>NC_090272.1:50517500-50858750 GCF_040414725.1 Anabrus simplex | reverse complement strand
TCATAATCTCAGGGCTGTTTCTCCCGGAGATTGCAACATGATTAATTTGGAACTCTCCGAGAGCTTGGACGGGAGAACGCCAAGTCATTTACTTTCTGGGTAGATGGCGAAAATGGGTCGACATGACCTGCAGGTTGTGATTTTCGCAAATGGACACCAGTCTTTTGCCGTTGGGATTGGTCCTTTTGTGAGCAGGATAATTTCCTATAACTTTCTTTTACTTCTGTTCACGACCTAGTTGGGCATTGAAGTCACCCAAAAGAAGCTTGACATGGTGTTTGGGTATTTTGTTTAATTTTTCATCCAGTAGGTCCCAGAAATTATCAACTTCGTCTGGATCAGACTTGTTCTTATCGTTTGTAGGAGCATGTGCGTTAACTAGGGCGTAGGTTTTGTTCGCGCATTTAATTGTGAGTATAGACAATCTGTCATTCACAGGTTCGAAATTTGCAACCGATTTAAGGATCTTGGTTCTAACAGCAAACGCGGTTCCAAGCATCACAGCTCCATTGAGGATTCCTCTTTGCGCTTTGCTCTTGAAAAATCGGTAGCCTTCGGATTCAAAAATCTCTTCATCTGGGTACCTTGTTTCCTGTAGGGCCGTTATGGATATCTGATTTTCGTGAAGAGCTTTGGTGAGGGTTTTCAGCTTGCCAGTTTGTGTAAGTGAATTTACGTTGAAAGTTGCTAGAAAGGTTTTAGATTTTGGCCTGAGTTTTTGACTCTTCGGGGTACATCGAGACGCTCCGACTCGTCTCTTGCATGATGTCGAGTCTCCCCCAGAATCCGAACGAGACTCGTGCGCCGTGGCGTTCACAACGGGGGATTTATCCGAAGATTTACCCCCTGGGGTATGTTTCTTGAAATGTTGTGCCATCATGCTTTTTGACTTGACTTTGCTTTGGACGGGTACCCATCCTTTTACAACTAGATTGTTAGCCCTAGAGGTTGCCTAAAGATTTTTTCTGGCTTCTGGTCATTTACCAGTCTTCGCCGTAACCCTGGCAAGGGACCAGTTTTTTTTTCACGGTGGTATTTTATTTCCCTACTACCCTCTGACTCTGCTGGCGGCAGAGCCAGCGAACTTCCCCAATTCCAATGGGACGCGCCCGATGGAGGTAACTGGTAAATCCCCACACGGGTTATTATTATTATTATTATTATTATTATTATTATTATTATTATTATTAATAGCAATGAAATTCTTCGTCCATTTGAACAATCCTCGTCTGTTGACATGGTACTGAATTCATTTTTTCGCCCTCATCGAAGGTCAGCAGTGAGCATAGTACTCTGTATGACCTTTTGTATGGCACTGTGTATTGTTCGGATCTCTGATATACTGTGGCGTGCTTGCTACGAGTACATTGACGTCATCTTCAGGAAAAAGTTTCCATTCCGCCTGAGAAACCCTAATAATGTCTTAGAGTTACTGTGGAGAGTGTGGAAGACCAAAAACAGCCATTCTTAACCTGTTCCGCGCTTGGTCAATGCGGTTCATGTCCAGTGAATTATCTGGCCAATTCATATGGTTGATATCCTCTCTCCCATCAATCTGGTAGGCACATTATTAATAATAATTATTATCCAAGAAAGGTAGCACTGTTTTACTGAAAAGTATGTAAGGGCTATAGATTTTTGTATATAATTCAAAATACATCAGTTAACAAAGCTTGAATGACCACAATAATTTTTACAATTTAGGCGATGTTAACCGAAAATATTAAAATTATTGTACAGAAAGGAAACACTAGATGATTTAAATGTTATTAATGCATTACGTAGTAAAACAAAATATTGAAAAGAATATTACAAACATATTTTCTAAGAAACAAATAAAAGTTGATGTGGAACACCTTTTCACAAATATATCAGAAACTGAGGAGCCTCCGTGGCTCAGACGGCAGCGCGTCGGCCTCTCACCGCTGGATACCGTGGTTCAAATCCCGGTCACTCCATGTGAGATTTGTGCTGGACAAAGCGGAGGTGGGACAGGTTTTTCTCCGGGTACTCCGGTTTTCCCTGTCATCTTTCATTCCTGCAACACTCTCCATTCTCATTTCATAGCATCTATCAGTCATTAATAAATCACTTTGGGAGTGGCGACCCCATCGTACTAACAGCCTATATCTGCTTCATTCATGACCCGGTCAATGACTGGAAAACAGGTTGTAGGTTTTCATTTTCATCAGAAACTGACTGGGGAAAAGTTTACATTGCAGTAACTCCCAATGTATTAAGTAAGGTAGAATTGATTTTTTCAGAATCTAATATGCACTTCCTCGTAAGGATGTAAAGGAAAATTGGGAGTGATGAAATAGAACTCATTTAATTAGAGTAGGTGAATCATTATCTGATCTGTAATGATTAATAGGGGAGTTCCTCAAGGCGGTATTATTGGATCTTAATTTTTTTATTTATATAAAATAAATGATATGAGCAAATAAATAGAATCAGAGACACAAGAGACACAACTTTTTGCGGTTGATTTTACGTTAAATAAATTAGAAGTTTGTGAGTGTCTTAAAAAAAAAAAAGACCGCGACAATGTTGTGAGATGGACAGCAGAGAATGGTGTTATGGTATACGGTGTGAAATGTCAGGTTGTGACTTTCTTCAAGAGGAAAAGTTCTCTCAGTTTTAATTACAGTGTTTATGGGGTGAACATACCTCACGAGGATCACTGTAAGTACCTAGGTGTTAATATAAGGAAATATCTTCATTGGTAATCAAATAAACATTTCAGACGTTGCAGTGAGGATGTAAAGGAGATGACATATATATTTCGCTGGTAAGGCCAAAATTGTAGTACAGTTCCAGTACATGGGACACTGATCAGGGTTACTTGATACGAGAACTGGAAAAAATCCAAAGTAAAATAGCAGGATTTGTTCCGGGTGATTTCCAACAAAAGAGTAGTGTTACCACAGTCTAATATATACAGTCGCGAAGCTCTAATACGAGGAAGGTTCATCCACTTGACAGATGGAGCGACACTAGCACCTCTAGCGGCGAGGTAGAGGCAACTTGCTAGCATACAAGAGGGAACGAATTACCACTACAGTCTAAAATGGTCATAACTTCTGAACCATTCATGCAAATAATGTCCTGACAAGGTTATTGTAATCCTTATGAAAGAGCGGTGGAGATCAAACAATTTATTTCGATGAGGAGTTCGAGGATAATATCGAAATATTTATGTCATCTTAAGGAGTTATGTTTTTCTGCCGTGGACTATAACATAAAATCGCTTCTAGAGGGCGACCGTTTCGAAATAGGTATATACCATCGGGGACTTTCTTGTAGAGCTTTTTATGCTCTACAATTCGTACGCTTACATTTGGGGTCTATCGTTGACGGTTCAGGCAGCGTAATCCAAGAAAGCAAGTGTTAACTAAGTTATTGCAAACTTTGGGCTGGGAAGATGTGGTAATAAGGAGACGACCTGATCGACTAAGCCGAATGTTCAGAGTTGTTAGTGGAGAGATGGCTTGAATGGCATTCGTAGGCAAATACGGTTGAGTGGTGTTTTTTAAAGTAGAAAAGATCACAATATGAAGACAAAGTTGGATTTGAAGAGTACAAATTTGGGGTGAATATTCATTTACAGGAAGAGGAGTTAGGGATTGCAATTATTTACTAAGGTAGATATTCGATAAATGTCCAACTTTTTTCAAATTATTTAAGGGGAAAGGGAATCGCCTAGCTTCACAATGTGAAATTATGTTTAATATAGGGAACATTTTCCGTTGCAGTCACAAATCTCAATTTTTGACACTGTATCCAAACATATATGTTGTGTAACTTTTCTTGATGATGATGATAATAATAATAATAATAAATATAAAATCATGAATAAAATATATAAATAAAATTACTCAAAAACTTAATAAAATTAATAAGCATAATTAACCGAAATGTCCGTAGTATGGGCGCCAGAGTTCACCAGAATGGATCCCTCGAATTTAGATAAGAGCCTGATAAACTGTATATCCCAGGGCGTGTACATAATGCTGCGTACTGGTACATCTGCTGCAGGCCTTACCTAACCTCCTGAAAACGACTAATTAGGTAGGAACTGCACCTAGGTTCATCAATAACACTGATTCTAAAATAGCTAACTATATTCTTAACAAATTCCGTGCATGAGCACCTCATCAACATACAACATTATACATATAATACACACATAAAATATTGCTGGAAGACTCCATATTTACAACAACAACAAAAATAATGAAAATCGTGGGAAAACGAAAGCGAGAACTAAGCTACCATTTGTAAATAGTCCGATGAACAATGTACATGTATGAAGATAAATACCCTTCACTGTCTCTGTATCAATTCGACTTACCGATTCTCATAATCGGCAGTTATCACATCACACAGATACTGTACCTTGTACTACTGTGTTCACATATTTTAACACTTGTTGTAAAGATATATACACACGTCTGTCGATCCTCAACATATAAATTTATGGAAAGTCTGAGATAGCTTTCACCAACATATAATGCTAGGCCGCCACAAGTGCTACCATACTTAATGCGCAAGCACTCTCCACAATCAGCCACTTTCCACGAACATAACAAGACTACGCTCCATGAACGTTTTAAGTCCAGTCCATTGCAGCCGTGTCACTCCAGTACCGTGTATCAGCACCACTTCCTTCCCGTACAGTGCGTCAGTTGCAGTTGTAGTTGTAGTTATCTTCCTTCTCGTTCCTTTACAGTCACCTCTACAATCACCCTTACAATGTTTTTTTACAATGTCCTGGTTGCCGCCGTATCATCAACCTTTATAGACATCAACATCCCCCTCCTCTCAGATGATACGTCTGGATTGGTGCTTGCCCACCAATCATGAGTGATCTCTAGTCAAGACCAAGCCCTGAACTACTTCTTCCTCCCAAGACAATAACAAACTCTGGGGAGTTTTACATGAATCACCAAACTTTCCTAATACAACAACAAGCTCATCTCATCAGGCTGGGATATATACATGACTCATGAATTTCCCGACACAAGTACATCACAACAGACACTGGGGTAGCCATATGACTCATTCGAATTACCAGAGTTATTAAAGCAATGTTTTCCCACTCGTGCAAAACAAATTACTCATACCTACATATGTGGATATCTTCCAGCTTATAAATATAAATGACAAAACATACAAATGAAATACCGATAATAATAATAATAATAATAATAATAATAATAATAATAATAATAATAATAATAATAATAATAATAATAATAAATCGAATACTGACAATAATATCTCTAACTTCTACATATAATTCGGGGGTGTGATATATGTACTATCACAGTTGTTCTACTGAAACAATAGTTTTTTGTGAGTGCTATTCTTGAGCGAAATATTAATTCATTTTGTGGATATGATTTTTCAAAACTTTCTTGAACATCTCCCCCCATCCCTAAACCTCTCATTATGGTAGATTCTGAAATAAAACTGTTTCAGTACATCTACAGTTCTGTAATTAACATGTTATGAAAATTTCAGAAGAATAGAGTTAGTAGATCTTAGAAAATGTTCCTTGAATATGACAATGTTAAACTAACGGAAAACTGATCTCAAACTTAAAACACCCCTGCTGCATAATCTCCACTTGCTTCGTCATCTCCAAAGTCATTCTCCAGGTTTGTCTTGGCATTTATTCTAACTTGTCTCACTTTTATGGCTAAAATCATTATTGAACTGTCTGTATTTCTGAGTCTGAGCTTATCTGAAGTGTGAGAACCGGCATGCCAGCCTAACTTTTCAAGAGCATGACACTTTGTAATATTCCCTTGGTTGTGTGTTATCACTGGCTTGAAAATTGCTATCCTTCCTCTTCTTATGTCAGTTCACACGCCTTTTAAAACTTTACCACTAAATCTAGGCATTTCCACAGAGAGACATCACTAAACTACTAATACCACCACAGCACAAATTCAGAACAATCGCAATGTTTACAAACGCGCGGAGGATAACAAAATCGAAGGAATATATATGTAACCCCCGTACATTTAAATAAAGCGCCTTGGAGGATGCCATCTAAAATATAAAACTCGCAACTACTAGCGCAAGAAGTTTGAACATTTCTCAACAGATGTCGCTACTATAATCTTATGTTATGCCCTCAGGTGTGAAGATGAACTATTCAAATTGTAGAGTAATTTTGTATGTTAATATTTACTAAACTGAATTGTTTTTCTTTGTTTTCGGTGTGTTAAAGTTTACAACACTTCTATCTCTTCCCGCCAGCTTAAGATGTGGGCCAATGATAAATTTTGTACATTTATTTTTCTACCAATCAAAATTTTCTGGTATTTATTCGATTATCCTTTAAAAGTTGGGTGTGTGGCAGGGCCTTAACCCAGAGCCTTTCCTCCCGGCTATTAAAGCTGGCACATTTTCGGACCAGGTTTTAGGAGTGATCGCTCCAGTCTACAGAGTGTGTGTTAGTGAAGGAGGCGGGGACGCCTCATCCATCTTCGAGAGGTCCGCCAGCTCAAGGTAATGGCAGGTCCTGATTAAAATCTTATAGTCTTTCAAAACTAGCTCGAGGGGAAGGTTTTAAACCTTTAGTAATGTAACTTTTCTGTTCTCCAGTGTAAATTTCAAAATTTAAATGTAAACTTCAAACTAGTCTAAAGAACTTATCCGAAATCAGGGAATAGAGAGTGAGGTACCCTCTCGTATTCCCTCTCAACTTGATTTTGAGGTGACGTTGTAACTTTTTCTATCTTGTAATTTCTGCAATCTAAATATGTTTCTCCATCTAGTCACCTCGGCCGTATAAGCTTAGCCTCTGTAAAACGTCGGGCCATAATCCCGATTAGGGTTTTACGCATTCAGTTGCGAATTTCTAGGAGTGCAAGAGTTCACCTCCTTTCCATTTTGTTTTTTTGGGCCAGTAATTTAACCTTTTGTATTTACCGAAGGCCTTGGTAGAATGGGTACTCGCCACTCCTGTTCAACTCAATGTCATTCTTTTCATGGTGAAGATATCAGACTGTTCAGCGTTTTAGACAGTGAATACTGTTTGATTTTGTAAAATGTAGGATGTGCCTTTGATAGGCCTGGAGATTTTTGAAAATAGATTCCTAAGATTCCTATTAATGTAAATGTTGAATGGTGCCTTTGGAAGGCTGGAATGTTTGGGGTGTAGTCTCCTAGATAATTTCCTGGAGCAAACGTATTCTTGTCATTTATTATATTACTTCTATATCTCATTGTTGTACCTGAAATCTTGTTTCTCGCTTAGCGAATTGTTTGTTAACAAAAACAAAAAGAGGAGAAAAAAATAGCTCTAATTTTAAAAGTTTTAAATTAATCTTCTGATTGTTTTACATACACCCATTCATGTCCGCACCTTCTTTCATCTCTGTAAACCACGGAATCCCCGCAACAATATCTCTCTCTCTAAAGTCGCGGCCACCAAATTAGGCGGGTCAGAGAAACTACGCTGTTGCCAAGGTTATGTAGCAACTGGCGAAGAAATGTCTAACTGAACACATCATTTCGGAGCGCGAGGCAAGTTGTTCTCTCTCAAGCTCCTGATGTTACTTCATACAATGTTTCAAAACAAATTATATTACAAGCTTCAGAAAAGACTGCTAATTTCAGTGGTATAACTATTTTCCATATAAACCGCTTTAAATAATTATTAAAAATAGCATCTTGAACGAGTAAATTTAAATCCGTAGAATCATGTATTGAAAATTTCAGTAAGCGGCCAAGTTTTTATTTCTTCAGCCAATAAAATTTTGTCTGCGAGAAAAATGTAAAAAATCGCCCAACTTATATTTTCACCTGAAACATATTTCCGTGGGTCTTGTAATTTTCCTGAAAAATCGCCCGGAAAGCGATCATGTAAATATCGCTAGCTGAGGCAATTCGGGGCGCGCGCGCCAGCACAGGCTGCAGGACGCCGTAAATACTTCCGTATTACATAGTAATCTGTATCAGTTTTATTACATTATAACTTTAAATATTTGAAAACTGTATACTGTCCTGAGTAATGAGGAAAAAAACTACTTTAAAAATAGGTTTACATTAATTTACAATGAATTAAGAATCGGTTTCTAGCTTCAAGGCAGTCTAAGATTTCTTAGTCATTGTCATCACTCATTTCACTATTTGTCGAGTCGTCATTTACACTGATAATGAATGGCTCCATTCTTTCATCCCGAACTATTTCCTTGGCCCAATCGTCTGAAGACTTTCCTCGTGATTGAAGCACTTTTTCCAATCTGCAGCAGTCACACGGTCGATGGCTTCTGACGTGAGTTTTTCTACGTTCTTTGTTTTGAATGTCTTGTTCCTCTCTGCCACTTCTCTCTTGACTCTAGCTCAAATCAATTCACATTCACTATCCATTTTAACTGCACTTACGGTGCGAGCTCAACAGCTGCATGACAGGGAATGACTCGGGTAAGGTGGCCTGGAGCGGATGGGCTTCAGCTTGACAGCACTGCACGATCAGCGTTGCCAATCCGTGCTCGGAGGTAAGCGACTCTCGACCATCTGTCGCTTTGCCGTTCCCATATCTGACGACAGCGCAGTTTCCTCACCAGCCTAATTTGGTGGCCGCGACAATATTCGTTCCACTCATGACTGAGTATCGTGACCCAAGGACTTTGTTGTTTCTTTTATAAGCTGATACCATTCTGTCCGTACTTGCGTTTTCCGGACAGTAACTCTCTATGGTAAGTCAATGATCTCTCTTACTTGATCAACCCATCTTTTTGCGACCCGTCCTCGTGTCCTTGTACCAGAAACGTTTCCTTGAACAATTAATTTTTCCATGTTGTCATCCTCTCTTCTCATAATGTGAGCAAAAAATTGTAGGATTCTCTGGTACACAACTTGGCATAAACTTTCCCGGATGACAGAATCATTTCTTCGTCTGGCTGTCCACGGTATTCGCAACATCCTTCTCCAACACCACATTTCAAAGGCGTTGATTCGGTTCCTATCTTTAGCTTTTATGGTCCAAGTTTCGCATCCATACAGGAAGATCCAGAACACAAGCGAATGGACTAATCTTTTCTTCGTATTCATGGATATCGCAACAATATATATATGTTAAAAGCAGAAGAATATCACACCCATAGTACCAACTATTTGAATCAACTTTTCTTTCACCACATATGAACATCCTATTGAAAAGTAGGAGCTTTGAAGTCACGTATGAAGTTCGACAGCCATGACACTACGCCCCCTTCTCAGATAAATGGAAAAATAAAATAGTTAAATTTACTCCAGAGTCATATTTAGGATGTCATTTTAAAGATGAGGGTTTAGAGAACAAATTAAGATAAAAATAAAATTTGATTCTTTTCACCCAAAATCCGATTCCATTTCCTCTTAAGAGAAGATGAGGTAAACAAGTGATCAGGAGTGTGCCACCTGGGCGACGGTCCTAAATGCAGATGAGTGGTGATGCAGTGATTGAAGATAGTGTTCACATTTTAATACAATTTCTTGCAAAATTTTGTTTTTATGGAGTAATGTTGTTTGTTGTATTTCTCTTTATGCTGTTTATGTTTTAATGCAACTTTCTTGTTATGCTGATGTAAACAGATGAGTCTTTCTGCATGAATTGCTTTGGGTTTTAAATCCCAGAACATTACTCATTCTAAGCGCACTCTGCTAATTATGTTACCTTACCTCGCCGAGTAACATGGGCAATTCGTTCTTGTGAACAAGAAAACCGGGATAGATCTCATCCAAGTTCCAACACGCTCTTTATTTAAGCATGCTGTTCGCTCGAGACATGTTCTCTATACATGGCAGTGAACCAATCTATTGTTCTCGTGTTTATAGGTCAGATTGTTGCTCTCCCTCGGAAACAATGGTCAGTGTTATACCTCTTAGCCCTGATCTGTCCTTGTACAGTGCAGCGTTCTCTTCAGTTCATTAAGGCAGAATTGAAGTTATCTACTCAGTAACATTGTAATTTTGTACCTTCAAACTTTTACCACATACTGTAAGTCGTTCTTATGTCACATTAGGTACACAAACGTCGAAAGTATGTTCAGCTCATTTTTTGTTTGTTTGTTTGTCATGGAATCACGAGAAAACGGTCGAACAGGATTTCTCGGAACTCGGTATCTAAGTGCAGGTACCGGTATAGCTGGTCAATGAAATAATCGATACATTATTTTAATAATATTTAGAGCCCAAACAAGAAATATCAAACTTCTCATTTAATATCTGATACGGTGTACACATATATACCACGTGGTCCGCCATTCCTGTACTTTATACTTATAAGTGCCGCATACACTGATGATGAATTGGATGTCTAATAACTGATTTTCACAGGGGTATTATTACTTGAAGGTTATTTACATCGGAACATGAAAAGATAACAACCCGACATCCATTCGCTGCACATTTTCATCAGCGTTCCTCCTTGCGTTAGTAAGCCTCGTTTTCGTACCCTCATTAGTTTTTTGTACAGTTGCTGCCAACATATCGATAATGACTGGTGTGTTCAACAACAACGAATACACAGACATCATTTCAATCCATGGAGAATCTCGTTGGAGTGCAACCGAAGCTCGCGGACGGTTTGCGCAGGAGTTCCCAAACAGCCACCTGCTTTCTATACACATATTTCGTCGAACAGAGTTGTAATTAACAGCTAATGGATCGTTCAAGGCTCACACCAGTTACTAGCAACTTTTTCTAAGAGTGAAATGTCTGTACGTGTATAAATTAATGAGTTAATAAACTCAACTTTCTGCATCTCTGGCGTGTTTATAAATGCACCCTGCTACTGAACGTGTGTAGTAAAATGACTGCTATTTGTCTCACATCGGAAATACAACAAGCTGTAGCGCTCCAACGGTTAGCCATCAGATTCATCATTAGAGCATGGGGACACTTATAAGTGGAAAGTACAGAATGATAAACATAGCGCCATATTTATATCCGTCAAATCCATATGTACAATAATCACAAAAACACTTTAGAATGGTAAATCTACAAATATTCACATAGGGCACAAATATAAACAATATGAAATTTACATGCCTAATACAACTAAAGCATATACTTACAGTAGGTACTGTACCCGCTCAAAGCCTGAGTCCCAACCAGCATTTATCTCAGGGAGTGTTACGGTCCGAATCCATCGCAACTAATACTCAATAAAAAAAAATATTTTGAGATATAAGATCTCAAACTAAATGTAAGGGCGCCATCCAATCAGTACTACAGGGTTGAACGGGACACTCTAATCTTTATCTTTAAGGCTCATCATAAAACACACAAATTATATACATTCAGATCAAAGGGAAATTATGAAGGCTCCATCCTAGGGATGGGGACGGATATTTAAACGGTCACCAAGGGTTTACTATTCTACAAGAACAAGAACCTGGAACTGTTCCTTGCAAATGCTAAGGGAGCATTTTATTTAAGTAAACAAATGAAATTTTACACACAATCAAAATATGTTGACCCTTGATTTGCCGGTAATTTGGCAAATTATTCCTGAAAATGATTACATAATATTTGTCACTTTTGACCACCCTTCCATTTTGGTGGTAGAACCGTTGATATCTGAAGGTATCAGATTTACCTTCGTTAACACCATGACCATATTTGATCATGGACCAAATACCTGTTGGCTAAGTAGGCGCGATCACATGGACCATGTTATCGCCTCCACTTTGATTGAGATGAGACCAACCCGGGAAACTACAAACTCTCCCCGGGTTCCTAACCAAGATATGCTAATCGTTAGTTGAAGGAATACGACAAAGGGACTCTAACCTAATGGTCCAGATGTAGGGATTTGCCTTCATTTTACACATATTAACTTAACTTATTATTTACAACCAATTGACATTATTACGTTAATTCGCCAGCTGACTTCCCTAGTATCATCCATCATCAGCATCCGAAATAATAAGAAAAATAAATAAAAAAATATTTTTTAAATATTATTATTATTATTATTATTATTATTATTATTATTATTATTATTATTATTATTATTATTATTATTATTATTATTATTATTATTATTATTTGTGGAGATCATGATTATCGTAACCCGTAATCATCCTCGGAATAATATTTCAACTTTTCGCGATTTTTCTATTTTCATCTGAAATAAATAAAAGTCGCTTCTTTGATTATTCTTCTTCTCCTTCGTCAAATATTCTCATTATTATTATTATTATTATTATTAGTTAAAAATCTCAAATTTTTCATTTCAACTCCCAACATCATTATTATGTCCAAAATATGAAAAAAGTAAATTCTTCTTCACAAAAAAAGGAGTTTTTTATTATTATTAATATTAATTTAAAAAATTTAATTTCGCCTGCTACACGGTAGTCCACTCTTATATCTTTAACGCATAACCCCTTTTACAATTCCGATTTATTTTGGCACTAATCAATCCAGATATGATTTACTTGGAATATTATTATTATTATTATTAATAGTATTATTTCGAGAATCTTTATTTTTATTCCTCATCTTTATAATTTAGTCACATACGTTCTCTCCCAAACAGAAATCACCAAGATCCGAATTCACATCGGTCGTGACATAATAGTGTTCGAATCCGCAACCTTATTTTCGTACTGTCGTCAATTCATGGAGACCATATGCTCCTAAGACAATTCTCAAATCCCCTAACACCTCGCAGTTGGGCAAATACCTCCAATCTCTGCAAGTGTTAAATTATTCCTTCCTTTTCCATTTTGAAGTCCATTTATCCATTGGAACTCTTCAAAACATTTTCACAAATTAACCCTCGGTGTGTGGACTCTATTCTGCCACTCAATACACCGGTATATAAATACAACCTCTATGTGGGCCTTAAGATCCATCTTTTTCTTCATCAACATCAGTACAATTCACTTTCATTTCGGGCCGGATTTCTGTCCCACAAAACTCCAAATCTCAACTTTTGGCTCAAATCCCTCTGGACCTCAAACATAGCGTGACCATATTATAAAAGTGCCTATCTCGTTTCTACCAAAATTATTTATGATTATTATGGAGTCCAAAAACGTTAAATCAACAATTAGTGTTAAAACCGGATTCACTGCACAAATTATAATTATTCACGGCACATGTGATCTCCACATTTAAATTACTTTAATTTGCAATCATACTATCCAACTAAGCCCGTGCCTTTATTCTCAAAGATTATTATTAAACACGCCTTTACACATTACCAAATTCTAATGTACTACTTCGACACTTGTACAGATTATTATTATTTTGTCCGCTGGCGAACTTCTCGATATTTACACACAAATCAATGGACTTCATTCCGTCCCACAACAATTTAAATCACTTGGCAATCCTACCTCTGGATTATCTTAACAACATGCCTTAATATCTATAAAAGTTCCGATAACGGAAAAACACTTTGGAAGCACTTCTAAATGAATATTAACATTATCTTTACGTGAAACGTGCTCCATATCATAGCAAACAACTCAAGCACTTGAATGAACAACTCAACCCTACTATACTCTATTTAATAATCAAAATTATGATGAGTGCTCGATCTAATGTACATATTAATTTGTCCCTTTGTCTATCTATCTTTGAATTTATACGAGCCGAAAACGGCTCGTTTCACAATCAAGTTACCATGATAAATTAATATGATTTCCTCCCCCTAACGATAGCAATCTACAGATATGTTAAAAGGTACTCAACTCTGCCATTGTAGTCTGCTAAAACCGGACGAGAAGCCATAGCCCCTCCGGTTTTTAGCAATGCATTCCACTGGTATTCATGCCAGCTTGAAGAATTAATCCTTGACCCTTTTCAACTTTACACATTTTGAATAAAAACAAATAAATTAACTGTTGCACTTTGGAATAATTTCCACCCTAAATTCTATTCACAAATTTTACACTCTCGGCCTTGTATCTAGCCCACTTAATGTAGATATACATTCTTCATTCCTTTCCCGGACACTAGGAACATGGGATACCTCGGGTTTCCCTTTTCAACGGCCCGTGCGCGCACTTGAATTTCCCGTCTCACGTTCGTGTAGCTGACCAGGTATCAGTTTAGAATCGACTGTTTACTAGGTGACATAAACACTCGTGACCGTTCTCATGTAACGCACTTTATAATCTGTTGGTAGAATCTCACACTCCGTAAGTTATGCTTTACTGAGTCCTGTCTATTTGAAACACTTCATACTAGTATACTGCTCAATACTGTAATATGAGCTACATCACGTCATGAATCACTGTACTATGTAACAATATAATACTTCGAACCCTACTCCACGAGTCAGTACACACTCGCACCCCTGGCGTAGTCACGGCTCGAACGCTTTGTCAAAAGTAGTTACGCACCACTGGCGTGGTGACCGCCCGAACACTTTGTCAGAAGTACTTGCGAGTCCTTGTCTACGACCTCATATTTATACTTGTATCCCCTCTCTTCCGAGTTCAACGGAGGTCATCTTGGGACGCATAGTCCCGATATCTTCATACGACCCTTTGCGGTTTGGCCCGTGGCTTTAATATATGATCCAATGATGTAATTATGTTCTCAAATGCTCTATACCAATTCTCAACTATTATCCTTCGCTGGTAATGGATATATTCGCGAATTTAGCTGCCGTATCCCGGCTTGGGGTTTCGCGCTCTTTTGTGGCTTCCTTTGCCTTCAGCCAATCAACGAATAGTGTCCATGAATTCTCAGAATTACACCATGCAATCTCCCGCAATTATTAACTTTTTTAAGTTTTATGGTATAGTAAGGCTCCTAAATTCCACTTTATTCTGAATCGATACTTCACTTTTTTCTATCAGTTTAATCCACGGAGTTAGCCTCGCTAGTGCTTCTTACAATACGAAGTTGTCGCCTTGCTTTGGTCAAGTGAATTTTTCCATTGGTCCACCTTAACCACGTGACCGGGAAGGCTCATATTTTTTTCTTCCAGTGCCAACCCCGCTTTCAACTCCCGCTAGTTACATGGAGATACCCCTACGTCATTTCTCAGAAATTTGCACTCGGCTCTCTGCGCTGTTGCTACTACCAAGACTGCCCGGGGCTATGAAAACTTTGGCAACAAGTTATCCTCTCTCTTTCCTCGTTGTCACAATTTCTGAGAAACCTAATTCTGTCACTCATTGTGTTTGTTAATCTCACTGGTGACAACAGTCTGTGGTATGGTGAAACCTGCCATCTCGGCCTGGCCTGTTCTTACTGTATGTACAGTAAGATACTATTTATTCTGGAAATGAAATATATATTCCTCAATAATTCATCATAATTACAATTGCATGACGCTTATCACACCCCCACCAGGGTGCAGTACATAAACTGTAACACAAAGAAAGGAAAATTCACCCGAATACAACAGAAGAGACAGAGGGAATGGAAGATCAGGGAAGAAAGAGTGAAATGAGTTGTAAGGGTGTAAGTGAAGATGCGTATTAAGACGATCACAAATATGCAGTCCTCAAGTTAAAGGAATTATCCATTCACGGTTAAAATCTCCGACACATCGGAATTCGAACAGACCACTAGACTGAAATTCAGCCAAGGACCCTGCGGAGATCTAAAAAGGATACTCTTACGTGTCAATCCTTAGTAGACCCACACCAACTTCGGTATTTCCTGGAAGGGATGAGTGAGTTAAGCGGGAACTCCAACCAGTCTGAGGGCAGGTAACGGCTTCCCTTTGTATCGTGCCTTTTGTCTCCTTTCCCCTTGGGAATTCTGGAACGAGAATCGGAAATATTCCTATTCTGGCTTCACCCCAAGGATTCCAACACTGAAACGAAATGGCGTATGGCTTTTAGTGCCGGGATATATCCGAGGACTTCGGCTCGCCAGGTGCAGGTCTGTTTATTTGACGCCCGTAGGCCACTTTGATGTCGTGATGAGGACGAAATGATGATGAAGACGACACATACAGCCAGTCCCCGTGCCAGGGAAGTTAAGCAATTATGGTTAAAACTCCCGACCCTGCCGGGAATGGAACCCGGCACACTTCGAACTAAAGGCCAGCATCCAGCATACAGAAGAAATGGTCGGATGTCAATGTAACGTCGTACACTTACAAACCATCGGTGGGTGTGAAAATTATTAGAGCTGCTATTCTCTGTGACAGGAAGAACGACCATCAGAATGCGTTAGTGTTGTTCGGGTTTAGTGCTGTTACCAGGCCTGGAAGGGTTTATAAGGTGCGTAAAAAGGGTCACATGTTCAGTGATTACTGTGAAGGACACGGAGATACTGTGTACTCGTGCGAGACAGTGTTATTAGCACTTGAAAGAGTTTGATGATGATGATACTTGTTGTTTAAAGGGGCCTAACATCTAGGTCATCGACACCGACAGAGTTTTAAAGGGGCCTTATTATGGGTCTCCGTTTGGCCGGCTGGTCGAATCGCACAATATCCAGATTTGTGAGGCATTCCGATATGACAGTGACCCGATGTTGGACTGCATGGAAGCGTGAGGGCAGGCATACTCGTCGTCAAAGTTCTGTACGACCAGGTTTGACTGCCACAAGGGAGGATCAATGTATTGTGCACCAAGCACATTGTAACCCTTTCAAATCTGCTCCTGCCATCTGAGAACAAATAATGGACTCTCTGCAACATTCTATGTCATCCCACACTAGCAGCAGCCGGACTTGGGAATTACCGTCCCATGTGGAGGCTGCCGTTTGGAGTGGTGCCGTGACCGGGAAGCATGGTCTGCTGATGACGTCGTGGAATTGCAGTTCTGCACTACCCCGGATGTCCATCGTCTGCGAGTATGGCGGCGAACTGGGGAGAAGTCCCATTCTATCAATGTTTTGGAGAGGCACAGTGGTGCTTGTTATGGCGTAGGAAGTCTGACGGAACAACGGTACGTCATAATGCGTCGTAATGTGTTATCTCTCATGCGACAGTACCGAAGTGCCGTTTTGCAACAGGGCAATGCTCGTTCACACATGGAACGAATCTCTATGAACTGTCTCCATTACGTTGAGGTACTCCCGTGGTCAGCAATATCCCCTGATCCTTCCCTGATAGAACATGCGAGGGCCCAGCTCGGATGTTAACTCCGTCTCAGTGCCAGGATCGAGGATAGCAAGGACCAGTTACAACAGTTGTGGGCCAGCTTACCTCAGGAGAGGGTACAGCGGCTTTATGACACCCGGACGTTATTTCAGTTTGCCGAAAAGATCGAAGTAGCATAGTGTCTGGACTCTACGACGGATGCTAACATACCTCCCATCGCAAATGGTGAAGGAAAGCTTCTGTTTTGCGCACCGTGTGGGGTGAAGCATTGTTGTACAGGATAACAATGTCTTTGCTAATTTTCCACGCCTCCTGTGCTTTATGGCGTTGCGTACTTCAACCTTGGAGTACGTTTACAGTTGACGCGCCATTTCATTCACACGATGTTATGCACCTGTAATCAGTACCGCAGCAAAACTGTGTCTGCAGGAAGTCCAGAATATGTACCCTCTTCTGACAATGCGCCACTCTTTTTGCGCAATGGTCTTAGCGTGGTACGACATACGTAACTTACTTTATGAAGTCCCAAAATGCCTTACAACCTCCCTTTAATGGTGACTATACTGAATATTTGTGATATTTTGGTGATAAAGTTTTCACAGCCCTAGTTTCAGTCTTAATTGTGTATGGTGTGGCAATGAAGACTAATTGGCAATTACCAAGAACAGGCAGTTATTATGTTCCAATGTACCAAATACCACGTGCAGTACGTAGGTTATTTTAATTCATCTTGACATTCATTGGCAGCAACGACCTCCACGTAATCCAAGTTGTTTCCCATTTTCACACGAGGCAAATGCTGGGGCTGTACCTTAATTAAGGCCACGGCCGTTTCCTTCCCATTTCTAGGCTTTTCCCGTCCCATCGTCGCCATAAGACCAATCTGTGTCGGTGTGACGTAAAGCAAAAAAGAAAATTCAGATTGAAACGAAAACTTAGTTTTGGTAATCCGAGATAATAAATGCTGTGGTAAATACAGAAGTGAACGTAATCACAGATAATGACATTATCCGAGTTTAGGAAATCTAAGGTAACAGTAATCGACCATGGTGAATACGGGCCTTAGCGCAGGAGAACGGAAAATCCCTTCGGGTATCCTCCCCGCAATACAGGTGCTAAGCACTTTGCATCAGCGACGGCGCCTTGTGTCTGCCCAGGACTGACCTTCACTACGCTCTCTCGCTGTAGCTATGGTGATGTAAAAACGCACACATTGGGTTGCTGGCCTTGCCATTTTTAGCCAACATTACAAATCATTTGAGTGATTTAAATGTTTCTTTGTAAGGCAAAAAATATGTTGATTGGTACAATGTGGGATAGAATTCGTGCTTTTAAAACTGAGCTTTCACTGTTCAAAAAACTATTACAGGAGAGTGATCTTGGAGAATTCCCATCTTTAAAAACATATAAATTGTTCGATTGTAACACTCATGGTTATTGTTAAGCCATTAAACAATTAGACAATGGTTTTGAAATATCGGAGAAATGTTGCTTGAGTTCTTTGTCACCATCCGGCTCCATGGCTAAATGGTTAGCGTGCTGGACTTTCGTCACAGGGGTTCCGTGTTCGATTCCCGGCAGGGTCGGGAATTTTAACCGTCATTGGTTAATTTCGCTGGCAACGGCCTGGGTGTATGTGTTGTCTTCATCATCATTTCATCCTCATCACGACGCGCAGGTCGCCTATGGAAGTCAAATCGAAAGACCTGCACCTGGCGAGCCGACCTTGTCCTTGGGTACTCCCGGCACAAAAAGCCATACGCCACTTCATTTTATTTTTTGACAACATTTTCTGTAAATACTGGGCAGGCTCCAGTCAAATTTCAAAGATGAGTAGACCAGTAGACCTCGTATTTTAAGCAAAAAAACTATTTTGTTCGTTAATAGGTAACTTAAAAAATGAATTGAATGTACACGTTTCATGTAATTATGTTAACAATGGTGGTCCTTTCCTGCATAAAACGCATAAATTGACGTTAGAACCTATATCTGCCTCATCCCTATAAATCCTATTTTTATCCCTAAATTGACTAAAATATTTTTAATTTATTCCGGGAAGCTGAAATATTTGCCAATTTGTTTTCAGTATCCTGAGCACTATATTCTTGAAATAATTTACAAACACAATCTTAAAAGTGGGAAGCTGTAAAAATTAAGACTTTCCGTAGGACAGCCGCCGTATTCCGTGTCACGATTGTCCATTGGTCTGTCGGAAACAAAAAAAAGTCTCGACCTTGATTTTCTGATAGGAAATAAATTAGGTCCTTAGTTGTTTCACAGGAAAATCTGAATGTTCTGTAATACAAAAACCTCCCCTGAATTTCAGTGAAAATACAATAAACGATTATCATGGAATTACACACAATATTTTGATCGTTATATTTCATTCTGTCCGCCTCTGCGGTGTTGTGTTTGGTGTGATTAGCTTTCACCCCCGGAGATTCGGGTTCGATTCCCGGCTCTGCTACAAAATTTGAAAAGTGGTACGAGGAGGGGAACGAGGTCCACTCAGCCTTAGGGAGTCAAGTGAGTAGAAGAGGCTTCGATTCATACCTCACCCATCCTAGAAGTGGTTTTCTGTGGTTTCCCAATTCTTCTCTAGGCAAATTCCGGGATGGTACCTAACTTAAGGTCACGACCGCTTCCTTCCCTCTTCCTTGCCTATCCCGTCTAATCTTCCCATCAGCATCTTCCTGTTGAGCATAGCAGGTGGAGCCCCACCTGGGCGAGGTACTGGTCCTCCTCCCCGGTTGTATCCCGAACCAAATGTCTCACGCTCCAGGACACTGCCCTTGAGGCGGTAGAGGTGAGATCCCTCGCTGAGTCCAAGGGAAAACCAAACCTAGAGGGTAAACGGAGTACATAAATAAATAAATAAATAAATAAATAAATAAATAAATAAATAAATAAATAAATAAATATTTCAGTCCCTTAATTACTTAGTTTCTCTTAGAACTGTTATGATCCTTCTATGTGGAAAATTTATCGAAACAGACTTTCAACGTATTAGGTCGTGTTACGTACATGTAGTACGTGTTGAAGAGATGTTAAGTACAGAACAAAAGTGGCCAACCGGACACCAGTGGGATCCGAACCCACAACCTCCCGATTTCGCGTCGGTTGCTCTACCAATTGAGCTATGGTGGCTAGGCCGTCTTTGTTCTCTTTGAAAGGATCTGAGCTACAGGTCTGGCACTGCTGCTAGCACACTGTAGAGTGCATTTAAGTCGCCCGTTGTGGGGCATGTCAATGAATATTGAATTTTCACGACCGCATTGTAATCGAAACAGACTTTCAACGTATTAGGTCGTGTTACGTACATGTAGTACGTGTTGAAGAGATGTTACGTACAGAACAAAAATGGCCAGCCGGACACCAGTGGGATCCGAACCCACAACCTCCCGATCCTTTCAAAGAGAACCAAGATGGCATAGGCCACCATAGCTCAATTGGTAGAGCAACCGACGCGAAATCGGGAGGTTGTGGGTTCGGATCCCACTGGTGTCCGGCTGGCCATTTTTGTTCTGTACTGAACATCTCTTCAACACGTACTACATGTACGTAACACGACCTAATACGTTGAAAGTCTGTTTCGATTACAATGCGGTCGTGAAAATTCAATACTCATTGGAAAATTTATCATTTGATGTCGAGAAATATCAATATTTTTTGATGTCGGCATGTCCATACGGTCGTTAATTATCGATATCGAATCGAATATCAAACGTCCGTATTTCGGAATTTGCCCTCCGCCCTGGGCCAAATACGGAGTCTAGCTATTTAACATGGCCTGACCTTCGATATGCTCCGAGTGTAACCGATGTGTTTACTGAAATGGTATTCGAGTGTAAGTCAATACTTTAGAATTATTTCGAGTGCAGCTGATGTACTGTCCGATTGGGCAGGGTCTGTAATTTCAGAGGCCATGGACCAGTAAAGCTACTGGCGAAACACACTCACTTTCTAGTTAAGGTAACAACGATTATTTTCATGAACAACCGACGCGACGGTAACTTCAGAGACGAACCACACGTAAACCGCAAGCTGTAAGACTCAACACACTGTGTCAGGTGTCAACTAGTCGGTGGTGTATCCATTGCTCGGTGAGTATTAATAGGCAAGCTGAAAGGGATACATAACTTATTTTTGGAACGGCTTGAAAATGACTGGAGGCTGTTAAAGAATGACTCATATGAAAGGTGAAGGTCAAGGAACAGTTTCTATCGCAACACAACGTAGTTCCATTAATTGGCAACCAGTGCCACCTACAATCATCTGATTGTTCAATTCCAATGCCTGCGGCGAGCAGGATGCAGGAGGTTATTTGGTACACTGACCAAGGCCCTCGTAGCTCCCATTCACTAGCACGAGTGATTCTCTCTTTTTTTTTAACTAGTTTCAGCTACGCGTCTGGTCAGGGATAAGATGGGTTTATGTCTTCTTGCTGACTCTTTCTAAGGGATTAAGCATGGCCGCTTGTAGTGTAACTTGTCAGTTATACACTCGTCTGTCTTTTTAGCGAGATTCGGCAGTGCACTTGCAAGCTTCGACCGAGGGAATTACTTGCCTACTGCAGTTGAATTTTCCCTCAAAACAATAATCACGAGAGCCCGAATGATGGACAAAATGCCTTTCTCTGGTAGGTAATAATGATGGCGTGTGGCCTCCGTAGGGACACCCAGTCCCCCTGCCAGGGGAATTAACCAATGATGGTTAAAATTCCCGACCCTGACAGGAATCGAACCCGGGACCCCTCTGACCAAAGGTCAGCACGCTAACCACTTAGCCATGGAGCCGGAATCTCTGCTTGGTTTATATACGACTAGCTGTTACCCACGGCTTTGCTCACGAGGATTTCGAAAGTTGATAAAAATTAATTGTTCCTCGGAACTGCACTAAGACATTATCTGAAAATCCCTAAAGTATAAAAACTCGCCGTAAAATTGCAATTCATTTACCCCAGAACCTCTTTGTAAACCACGTTTGTGGCATTGCCTTTTGGGGCTAAAATGACCACGCTACTGGCAGAGCTAAATCTGGAACATGCGTCATGGAACTCTACGAGTGAAAAACAGTCCCCTTTTTAAGTCGAAAAACAGAAAGGGTTTCTTTACTTCTAAAGGAGATTTCCAATTCTCACGTCTGTAATATCTTAGTTTTTGAGATATAATTATCCTCATAAAGAGAATTCAACCCCTTCTTCACTTATTTTCGATCTCCAGCTTAAGTTAATTTTCCGAAAACAAAACGTACGTGTTCCTTTATTTTTAAAGGAGATTACAAATACCAATTTTCACGTCTGTAACATGTTAAGTTTATGAGATATACTCATTTTAAAAACTGACCCACTCCTTAGCTGAGTGGTCAGCGTTGAGGACTTCGGTTCACAGGGTTCAGGGTTCGATTCCGGGCTGAGTCGAGGAGTTAAATCGCGTGTGATTAATTCTTCTGGCTCGGGGACAGGTTGTTTTTGTTTGTCCCAACACTCTCCTCTTCATATTCACTCAACACACCACTTTACCAACCACAACAGGAACACGCAATAGTAATTACATGCCTACACATAGGTTTGGCGTCAATAAGGACATCCAACCGTAAAATAGGGTCAATCCACATTTGCGACACAGTTCACACCCGAAACTCCACAGGTGTGGGTAAAGCGCTAGAAGAAGAAGATACTCATTTTAAAAATCCACATGCTTTTTTATTATTTAACCCCCTTAAACGGATTTTCCAAAAATGTGTTATCATTTATTTTTAAAGGAGATTCCAAGTACCAATTTTAACGTCTGTAACATCTTCAGTTTCTGAGATATATGTATTCTCATATAAATAATTCAAACCCTTCCTCACTTCTTTTCACTTCCGCCCCCTATCACCCCTTAAAGTGGATTTTCCGAAAACAAAATTTGTGTTCTTTAATTTGTAAAGGAGATTCTAAATACCAGTTTTCATGTCTGTAACATGTTAGGTTTTTGTGATATATTGTTGATAATCTCGCTCATATAGAATGTTGGAGCTGACGTTGCCATGGTTACGGTAGTTCATTTCTGTATCCGATTCCTAGAGCAGGGGTAGTGTGGTTCCAATATCTCCAACACGGTTGGTTTTAGGGGCCTTAAACATGGTTTCCGGGCCCGTAGGGCTTACCCAGTTTTGTTCTTTGCGCCAAGGGGCTTAAAATGAGCTTTGTGTCGTCCTCGTATGACAAATTCGATTTCGCCTTTATTAGCCTATTATTTTTATATTTTTATATCTCTTCCCGTCCCCGCTCGAATTATTTTGAAAATAAAATACAGCCCATGTTACTCACTGGCAATGTAGCTTTCTATAGGTGAAGTAATTTTTAAAACCGGTTCAGTAGTTTTTTAGTGTATCCGTTACAAACAAATATACAAATTTTTCCTCTTTATAATATTAGTATAGATATGAAAGAGTTAAATAGAGATAAACATTTTGAGGCATATTTCGGAATGGAAGGGGCAATTTTTATTTTGTCTACTTCGCCTGTTTTAGTCTTTGCTACGTTCCATAACATATAATGTATCGTTTGGCTTTTTAAATTCTTCTTCTTCTCCTTCTTTCGTTACTGTCTCTGTAGTACCAGGGGGACAGCTTTGTTTCGGTTTGTTTCAGTTTCAGTGTCGGTTTCCTCCTTCTCCTCCCCGAACATCTTCAACACCTTTCTCCTTCTCTCCCGTTCTTCAGCTGATATTTTCAGTATCTTCTTCTTTAGCCCCCCTCCCAAATGTGGTTCTCTATCCTACTCCTGTACCCACTAAGCTTTGACATATTGGTGGGCATATATTTATTTCTATATCTCTCTGTGTTTCTTTGGCTCCTGTCTTTCTTCTCGTCCTCTTCGTTGTCTTCTACACTCTTCTAGCCATTCTCTCCATGTCCATCCTGGTCACAGGGGTGGCCGTCGTTTATACTTTTTTAACATCGCCCTTTAACTTCTGAGTCTGTTCTAAGTCCATCTGTCATAGAACACTTTAGAGTTTTGTTCGCCGAGCAAATGGATGTATGGTTTGGGTCACGTGGCTATCAGCTTGCATTGAGGAAATAGTGGGTTCGAACCCCACCATCGGCAGCCTTGAAGATTTTTTTTGTGGTTTTCTATTTTAACACCAGGCAAATGCTGGGACCGAACTTTAATTAGGGTCTCTGTCGCTTCCTTACAACTTCTCGCCATTTCCTACCCTATTCTTGCCATAAGAACTATATGTGTCGGTGCGACGTAAAACAGACTGGGAAAAAAGTTTTGTTTTCCGTAAAAACGTGCATTTCCACTAAATGCCGAGTAGAGATGAAGGCATTTTATCGAAGTCAATTAGAACACTGATTATGTTAGGGAGTTCGATGCTTAGGTACATGAAACAGATGGAACAGTTTAAAAAAAACGTGAAAAATGTACTATTTAACACAACATAATTCTGAGGTCAAGTATAACTTTTTACAGTACTATTTTCTAATGTAAGTATACATACAATGAAGACTCGCTACAACGATACCGCAAGGAGAGGAAAATATGGTTGTAGAGGGAGTTATCGTTATAAGAAGAAATTTAAAATAATGGGTTCCCATGTCATTTGGTGAACACAATAAAATCTAAAAATTGAATTACATTAACTACCTGCCATATCATATCATTTAAATCTAACTAATATAATGTTTGCGACAAACATAAAAAAGTCCAAAATGACAATACCTTACCTGTGTACAGCAGAGTACATTCATATTGACAATGTAATTTTAATTTGTGGAGCATATTGTTGTTCACACTATTCAGCACTTCCCTACTGTAAACTACCGTACTTAAAGAAATATGAAATGACAGTCCGTTTTACATTCATCTTCACAGACCACGAAACTCAGAAAGACGTAATTGCGTCGAGATTCACTGCTACAGTTTCAACAGTCCCTGGAATGTAAGCCAATGTGTCAAAACGAGATAACGAAAGCACTATTTTAGTTTTAAGCAGACCTTTAAATCCTTCTGGTATGCACACTGCCTAATCTTCCAGGAATTTCATAGCTGCAGAAATTCCCAGAGTTGCTCAACAAGCGTACCCTTCAGGTAAGTACACAGCTATAAACACTCTTACTTGCTGCGCTTACACAATAGGAAAGTTGAATCTTCAAATGGTCGTAACAGATGTTCCTGATTACTTTTGTACTTGGAATATCGTAGTACCGGGAGGAAAGCCCATCGCCGGTTTGAAAAGGCAATCGCAATAGAGATATTTATCGTTAAGGAGAGTATCGATAAATCGTTTGTAATTTTATATTGAATTAATGGAATTAATACCGGGACAGGAATATTTTGATGATGATGATGGTGATGCTTGTTGTTTAAAGGGGCCTAACATCGAAGGTCATCGGCCCAGGAATATTTTATCGTTGCAGAGGGAATTATCACTGTATAGAGATTTCACTGTATTGATATGGTTTTAAATTGTTTGTTTCTCTACCACTTAGTCCTCTCTCTTGATACCAACCTCAGTTAAGGAGCTAATGAAGATGAATGATGGTGAATGCAACTGGGTAACGAGGGGGAAGGAATCAGCTGTGGCCTATGAATATGAACTGTCCCGGTAACTGCCTGGAAGTGAAAACCATTCTTAGGACAGTCGATGGTGGGGTTCGAACCCACGCGTCTCCCGAATGCAGAGCTTCGCCCATAGTCGCAGCGCGTAAACTCGCTCAGAGATTTCGCTCAGTATCTATACCGATTTGTTCATTTTTAATTCATTCTCTCTGGAATTACCTGCCGATGAATCATTAGGCACTGAAAGGTCCTTAAGTTCACTCAACTTTGAGTAATTCCAAAATCAAAGCATTAAATGACCACTCCAGTAACTGGAGGCGAGGGCGCACACTAGCCCGCAATACATTATGCAGTTAACGGGTTGCATACAGTTAAGGAGTAATATCTTTACAAAAAGATATCGGCGAAGCTAAACGATTAAAAACGACGGCGACTACATTCAAACCAGCAATTTCAACGATACTTGGTATACACATCACTTAATATCAGGAGAAAAATACTGTAGGGGTAAGACACCTCTACCACCCCTACAGTTGCGGATTGGGACGGAGTGACATGTAAGAAACACCGAAAACGACAAATGCTGGTGCTGAATCTATAGTTTTCCGGTTCACTGAGATGAATAGTGACCCTCCAGAAGCCGTTTAAGTCTCCATCGGCCTGGGGCGAGGAGTAAAAAGAAGAAAATGTCCAAAATGATCGAGATTAGTGTTGAATCCACAGGTTTCGTGTTCACTACGCTGATTGGTGACAGTCTCAATGACAGTTGGTTTCATGTACATCATACATATCGGGCGATGCGTAAATACTTACAGTTATTATTTACTTCTGTTATTTATTTGAAGGGATCAGCTACTCCCCAGACAATCTGAGCTGCAACAAGGAAAAAGCTCCAAGTGACAAAATGATGTAAAAGTAAAACTTTAAAATTAAACACACAATAACTACAAAATTCAAAATATTTCGTAGAATATAAATCAACATCATAATAAAGAAATCTACAAAAAATTACTTGATACATAATTAACCCCAAACCCAAACCCCATGGCAGTACAGCCCTTGAAGGGCCTTGGCCTACCAAGCGACCGCTGCTCAGCCGAAAGCCTGCAGATTACGAGGTATCGTGTGGTGAGCACGACGAATCCTCTCGGCCGTTATTCTTGGCTTTCTAGACCAGGGCCGCTATCTCACCGTCAGATAGTTCCTCAATTCTAATCACGTAGGCTGAGTGGACCTCGAACCAGCCCTCAGGTCCCGGTAAAAATCACTGACCTGGCCGGGAATCGAACCTGGGGCCTCCGGGAAAGGGGCAAGCACGCTGCCCGCACACCACGGGGTCGGCACATAATTAACAGGTAATAAAAATTCTAACAGTTGACATGAAACAGTACCCAGGCAGCGCATGGAGCAAGACACGTTATCTCACCTATTTACAACGAAGGCTGCGGAGCTGCGCGGATCTTATAGTATTGTTTTAAAGTATATATCTATAATAATACAAGAACATGTCTGTCTATGTGTGCGCGATGCCCAGCCAAATCTACGGCACGCAGAGGGCACAGCATTTCACTGATCACTCATGGCTGTTTCAAAGAGCAACTTTTGCTCCATAATGAAGTTGTGTTCTACAATTTCACAAGTCTGTCGACACGACATGGGGCTGGCAACTACACGACAGAGCTTTCGAACAACTTTTATAGAGTCAAGTCACCTGCAGTACCCTCGAACATCTGCGAGCGGACGATTGTGGCACCGATTGTACTTCTCAGGTATTTGAAACCTCCGTCCCTCTGCAACGGGACACGACTATCAGTCAAGAAACTGATGCCGAATATTGTTGAAGTCATCCTCATGTTGAGCGTACCGCGGGAGAAACAGTATTTATTCCTCGGATTCAAATATCATTCCTCCGGATATAGCGTTTCAGTTGTCTGCAGTTCCTCGTTTGTTTGAGTTTAAGGCGACACTCCGAAGATGGAAAAATCGATATTTTGGTTATTTTGGTGACATTTTTTATGACTGAAATTTGAAGGATTGACTTTTTTTTTTTTGCTAGTTGCTTTAAGTCGCACCGACACAGATAGGTCTTATGGCGACGATGGGACAGGAAAGGCTAGGAGTGGGAAGGAAGCGGCCGTGGCCTTAATTAAGGTACAGCCCCAGCATTTGCCTGGCGTGAAAATGGGAAACCACGGAAAACCATTTTCAGGGCTGCCGACAGTGGGGTTCGCACCTACTATCTCCCGAATACTGGATACTGGCCGCACTTAAGCGACTGCAGCTATCGAGCTCGGGTTTTTTGTTTTCTTGTCACGAAGTTATTCCGCTGAATTCAAACAATTTCTCACTGTAATAATACTTTGTTTACCAATTGTAATTTTACATTTAAATCCCAATTTCTCCCATAACATTCTGCCAAATGCAACAAAATTTGTATGGTATATGTATCGCAGCTATATTAAGAAATCTACCTATGGAAGTTTTGGTTTTCAGAATGTCTTCAAGTAGTATAGATTTTAAGGTCCAAGATTTTAGAACGTAAAAATTACAAAAATTTAGTACGATATACCTCCTTATATAAATTATGTACAGAAAAATCGATACGTAGTGCTTTTAAAAGAAGTTATCTACCTAGTTACCAATTTACATACATACATACATACATACATACATTATCATTATAGACAGTTATGCCCTTCAGCGTTCAGTCTGCAAACATCTGTGAATTTACTAAACGCCGCCACAATGCTCGAATTACAACTAGTGTTGCGGCCTCATTTAGTTCTATACCTCTTATCTTTAAATCGTTAGAAACTGAGTCTAACCATCGTCGCCTTGGTCTACCCCGATTTCTCTTACCCTCCTTAGCAGAATCCATTATTCTCCTAGGTAACCTATCCTCCTCCATTCGCCTCACATGACCCCACCACCGAAGCCGGTTTATGCGTACAGCTTCATCCATCGAGTTCATTCGTAAATTAGCCTTTATCTCCTAGTTCCGAGTACCCTCCTGCCATTGTTCCCACCTGTTTGTACCAGCAATCATTCTTGCTACTGTCATATCTGTTACTTCTAACTTATGTATAAGATATCTTGAGTCCACCCAGCTTTCGCTCCCGTAAAGCAAAGTCGGTCTGAAAACAGACCGATGTAAAGATAGTTTCGTCTGGGAGCTGACTTTCTTCTTACAGAATACTGTTGATCGCAACTGCGAGCTCACTGCATTAGCTTTACTACACCTTGACTCAATCTCATTATATTACCATCCTGGGATAACACACAACCTAAATACACACCGAGCTCGATAGCTGCAGTCGCTTAAGTGCGGCCAGTATCCAGTAATCGGGAGATCGTGGGTTCGAGTCCCACTGTGGGCAGCCTTGAAGATGGTTTTCCGTGATTTCCCATTTTCATACCAGGCAAATGCCGGGGCTGTACCATAATTAAGGCCACGGCCGCTTCCTTCCAACTCCTAGGCCTTTCCTATCCCATCGTCGCCATAAGACCTATCTGTGTAAGTGCGACGTAAAGCAAATAGCAACCTAAATACTTGAAATCATCGACCTGTTCTAGCTTTGTATCACCAACCTGACATTCAATTCTGTTGAATTTCTTACCTACTGACATCAATTTAGTCTTCGAGAGGCTAATTTTCATACCATACTCATTGCACCTATTTTCAAGTTCCAAGATATTAGACTGTAGGCTTCCAAAAATATGTTTTGGAAAACTATTAATTGTGTATAAAAGAAATGTTCGTGATATATCTACCTTTATGTAGGTGACATTCTCAAAAAGTTTCGTGAAAACCATGCATTAGGTAAAAATATATTTTTATCTCCGGAATGTCGCCTTAACTACGTGCATCAAAAAGGCACAAGGGCAATTGTTTAGAGTTGTAGGACTTGATCATCGAAAACGGTGCTTCTCTCATTGTCAGCTGTACATGGGTTGTACAAGAGTCGAAAGGCACACACACTATACATCTTACCTCTAACTGGAAGGACAATTAATATAGTTTACGCGGAAGCTGTATGACGAAAAATTAGTTTTTTAATATGTAATATTGCCTTTTATATTGTTTTAATATCATTTGTACATCCATCAAACCAGTAACAATATAATTAAAAATAAAATAATGTATTTCATGCAATTCATGTAAAAACGAGGTGTGTTAAATTTTTTGCTTTTAAATTAATGGTTTTGACCCATCTAACGCTGTTTAATTAATAAAGGCGGGTGAAGCCGCGAGCACATGCTAGTGTTTTAAAATAGAAAGTGCCTATTTTACGTAGATAGTCTGGCTTCTTGCCTGCCTATTTATACAAGTTTGAGTGCCTAAACATTCGATCCGTAATAATCACCATCATTAACCATCAAATTTCGCCTGCATTTACCTTGATTTGATTTCTTTTCTTTAATTTTGCGGGTCTTTCTTGTTTATTGTTTAAATTTCGAACTCATCCTTAACATTAAAAATGTAAGTAAATATTTGGATCTTTTTCTGAATAGTCGCGTACTAGAATTACTTTCAGAGGGCCCCGGGATCGATTCCCGGCAGGGCTGAGAATTTAGGTGCACATGGTTTAAACCTCTGGCTCTGGGACTTGGTATTTGTGTTATTTGTTATAAACTTCTCTTCATTCATACACAAACACCTTTCTGCCAAATCTACAGAAATACTCAAAATATCCCTCCACACAGGACATCCAGTCGTAAAACTCAGCCAAATTCACATGAATTGCTGATCCCAATACACTGGAAAATGGTCAAGAAGAATCCAAATGTAAGTTAATGTAAAGCGGAAGAATGATCTGCGTCCCTGACTATGATGCGAATTGATTTCCAAAAAAAAAAAAAAAAAAAAAAAACAACTTTACAAAAGAATTCTAATTTTGACAGCCAACTCCTTGATATTGGAGTCATGTGTCTTATTGGAGGCCCTGTGTTCTATTGTCAGCTTCTTCGAGGATAAATAAATAATAATAATGATCGTATGGCCTCAGCTACCGTGTACAGACATTTCGATTTGACGCCATCTGGCTGTCTGCTAGTCAATTTCGACGTTCCGTTTTACTCTAGGTCCGCTAGATGGCAGACCGAGTAAACCGGATCTCTCTTGGGCGTCTATGGCTGAGATTTTAATGAATTTTGTCGGGTAAACACCAAATGTGTCACCAGAGGTCTTTTACATGCCGACATCGTACGACATGGAGTGTCGAATGGACCTTTTTCCGCCCTTCAAAAATCCGACTACCTCTGCCGGGTATGAACCTGCTATCTTGGGATCCGGAGGCCGACACTCTACCGCTGATCCACAGAGGCAGGATTAAAGTCCGGGACTGATTACTTGAAAGTGTTCACTTAGCCTCGTATTATGAACTGAGGGGCAGCGCATCTGGTCAGGAAAGGCAAGAAATACAGGTGAAGATGTCTCGATATTTATCACGTGATACTCTACCTGGCTGGGAGTTATTCGTGCTAATAGCTTAGGTCCCTTAAAGGAACTTGACACAGAAATTTTATGGTTACATTCTGACTTAGAAGTGATGTTAGCTTGGAGAAATCTACGAAGGAACCCTTGCAAATACACTGACATGCCGAATGTCTTGGAATAGGTGTCTAGTATCGTATAGGCCCTCCTATAGTTTGGCCAAGTGCAATAACTCGTCGATGTATCGATTGCACAAGTGGAAGAAACACCGGTGGAGAGATTCTGACCCATGTTTTTTGGATAACTATCCACTGCTTCCTGCTATTTAATGTGTAGTGTCTAGGGTGTGAATGGATCTCTCCATCACGTGCAATAAATGTTCGACAGGGTTCATATCAGGCGAACGAGGTGACTACAACAGTCGTTGAAAATATCCACGCTCCTGGAACCACCTATGAACAACCTGGGCCCGATGGCACGGTGCATTATCTTCCTGGAATGTCTCATCGTTGCAGAAGTTACATGATATCCATAAGGGCTGCAAATGGTCACCAAGTAGTTCAGCGTAACAGTCACTGGTCAACAATCCGTTCAGATAGATCAGCGGGTCCAGTCCATGGCACAAGAACACATCCCACACTTTGTTGAAAACTGTGGTCTATGGCTTCATGGGGACTACACCATATAGGAACCCTACCATCAGCTTGATACAAGTGGAATAGTAACTCATCGGACCAAGCTCCATGTCACCAGTCCACCAGGGTCCAATTAGCAAAGTCACGCGGCCAAGTGTACTCGGTGTCGTGGTGTTAACAAGGACACTCTGACAGGTCTTCTGGTCCCATATACTACTGGCATTAAAGAACGCTATACTGACCTTCTGGATATGGGTCTTATACCTCCTGCATTGAATGCGGATGTGATGTGAGCCAGTGTGGTTTACCACCGGGCGAGTTGGCCGTGCGGTTAGGAGCGGACAGCTGTGAGCTCGCATCCGGGAGATAGTGGGTTCGAACCCCGTTGTCGGCAGCCCTGAAGATGGTTTTCCGTGGTTTCCCATTTTCACATCAGGCAAATGCTGGGGCTGTACCTTAATTAAGGCCACGGCCGCTTCCTTCCCATTCCTAGGCCTTTCCCGTCCCATCGTCGTCACAAGACCTATCTGTGTCGGTGCGACGTAAAGCAAAATAGCAAAATAGTGTGGCTTACCTGCTACCACGGACGATTCTAGCCAGACGCCGCGAATCGCGATCATTAAGCATCAATGGTCGGTGAAAATTAAAAGTTCCTCCAACATGTTACTCCGTACGTGACTGGTGGTGTTGGTGGTGATTATTGTTTTAAGAGGAAGTACAACTAGGCAGCCATCCTCTATCCGTATGTGACTCTCGAAAAGTGACTGCGAGCCTGACAACAAACGTCTGCGTCAATTTCCGTGTTCCGTCTTACCTGTCATCCTAGAACTGCGCTGGCAAGATCGTCTATGGGACCCTTGAAAGATGCACGGGCTCAAGTAATCATGAGCGATGGGTGCAGAGTGGGTCTCGGCCCACAAGTGGCAACGGCTGGTCCGTGGTCCAACAGCTCTGCACTCCGACCGCCGAACCGAGAAAGGGAAGGGCTCCATGGCTCTACCGTGGCTCTACGACTCTGCATTCGGGAGACGGAACAGGGCTGGACTTCACGGCTGTCGGCTGTCCTGAGAATGGTTTTCCGTTGTTTCCATTCTCCTGCACTAAGGCGAATGCAGGGACAGTTCTTAGTATAGGCTACGGTTGTCAACCCCCTCACCTTCTCCGAACATCTCCTTCACAGTAACAAATCTCCCGGACTGAGTGACGGCGTTACCGTATAAGAGGCCCGCCTCTCCCTTTAGGGGAGGAATGTAAAAATGTAAGCAGTAGTAGTAGTAAGCGATCATCGAACTTTTTTCTTTCTGTCTTTCTGTATTTCCTTAGCATGTCTCTTTTCATATTTCTTAACTTGTATTAACTGTATATTATTTCTGACGCGATACGTCTTGTAGTAATATAGAAAAAGACACACACAGCAGCAGAATATAAGAAATTACAATTAAATTAAATAAAAAAATACTGGATGGATAGTCAACCAGTGAACAACTGTTGTGGAGCCAACCATTTTTGCGTCCTGGGAATCGGAATGGCTGACTGGTGGCGTGCCAGATGCGACGGTGCCGCATGCGACCTGTGCCTCTAGCGACCGCATAATCTGTAACCGTGCCGGATGAGACCGGCGTTGACAAGCAAATTGTCATTTGATAAGTTGCGTCATCACTCAAGATAAGGCAAGCTAAACGAAGTGCAATGCCATTTCAATAAGTCCTATAAGCAGCTACTGCCCCTACTTTACATAACACTTCTGGGGGAAACTCGTTTTACAACACGAAACATGGTGATGCGGGTAAAGCTTTACTTCTCGCAGCCCAGCGTTTATAACATTATAAGGGAGTTAAAATAATGCAAATGTTACTTGTAATTCCCTTTAGAGGAGCGATGTGTTCATTGCGGTGTCTATAAACCCACCATCCCGCCCCAAGAAGCACATTTACTTTTATAACCTAATGAAGAGCAGCACCCGCCATCGGCCATGTCTAAAGTAGCTACTCGCAATCTTGTTGGTCAACGTGAACAGAATGTGACGTCATTGCCATCAATGCTGATAAATACATTGCGTTACCAACCCCGGCTGAATTAAAGCACAAACACTATGTAAAGGATACTATGTTCCACACGAAACTAGATGCCTAGAGCCGCTTCGCGGCTTCTAACCGTCTTATCCTAACCGTCCGCATGGCAAGAACAAGTCCAGACCAATCGTGTAAGAATAATCACCACCACCAGGTATCGAAAGTAGATGCCTAAGGCCGCTTCGCGGCTTCTAACCGTCCAGGCCAATGGTCTTGTACCTGGATGTATCAATAGACCAATCGTGTAACAATAATCATCAACACGTTCTCGTTCCTAAGTCCACATTAGTTCCTAAGTACAGACGTTGGCACAACTGACCACCAGTTTTGTGGTTGTGTAAAGAAACGACAAACAAACGAGAGTCGCTCCGCGCGCGGCTAAATGTAGCGAGCGCTGGGCTGCGAGAAGTAAAGCATTAATGGTGATGCGTTTACGTCTTTTCCCACCGGGCGAGTTGGCCATGCGGTTAGAGGCGCGCGGCTGTGTGCTTGCATCCGGGAGATAGTGGGTTCGAATCCCACTGTCGGCAGCCCTGAAGATGGTTTTTCGTCGTTTCCCATTTTCACACCAGGCACATGCAGGGACTGTACTTTAATTAAGACCAGGGCCGCTTCCTTCCCATTTCTAGCCCTTTCCTATCCCATCGTCGCCTTAAGACCTGTCTGTGTCGGTGCGACGCAATGCCACTAGCAAAAAAAAATCCTAATTCTCTGAAATTATTTACGACTTAGGCCTACTTACTTATCGTGTCCTATTAGTACCAGGAGTGTCCGAGGACGTGTTCGGCTTGCCTGGTGCAGGTCTTTCCACCTGAAGCCCGTGGGCGGCCTGCGCGTCTGGATGTGGGATTATGACAATGAAGTAGGGAGAGATGAAACCCGGTTTCGGCACGTAGCCTACTCCTCTCGAATAATACCAAGGGGTCTGCTCAATACTTTACGTCTCCATCTGACAGCCGAATCACCATCAACAGCATCATATCCCCTCACTCCATTTGAACACTGCGAAAAGTTTTGGATTTGAATCCAGGCTTTTAGCATGCAATCTAGTTTTTAGAAACTGTCTACCACCAACTTTCCTACCCTGCCGGCCAACATTCTGATGGTGAATTTTTTTTCATCCAGGCTAAGTGGCTCAGACGGTTCATACAGTTGAGATGCTGGTCTTCCGACTCCAACTTGGCAGGTTCGATCCTGGCTCAGTCCAGTGGTGAACGTGCTCAAATATGTCAGCTTTGTGTCGGTGGATTTACTGGCACGTAAAATAAGTCCTGCATGACTAAATTCCGGCACCTCGGCGTCTCCTAAAATCATAAGAATAGTTACTGGGACGTAAAGCCAGCAACATTATTATATTTTTCTTTCGACCAACGGCACTCGAACCTGCTAACCACGGTGTCAGACCTTTATTTTAGAAAAGACCAAGTTAGCTAGTTATAAGCAATCTGCCACTTGGTGACAGCCCTTAGTGCAGATCAATTATAAGTGATTGATGGGTCGCATGCGGCACGGTGCTTATTAACTCGGTCGCTATTGGCACGATAATGACCTGATCGCATCAGGCACGGTCGCATCTGGCACGTAAACGGCTGACTATCTCACCTCCCAACAAGCTGAGAGCAATTAAGAAGACAACTGCCGTGTCTTTTCTGTTCCTGCCTTCACGGGGAGACGCCGTAGTTTTGGGTAGGCTGAGGATAGGTCATGGAAGATCTACGCACTCTTAGCTCCTAAAAAGGGAAAACCCCCCACCTAGCGTGTTCTTATGGTGCCGAATTCATCGTGACCACATCCTCAGAGAGCGCGCCGTTCTCTCAGGCCCAAGACGGAACCTCGGTCTGCAGGATGGCCGATGACGAAAATACGGCTTGTCTCATCATTCATTATATATGTGCGAGTGAATTAATCAAGCGCATATACATTTCGAATTTTCTGTTGCTATGTGTGTGTGTGTGTCCGTTTATGTTTGATAAAATATAGGTTTTTTTAAAAATTTACTCTTTTCAAACATTATTTTTTAATTTTTTTCTCCACTTAATTTGTTCTGTGAAGATGGTTACCTAGTTGTACTTCTTCTTAAGGGCCTCCGGTATGGAAATTTGTCATTTTCATTTTTTACTGATTATTCATCTTTTGGAATGTCCTCTTTAATTTGGTGTATAATATAATCATTTTTTGTATCCAGCAAATGCTTTAAATAAACGATTTAAGAGACAACAGTGTGGACGTGACAGTTTTTGCAGCGTTGCTTCAACTGATTCTGCACCGAACCACGGACTCTGCCCCAAAGGAACTAATACAGGGTGAATTACAACCAAGCACAAACAGCAGCTCAAACGTTTGTAACACAAGTATGGTTTACCATATGCTGTCATAGAGGAACTTAGGCCTATTTTCAGGGACATATCTGATATACAGTTACTGAAGAAGTGTTTACATGGTCGAACCCAAAATCATAATGAGTGCATCAAAAATATTTTTGTGTCGATTAATACTCTTTAACAATGGCAACTTGTCAAGATGTGAGGCATTGAAGAAACTTAGTATTAGCGTTGGGTATCTCACCATACGACTCATGTACAAGCTTGACAAAAATAAGTATTGGGTTTCAGAGAAAGCATTGAGGGAATTGTAAAATAAGGCACGAGAGAAGAGAAGAGAACTAAAGAGAAGGCTGACAGAAGCCTACCAGGACGATCCAGATGACCCAAGTTATGGTTCTGGAGTGCATCGAAACTTTGACTGCAGTTTACTTTTTGAAAGATTTACTGTACCTTTTCTCGAAAACTACCAGCATTAACTTCCTGAAACTTTTACAGCCTTGAAAGTATGTTTCTGTGAGTGTTTTAACACGGGGATATTGTATTATACCTCAGAGCGCGTGAATTATTGACTGTACAACACCTCCAAAAGTGCAAACAATTGGAGGATAAGACATATTAATTCTGGCGAAGAAAACTTTACTTTTCGAAATCCTTGTGTTAGAGTATTAGAAATCCACTTTATTTTTCAGATATGTACGTATTCTAGTTACTTGTATAGAAAAAGTGCAATGATATTTGTAAAAAAAATGCATGGGAGCCCCTGAAGACAGAAATCACCACCACCACTATCACCAGTACGTTGACCAGTATGCTTCAAGAACCATTCTTTAAATACTGTCTTATATGTCGACTTATAACTGGTGTCTGAGAAATGAAACGCTAAAGTCTCTAAAAGAAAAGCCTATTCGAGATCATTTCCATATAGCAATTGACTTCGTACCCACGGAGATAAACCTCGGGAAAGTAAACATTACTTTGCAGTCGTCTCGTGGAAGATCAGGCTGGCCACACCCACTTTGAGTAGAATGTATAGAATTTACGTCGGTGAATAGAAATCAGATTATTGTGGGCTGAATGGCGGGCGAGTTATTGAGTTATAGTGGAGGCTGCAGACGTGCCGGAGAGGATAGCATCACAGTGTTGTGTACAGTAATTATACCCTTATGTATGCCGCTGTTTGTCTAATAGCCCTTAGCCACAGACTTTCAGTATTAATTAAATAAATAGCTTGGGCGGCGTCTGATCTTCCTTCAGATACAGCAAGGCTGCCCACACGCCAACGTTGTATTCGGACCTCCGCATTGCCGATAAGCTTCGTGAAGACCAGATAGTGCAGCGAAGTTCAATAGAACGGGAGTCCCTGGTATAGGTAGCGCTTCTCTGGGTTTATGAACAGGCTGGCCATGGTTGGAAAATTAAATTTAAATATATATCTGGGATTTATTTACTCTATACTTCCCACATTCCAGGGTTGACTATATCAGACAAAGTATGTCTACCCCTTAGTGCTGTTCCTTGAGACGGGGTCGGGGATGCGACTAGATGAATGTATATGTTATGTTTTGTGGCCAGATGCCCTTCCTGACGCTAGCTTCAGTTGAGGTGCTAACGAAGATGAAATGAACGATAATGAGTGAATTTGGGAAAGAGGTGAAGGAGAAATCGGTCATAGCCTATGAATAGATAGATAAATGTCTTTATTGGCGTAGTTAAGGTCATTAGGACTTCTCTTACACTCATCATCATCATCATCATCATCATCATCATGCACTAAAGTCTGCAACCATTCTCCTCTCTGTCCTGCTGTTCACTTCCTTGTAGTCTTCACATCTCACCAAGTTTCTCACATCTTCGAAGTATGTCTTCCTTGGTCTTTCTCCTCCTTTTTTTTCGGGGGGGCCCCCGAAGCCCGCTCCACCCGCGTGACCATCGACTCAATCTACATGGCCTCCGACATGCTATTAGTTCTAAGAAGAAAAGAGATAGCTGGGTAGAGTGGGAAGTGATACTACAGGAGTATCTGCCTATCCCCATGCTCAGCATGCTACCAGGCCAGATGTGGTGGTGGGTATCCATAGTGGTGTAATCAGGTAGTAAGGGTCAGGACAAAACCACATAGGCGGAAATAGAAAGATGCCTACATGTAAAACCTGACATTTTGTAGATAGCACATGCAAGGATGAGGTTCTGGAGAGGTCCAGGTAATTGTGTTAGTTGGGAATAGGTATCATGCACCGTCATAAGCCCATTCCTCGCCATTCCAGTTATTCAGGGGATCAGTCCTTCTGAGCACTGCTGTGACTAGCGCGGGCCGTGCGGGTTGCCGAGCCATGCGGCAATAGCCACTAGTGCCTGCCGCACCGCCCGACCCCCTTGAGGTCCCTCGTACCCAGTCTCCAATCCCGGAGAATGAGGCCAAGCCCGCCGAGGCGGGGACCTGCTGGATGGTTGTGGGACATGGCGCCGGGCCTCCTACCTCTCTGCCCGCGCCATGGCCCGGTATACAGGGCAACTGCGATGGGAGGCCGGGTGCCCCCCGCGCAGTTGGCGCACACCGGCGCCTCCCTAAGTGTAGCGCAGGCCGTGTAATGGTGATCACCACCACAACGGTTGCACCTTACTTGGAGCCCACAGCTGACCTGTCGGTGGCCCCACCTCAAACAGCGGAAACACTGCAAGAGCTGTTGAGGGGGACGTTCTGTTCTCACCTGACTGCCGCTACCTGTTGAGGTCCTCTCCTGATTGGTTCCTCGGTCGACTGCTGTCCTGGGAGCAATCTGGGTTGCAGCTGGGCAGTCCTTTCGTGATGGGCCGGCGTCGCCTTCTTCTTCTTCCCTGGGGTTTCTTCTCGGCAGGGGAAGAGGCCTCGTCCTGGTGGCCCTCCTCCCGGCCTGGTGACCCCGGGGTGGCTGGTGGCTCCGCTGCGTCGCCGTCTTCTTCCTTCTCCTGGCTGGCTGCGGCGGCGTCGGTCGGTGCTAACACTCGACTGCGTTCCCGGTCCTGGAGGGCGCACATCGAGGTCTGCAGCTCGACAGACACGATGGCAGGCTGGGCCTGGGTAGCAGTCTCCGAACGCCATGGGGCGTCCTTTTTCACTGCTGTGCTGCCATCCGCCATCAGGGGCGCCTTCCTAGATTGCGCCCGGGTGACAGGCCCTTCCTGGTAGGCCCGGGTCTGTGACCACTTCGTGGAGGTGGCCCTTGGAGGAGCGGTCTGCGTCCACTTCGCAGTTCCGAGTCGCTCAGCCTGGGTCGCACAGTCGCGGCGCCAGGGGGCGGCATGCTCCACCTCCGTAGTGGCGTCGGTGGTCTCCAGCTGAGTGGCTTGGACTAGGTCGGTGTTAACCGCCCTATGCCTTAGCCTCCTCGGCGTCTGGGTGATGGCCTCCTTGGTCTCCGGTTCAACATTCCTCCTGAGGGCGCCGGCGTTCGTCCCTGGCACGCCGTCCCTCCCAGGTAGTCGGACGACCTGAAACAGTGTAGAGAGCTCCATCTCCACGTCGTGCATCCGCTCCTGGTCGTGATGCCTTATGATGAGGCCTCCTGGTAGAAAGCTCTCCACGGACATGGTCGTCGGTAGCCTCCTGCCTCCCTGGAAGGGGCGCCGTACTCGGTCCAGTACTAGGGCCCATTCGGAATGAACAGGGCGACCTGGCCTGTAGTAGACGAGCAGCGCCTCGTACTCCGGATCGGTGTAGCCCTCAGAGAAGAAAAAGCCTTCAGGGGGGTCGCACCCCTCCCTGTGCGGCTCCGTCTCCACCTCGGTCTGCGACGCGTCCTGCTCCTTCGGTGAGGGCGGTGTCTTCGGTTCGGGGTGGTCCTCCATCCATTGCCGCGTTGGGTAGAAGCGGCCTCCCCTGTAGATAACTCCTTTCGCCAACGCCATGGCATAGGGACCGTCCCTGAAGTTCGTCGTGGCCATCCTGAAATAAAATCCTGAAAGAGAGAAGCGAGCACTGAGAAGGGCTCAGCTTAGACAAATGCTCCTTCGAAGATGTACTAATAAGTACAAGTGCCTGGCTGATACTTGAAACGTACAGAGCGCCTGGCAAGGAGAGAGAAAGCAGAGCGAGAGGCACACGTCCTTCCGCTACGGCAGTCAGCTGCTCCTTGTCTTTCTCCTCCTTTCTTTCCTAGTATTTAAGTCATTATGTCTTAGGATATGACCTACAAGTTTTAACTTCCTACTTTCCACATCTTTCATCAGTCTTCGTTGCTCATTGACTTTCTTTAGAACATCTTGATTCGTCCTTTTTTTTTCCTCCAGCCCATCCGCGTCATTTTCCTCCAAATTCACATTTCAGTTGCTTCCAATGAATCTCTTTCATTTTCTGTCAATAGTTCAGCTCTCACAACCATAAAGTAGTACACTCCAGACAAAGGATTTAAAAAAAGCCTTCCTTCCTTCTAAACTTATATGGGTATTTGTTAAAAGACTTATTTTGAAAGGCCTGCTTAGCAAAAACCTTAGATGTTAGGCCTCTTTAAACAACAAGGATCATCATCATCATCATCATCATCATCTTTTAATTTCCTTGGTGTATCTATTGTCTTCAGTAACAGAAATATTGTCCTTGTTCTACTTCGGAATTTCCTATTCTTATGTTTGTAATAACTCCCCTACTATCTTTGCTCACAACTAAAATTTTGGTTTTCTTACTATTGATTTTAAGTTTGTAATGCCCGACTCGTTGGCTGAACGGTCAGCGTACTGGCCTTCTGTTCAGAGGGTCCAGGGATCGATTCCCGGCCGGGTCGGGGATTTTAACCTTAATTGGTTAATTCCAATGGCACGGGGGCTGGGTGTATGTGTTGTCTTCATCATAATTTCATCCTCATCACGACGCGCAGGTCGCCTACGGGAGTCAAATAGAAAGACCTGCACCTGGCGAGCCGAACCCGTCCTGGGATATCCCGGCACTAAAAGCCATACTACATTTCAACATTTCAACACAGAACAGTCAACATTCTATTTCATTCCTTTTCAGAGTCTCCTACTATGGAAAAGTCATCAGAAAATCTGATAGTGTGTATTCTTTTCGCATTTATCTTTATTCCCTTTGTCCTTTCCTTTAAAGCAGGGCCTCTCAAACGTCCAAAATCTCACGCGTGCAAATCGAGGCGCAAGAGCTCCGTGCACTGTGCATCGGTCGCGCTCGGCTTGTCTCCGACCAACGCCTCGTCCTTGGGCTACTCGGCTAAGCTCGGCTCTACTCGGCGCAACTCTGCTCGGATTTGGAGCGCTACGGGGCAAGTGTGGAAGAGGGAGACAGGGGGAGCGAGCAAGACAGGCGTGGGGAAAGAGAGAGACAGCACTATTGCTCCAAATCGAGGAGTGGGGGGTCTGCACTCCGGTCAACCAAGCGAAGTCGTCTTTTGCACCGTGCACAGTGCATGCACCAAGCGCATGCACCCTGAGAGGCCCTGCTTTAAAGCAATATGGCTTCTTCACTAAACAAATTGAAAACGCATTGATGAGAGTAGACAAAACTGCTTCACCCCTTTTCTTAATTCTTGTCATTCCCGTACTCTTACACTAAGCCTGTAAGAACTGACATTCATTGGCTTCATGATGGGATTGGGGTCACATTGTAAAATCCCTCGCCTTTTTGCGGACTTCTGCCAAACTTTCTCTTTAGTGACTGGCGCCTTAAAGAAAAAGCATCGACCTCCATCTAAAGGGGTCACTGCTACTGGGGAGCAATCGTAACAAAAACAATAAAAACCCACGATGATCAGCCAACATTGTTAACAAAATATACATTTGTTAAGTATACTTTGTCTGATATAGGAGCCTCCGTGACTCAGACGTGGATACCGTGGTTCAAATCCCGGTCAGTTCATGAGAGATTTGTGCTGGACAAAGTGGAGGCGGGACAGGTTTTTCTCCGGGTACTCCGGGTTTCCCTGTCATCTTTCATTCCAGCAACACTCTCCATTCTCATTTCATAGCATCTATCAGTCATTAATAAATCAGTTTGGGAGTGGCGACCCCATCGTACTAATAGCCTCTATATGATTCATTCATTACATCCCTGACTCGGTCAATGACTCGAATACAGGTTGTAGGTTTTCATTAATTTTCACTTTGTCTGATGTAACCGCACTTGTTAATGCGCTATGGATATGGAGCCAAGCTCTGCTGAATCAGTTGAATTCAATTTCATTTCATCCGTAACGGTTACTCCAAGATACCGAATCTGATCTTTATGATTTACTGTTGAAATGGTACATGAATCATCCATAACTATTGGCTCTTCTCGAAGTTTACCTTTAGAGAAGTTAAAAATGATCGAATTATTCGGATTTACAGCAAGCCCAGCTTCTGTAAATCGCCCAATAGCCATTTTCAGCAGATCTAAAGTGGATTATTTGTTTTTCCCTATTAAGGTAATGCCATCAGCAAAACCCATCATAGTTAGATTCTTTTGTATCTAGATTCTTCTCACATGGAACTAAGGAGTATCCAAGATAGATGCTGTCACTGGTCTGTTTCGAGGTTAAAGCGAGCTGAGGAAAGAGGTGGCCCATGCATTACATGGCTCTTTAGGGGAATTGGTTTTGTCTTCTCCGCACCGGTTTGGATATCCGTTAAGTACCCCTGTGGCCTCCGGAAAGGCCTGGTGTAGGTCTTTTCATTTGACTCTCGTAGGCGACCTGCACGTCGTGATGAGGATGAAATGATGATGAAGAAGGCACTTGCACCCAGTCCCCGTGCCAGGAGAATTAACCAATTATGGTTAAAATTCCCGACCCTGCCAGGAATCGAACACGGGACCCCTGTGGTCAGCACGCTAACCATTTAGCCATGGAGCCGGACAGTACCCCTACTGTAAAGATACGACGGCATCAGCAAGTTGAGAAAGAACTCCATGTGTTTGAAATGTTCTGGCCAAGTGGTTGTGTCCAATGTCATGGAATGCTTTTCCAATATCGATAGAATGGTACCAAAATCTTTGTTTTTGAGTTTAATTGATATGAGGATAGAAGTGTTAATACAAGTACCGGTAGCTCCTCTAAAGTCTCGCTGGTGAGGCTTAAATGTTACGTATCCTCATTTCATAAGCGCATTAATAGCGTTGGAAATACCCCTGCATTTCCTTTTCAACATCCATCTACGTATAACAATTCTTTTAGTGTGACCGGTTCCAAGCTTTGGAATTCCTTACCAGTCAGTGTCAGGGATAGAAACTCATTGACTAAATTCAAGAGATCTTGCCGAGATTAGCTGTTGAAAGCGACCGTCTGACGTGTGCACTGCACAGGTGAGTGTGTGAATGGTGACAAAATGTGTTTTTCTGGTATATGTAGACCTAGTTGATAGTTGTGTACTATGTGCATTTATTTTGGGAATACAACAAGATATTGACCAAATCTGATCTCCCCATCCATGAAGATGTTAACGTCAGATTCAGCCGCCTCAAATCAAGATCTCCTCCTATTCAAACAGGACAGGAACTTGTTAGGAAGGATTTCAATCCAACAAGAGTGGAGCAGCGTAGTTCGTACTCAATGACAGACATTGTTCAATTATAAGAATCTTCAAGCTGGCTTTGATTTGTTCCGCAAGACACGGGTAGCCTTCAACAGAGTCAGGTACTAACCACGGGAGATGCGGATCAATGATGTTTAAGTGGGGTATGAGATCTTCCCCAGCCTGTGACAGTGGTGCAGTTAAGCAGACTATCGACCATATCGTCACCGAATGCGTTGGAAGGCCATTTGTGGGATCCATCCAGGGCTTTGTGGTGGCTTCTACTGAGGCCATACGATGGCTAAAGAATTTAGACCTCACTCTTTGAACCCTTTTATTTGGATGATTGTTTTCGCTGTTGTAATGTGCATATTTTGTAATTATGTATATAATATTAATTGTGCTTATTGTTCATGTACATTGTTTTGTGTACGTTACCATACGCTAATAATAAAAATGATAATTATTACCGTATTTACACAAATAATCACCGCCACCGAATAATTCCCGCACCCAAACTTTAGGAAGGCTGATTAAAAAAAATGCCAACATTGACTCAAATAAAACCCGCACCCCAATTTCGTGCCTCAATTTTTAAAAAATATGCGGGTATTATTCGCGTAAATACGATATTTTGTGTGTGTGTTTGAGCAATACGAATCATCTCATATTGGTAAATGCACAGTATATTATTTTAATTCCTTTAAAACGTGAGTGAGAGCGTGTGTGCTAGCATAATGCAACTCTGCTAAGTTATAAGGAAATGTATCTGCACAAATGTACTGTATATGTGGTTAAGAGTAAGAGAGGGCCATGAGCCTTTACCTTTGCCACTTGAAAGAAGAGAACTAACTAACTAACTAACTAACTAACTAACTAACTAACTAACTAACTAACTAACTAACTAACTAACTAACTAACTAACTAACTAACTAACTAACTAACTAACTAACTAACTAAATACATAAATAAATAAAATAGACTGGATAAAGAAGCAAACAAGGCAAGAGCCAGAAAGTTAGATCTGGCCTATAACCTAACACAAAACAGGTATAACAAACGGGCAATATCCTACAAGGCCAAAACCCGACATTATAACTCGGTAATAAAACCGGAAGGATTCTGCGCTTCAGAGTACCTGATTTTAAATTTAAAAAGAAAGGGAGCTGCAAGAACTCGAAAAGAAGGACAGTTCTGAGGAAGGCTCTGGGGCCACAGAAGGCTACTGATGGGACTTGGAGGAGCTCTACAAGTACACTGAAGAGATCATGGACACACCTAGCATAGTTGGGGACAAATCATGACGACCTCGCCTCACACCACTGCTTTCCAGCGGCAGCTCTGTGTCTATTAGCGACTTACAGGATTTACTACCTCTACTGCAGCCAGAGTTGCCAAATCGGCTACTGCACTCTACATGAAGAAAGGGTAAATACTATAGAGAATGAGGAAAAAAGTGGTTTGGCAGCCTCTCCAAAACAAACAAGGATCACTTAGAGCTCGTTAACGCAGCAGGGTGCAGGGTGTGATTGACTACTTGCTTTCAGCTCGCTTTCAAGAAGTGAGGTCGTCATGTGTTGTCCCCAACTATAAGAATGAATGACAAAGGGCTGACCAAAAGGATCTTCAAATGCATCATGGGTTTCAGACCTACCTCCAAGTGAGTAGAAGAGCTCAAGAGGGATGTGGAAGAAGTTTCAGATGATCCACAACAGAAGAGAGTTCAGAAAAAGAGTCGACAGTCTAAAATCATTTGAAGAGAAACCACTAAAGCGGAGACCCAAACGGATCATTTACGAGGAGCAGAGAAAGATGAGAAGCGAAGAATTGAGAGGTTTTGGGAAGAGAAGAGAAAAATGGACAAGACGCCGTAACTTCTATGCGGTCCCTAGCTGGCCAAATTCGGAAAATAAATAAATAAATAAATAAATAAATAAATAAATAAATAAATAAATAAATAAATAAATAAATAAATAAATAAATAAATAAATAAATAAATAAATAAATAAATAAATACACAAATTGAACACTCTCTCCACGACTCTTCGGGTGACAAAACATATTGTCGACTTAACTCGGATCTCCACAGTTGTGTATCAGGATAGTCGTTGCTAACTGCAGACAGGGAGGGATTTGCCCGATAATGAAAATTAGTGAAGTGATACAATAATGCCATCCTTTATTAATCTGACGATTATTTGGCCAGGCTCCGGAGCTGTATCGACCGTTATTCTGGTTTTTTAATGACTGACAGGAAAGTTTCATTCTGGGCTGTCTGGGTAGATTTCTTAACCCGAAGGGGGTCCTTGTATTGCAAGTCTCCTTACGTGAATTGATTTTGTCTCCCCCGCACGGGTTTCGATTATGTTACATTCCCCTACTGAAGGGATATGATGGTATTGGCAAGTTGAGAAGGGACTCCATGAATTTGTAGTGTTTTGGCCAAGTGATTGCTCCCCAGTGTTATCGAACGCTTTTCGGATATCGACAGAAATCACATGAACATCTTTGCTCTTGAGTTTAATATCATTCAGGATTGTTATGGAATATTTGCTATGGAGAGAATGTTCGAAAAGCTGTTGTACAAGTCAGCAAGGAAAATGTCTTGCAATCTAAGTACAAAATGCATGGACTTTCGTCTTTGGTTGTTATACTGATATTGTGCGAGTTGGTAGATACACTTAAGAAAATGGAAATTGCAACACCATGAAAGCTTTGGTCGTTTGTGTTAATTTTCAAGATATGGAACGATGCTATGTAGGTATGTAAACGATCAAAGTTTCAGGCCCATTGGATTGTTGCTACAGGTCTCCTCACGTGATTGGTCGCGGAGGAATCAACTCCAGTATACGGACTTTGGTGCAGCGTAGTTTACTTGCATCCTGTGCAGTGAAGTGTTTCCCGTCAAACATGCCTCGACGACAGAGAAGAGCACGCTATGAACAACTGTCGCCGATTGAGAGGGCTCGGATAGTTGGGCTGTGTGAAGCTGGATTATCGCTTAGGACTGTCACTGCACGTATTGGCCGACAGGCATCTACGGTACAACTTGTATGGCAGCAGTGGTCAAATGAAGGTACCCACATTCGTAGACCTGGCACAGGCCCAGCGCAACAGACAACTGTGAGAGAGGATCGCCGCATCATTCGGATGGCCCGGATGGAACCCCATGCAACAGCAGCGCAAATTCGAGCAGCTGTGGCACCCCACGTTACACAACAAACAGTTGGTAATCGCCTACGTGCAGCTGGCTTACGAGCCCGTGTCCCTGCAGAAGGTGTTTCATTGACCCCACAACAGCGACGTGTAAGGCTGGCCTGGTGGCGAGAAAGATCGACGTGGGTCGACGAATGGCATAGGGTCGCCTTTAGTGATGAATCGCGCTTCTGTCTTTCCCGCAGTGATCGCCGGAATCGTGTGCGCCGACGTACCGGGAAGAGGGGCCGCGCAGATCTTATTGTCGAGAAGCACACAGGGCCAACACCAAGCATTATGGTCTGGGGAGCTATTGGCTTTAATGTGAAACCACAATTAGTGCTTGTTGAGGGCACTATGACTGCTCGACAGTACGTTGATCGGGTACTCAATCCAGTGGTTGTCCCTATGATGGCGAACATTGCTAATGGGATGTTTCAGCAGGACAATGCCCGGGTTCACACTGCACGCACCTCCAGAGAAGCTCTAGACGACATCACAACTTTAGAATGGCCCGCCAGATCCCCGGACCTCAGTCCTATTGAGAATGTGTGGGACATGATGGGTCGACAACTGGCCAACCTTCCTCAGCCACCCACAACTCTGGAACAACTGACCCGTGCAGTGCAGCAAGCATGGGCCACGATTCCTCAGGAAGCGATCCAGGGCCTTATTGACTCCATGCCTCGACGAATTCATCAATGTATTGCAGCTCGTGATGGGCACATCCTGTATTGATTGTTGTCCAAACTTGCGGTCAGAGGGACCTGAAAGTGTAATCATCGAATCACAACCGAACACTCGTCCTGCGTGTTCAATTGCAGCAATGTAGCACTACTCCTTCTGGGTGTTGCAATTTCCATTTTCTTCACTGTATTTATATTTCCTGTTTGCTATCGGTTGACCGTTCAGGATGTGCTGATTATATCACGATTCAGTCTCCTAGCATTATAATATTTCCTTCCTGAGAGTTTAAGGCTGTGTAACAAGTCAGTGAAGGAATTTAGAAATTCAGATATTGTTCAACGAGGACGATGAAATCCTCTTCGCTGAGGTTATGTTCATATTTACTCCAGATATTAAACAGTATCTGTTTAACCAGCTGCCTCTGTGGATCAGCGGTAGAGTGTCGGCCTCCGGATCCCAAGATAGCGGGTTCAAACCCGGCAGAGGTAGTCGGATTTTTGAAGAGCGGAAAAAAGTCCATTCGACACTCCATGTCGTACGATGTCGGCATGTAAAAGATCTCTGGTGACACATTTGGTGTTTTCCTGACGAAATTAATTAAATCTCAGCCATAGACGCCCAAGAGAGTTTCGGTTTACTCTGTCTGCCACCTAGTGGGGGCCTAGAGTAAAACGCAACGTCGAAATTGACGAGCAGACAGCCAGATGGCGTCAAATTGAAATGTCTGCACACGGTAGCTGTGGCCATACGATTATTATTATTATTTACCTGTTTAACCTTTTGGAAACACGTGGAGAATTATTGTTTTCCTTTTTTTGCACAATTTGATTTACGTCGCAACGACACAGATGGGTTTTGTGGCAACGATAGAACTGGAAAGGATTAAATGGGAAGGAAGCGAACTTGCCATTAATTAAGGTACAGTCCCAGGTTTCTTCACAGTCCTATCCATTTCCTATCCTATCGTCATCGAAAGATCTCTCTGTGTCGGTGCGACGTAAAGAAAATTTAAAAATAATTTTAAAAATAAACAGACTTGGTTACGTTCCCTGACCCAACCGGTAATCAAACTCGAGGCCCTCTGAACCAATGGCCACAAAGCTGAACATTCTTCTACGAAGCTGGAATTTTCTGGTGCTCTGTATTTATTTCAATTCCTGTGGGGTTACAATTTGAGCAGAAGAACATGTTTCAATTTAATCCATGGAGTAAACTGTATTCTCTAACCAGTGAAAATGGTGGGAGAATATTCCACTTGTTGTAACTGCCAGAACAAATTTGCGATGTGTTCTCTCAGTTGTCTTAGTAAATCAATTTAGTTCTGCGTCGGCTATTGCCATGTATCTCCAACCTGCTAGTGTAAAAACACGCTATTTACGTAGGAGCAGTACAAGCAGAGAGCAAATTCATCGAGTTGATACGACCATAAGGCTGTAGAATATTAAGTAGGCTATAAATAATTTATACCTGCTGATCAGAGCTGATGCAGGCTCACCTACCTAAGCACGACTTGGGGCAAGGAGGTACACAAAATGATGATTCTCTGAGAGATAATGCACTTCTAGAATTTATTATGCGGTGTCAGGTCCCTACGCCATTTCCTTTGCAGATTCAAGGCTGCGCCAGTTTTATATGGCTTGAGGGAGAAGGACACGGTACTTTCCAAATGAACACTATTGCATAATATGCATTAATATATTGTATAAGCAATAAAGCTGGTTGCTTGCGAATCTACGGTAGGCTCTGGAGAAGGAATTGATTGTTTTTTGCAATTTCTTTAATTGAAATCCGAAACTGCTGAAATTTTTGTAGGTTTTCCTAATGGGGATGAGGTATGGATACCTTTTTGAAATGTTTCCAAAACATCTCAACAACAAACTGGCTCACCGTGAACTTAGTGTCAAATTCCAGAACACTAGACTTCCTCACAACAGACACACAAAATACCTCGGAGTAACCCTTGACAGAACACTGTCCTTCAAGAAACATCTGAAGATGACAAAAGCTTAACTCCAGTCACGGAACAATATCATCCACAAACTGTGAGGCACCTCCTGAGGTTCTTCTGCTTCGACCTTACGAACTTCAACCCTTGCCCTTGTCTTCTCAACTGCAGAATATTGCTCTCCAGTCCGGCTGAACAGCTGTTACACAAAACTGGTTGACACACAGCTAAATCATACTTTGCGCATTATATCGGGAACCATAAAATCTACCCCCACTTCTTGGCTACCAGATCTGAGCAATACTCCTCCACCTCACCTACGGAGAAAGAATGCCTTGTTGCGTGAGTACCAGAAGCTGTCGAGGAATTCCAATCTGCCAATTCATGAGGATATACCATACGCCTTGAACAACAGACTTCGGTCCAGAAATCCACCAATAAGGACTGCCAAAATCCTGATTGACAAATTCAGCCTGCAGCAGGATTGGATTCAAGAATGGGCTTCTATGGCTTCAGCTGAGTGTCAGAACTTTCCCTGTATTACAAGAATACCAAAACGATTTGACCTATCTCGCAAAACCTGGACTACCCTCAATCGTATCAGGACAGGCCATGGAAAGTGCGCTGACTTCCTCTATAAATGAGGCAAACTTCCCTCCCCGGAATGTAGCTACGGTGCCCCTAAGCAAACAGTTCGTCATATAGTGGAACAGTGCCCCCTGAGTACTTATCAGGGTAACCCAAAAGACTTTCTTGACCCAAATCCTTCTTGTATAGACTATTTGCAGAGCTTGATGGTGAAATTGTAACCTACATAGTGTATTGTATATTTAATTTGTGATTGTGTGTTTTTATTGTTACCGTCTTACTAATAAAAAGTCCTTATGAAGTTGTTTAACACTTGTATAGTTATACAGTGAATAAACCCTGTATAAGCGTTTTATATTTTACTTACTAATAAACGTGGTATACGCATTGTAATACTATACAGCACGTATACACTCGTTCTAAGGCGTAGGAATCTCTTCCTGCAGTTCATTGGCGTTTTTCGCACGTTCACCGCCTTTATGATCGCTTCTTCTGGTTATCTACGAGCAAAACTTTCCGGAAAGTCGCGCAGTAGCACGGCATATCGAAAAGGCAGTGGCAACACAAAGTGAGACAGCTGGAAATTGGCTTATACTGATATCAATATTTCTTCAGCTTGCTTGTGTAATGAACGCCAAAAAATAAATTGAAAAGCTTAAGAAAAGATCAATAGCTCCTAACTGGGATGGCACGGAATACGTAGGCAATTCTAATTGAATCGGCGAGTTGACAAGTGTACACATTCCAAAATCCTTACTTTTCAGGAGAAAGGAAAACCTGTTTTGTAGCTAAAAGAAAGTTTTGATCAAAAAAGTTTCTATTAGGCATTTACACATATTTCTGCGTATACAACCACAAAGTATGGAAATCATATTATGTACGGTTTTCAAGTTATACCATTTTTTATGTCGAGGAATATGTCCCTTTTTATACTCAACTGAACTGAACATTTATTGAACATAACAGGCGATTTCGCCCCTATACATGTTCACATACAGAAAAAAGGAAAAATAAACAATAGAGAATACAAATTTACTAACTACTGCTACCGTCCGGCCGTGTCATCACCCTGGTGAGAAAAAGGCCGCCCTCCTCATGATGACACAGCCGGCACTAACTGTGGGGCCCTAAGGCGAAACCCCAACAATCCTAACCAGATGACAGTGCGTTTATTCTCACCATTCCATTGCAACAAACCACATCTAACTGGATCCACTCTCCTCTCCTATCCCACCTATCGCATTCTTCCCTTCCTTTGATTATTTGGAATGGGCCTTACCCACCCCGTCATTTTCCCTTGCCCATCCTCCCTTATCCCCCCCTAATATGCATGAATGGCGAGAAAAGGCACCTGCCCTAATTTCATAATAATAATAATAATAATAATAATAATAATAATAATAATAATAATAATAATAATAATAATCCACTCAGATCACCAAAAAAGAAAAAGAAGAGAAAATTATCGTATCCCCTGGGCATGTCATAAGGCTCGTTTGGACACTCCGGAAACGTGAATCCCCTAAAGTAGAGCCACCACAGCAGTCATCCTCAGAGCCTCGTGGCATGCCCCTCATTCCGTAGAATTAACACCCCAGAATCAAGAGAGTAAAACTAAAAAGGAGAATCATAGTAATAATAATAATGAAAGTAATAATAATAATAATAATCTATGTATAAGAGTATTATTCGTAACAGTCATTTGCTGTAGCAGTCTCTTACTCAATATTCAAGCATGCTCATCGAGTGTCCTTATTTCGTTCTGCGCTTTCGTCACTTTATTGTTACTGACCTACACCTAATCAATACTGCAAACAACACCACTCAGCATTTCAACACTTGCATTCCCACCAACTCTAACACAAACAGAAAGACCTTGCCTTCATGTAATCCCATATCATTACCCAACTCCCCATACTCAACTAAGTACACAACTCCTATCTTCCCTAGCTCATTTGAATCTTATCATACTATCCCCTTCCCTTATATACCCACTCTTCCCATATACATACAAAACTATTCCACCCCCCTACTCCCTTGTCCAACCTCTAACTCAGCCTCCTTCATTTTACTCTCGCAGGCCTTTTTTGCCGCACATAAATACCTGTTCAATTCACCCCCTTTTTCCCACTGCTTAATAATCCATCTCAAGATTGCTTTCTCATCCCCCCTTCCCAATATTTTCCGATGCTCTTCACTCAATAATCCATGTCTTATCTCCCTCGTTTCCTCGCAATCTCTTAGCAAATGAAATTCATCATTCCCTGCTCCACAAAGTATACATCTTGTCTTATCCCTCCCCTGCATCCAACCTGTATTCCTTGGCAAACCTAACAACCACCACATCATTCCATATCGTTTTGACCTATCAACGTATCTAATATTCAACCCTGCTATCTCCTCTATTTTCGTCAAAACCTTTAACGAATTTCTCAGTCTGCTTTCCCCTAATAATTTCTGCCTATGTATATCTCTAATCCTCCTTTCCAGTATCTTCATCCCTCTAACTTCTGTCTTCGACCATACCTCCCCCCACAGGTGTCCTAATCCTATCCTCTCCACATATCCCTTTATTTTTTCTAGCCAGCCCCCCCTATACATGCTCTTACATTGCTGTTCATACGCTGCCTGCAATATCTTCCCACCTTCCTGTCTTTTTAAATTCATCCAGTATCTCACTATTCTTTTTACCCCCTCTGTTTCCAAATCCTCCCCACACATTAGTTCCGCCCCTGCATTTGCTGTGCACCTCGGTAAGCCCATTACTAACTTAGCAAAACTACTAACAATCCTTCTTAGTTCCTCTCTTTTCTCATCCAGCCCCGAAACTTCTGCGCCGTACAATACCCTCCCAAAAATTACCGACCTTAACACTAGCCTCAGGGTTTTATAACTGATACCCGGATATTTGGTTAGCATGTTTCTGACTGAGGCTAGGGCTGCCAATCCCCTGTTTTTCGCCCTTCTGATCTGGTCATTCCACGTTCCTTTGTCATTAAAAATAACTCCTAGATATTCCAACTTCCTTACCTGTTCCAAACTTTCTCCCTGCATTACCCAATTACCTTCTATCTTTTCTTCTTTTGTCTACCTGGACTACTAATAATTTAGACTTATTTCCATTAATTCTCAATCCCCATTTACTCGCAAATAGCGTCACTGCATTTAACGCTCTATTCATCCCCCCTGAAGTTAGCGTCATCAATAATACATCATCCGCAAATATCAGTCCTGGTACCTCTAAACCATTAATTACCGGCACAGCCCAATTTTCTGCCCCAAATCCCTCTAAAATATCGTTGATAAATAAGATAAACAGTATTGGCGATAATTTACACCCTTGCTTTAAACCCACCCTGGACTCTAAGGGTCTACTCAGTCTCTCTTCTCCCAATTTTACACAAACCTAACCACCCTATATATTCCTTCCACTGCCCTCAACATCTTTTCTGAAATCCCTAACCTGCCTAATTTCTCTAATAGGGCCTCTCTATTCACCTTGTCAAAATCTATTGCTGCTACGTAAACCGTACTTCTAGCCATACTTTTATACTTTTCTAGAATAGTCTTTACTATCATAATGTTGTCCACCGTTCTTTTCTTTTTCCTAAATCCTCCTTGATAATCTGTCAATATTTCATTTTCTTCCGCCCACCTACTTATCCTGTTCGCTAGCACTCCAGTGTATATTTTACTTAAGGAATCCAGCAGAGATATGCCCCTGTAATTGTTCACACTACTCCTACTACCCTTCCCTTTGTATATTGGGCATATAATTCCTGTTTCCCATTCCTTCGGGAACTTCCCTCCCTCAAATATCTTATTGAATAGTTTAACTATGCCCTCTATCATTATCTCATTTTTGCCAATTTCTTTCCAAAACTTGTTATTTATACCATTACATCCCCCGGCCGACTTGGCTCTAACTCTGCTTATCACTCCCTGGATTTCCTCCCTTGAGATTTCTTTATCCAGATCATATATTGCCACTCTCCTAATCCTCCAAATTACCTCTTTCCCCGTCCCTCTCCATCCTTCTTCCCCCTTTTCCCCTAGTAATTCATCAAAGTGCCTCATCCATTGCTCTTCCTCAATACCCGTTTTCTCTTTATTCCTTCCACCCTTAATAATTTTATTAATCTTGTCCCATACTCTCTCAAAATTATTTGTCTTGCAATCCTTATTTATGGCTTCAATTTGTTCCTCTAGCCACGCCTTTCTTGTCTCGCAAATTTTCTTTTTATACTCTTTCCTCAATTTACAAAAAATCTCCCTTTCTTGGTCCCCACCTTTCCTTCTATAATCTTCTAACGTAATCATCACCTTCCTCCGCATTCCTTCACACTCTCTATTAAACCATTCTTCTCCCTCCTTCTTATTTCTCTTACTAGATCTCGTCTTCTGCGCTATTATCTTTATTGGATGTATCAGCAACTCTAAGGCTTTATCAGTATTATTCTCTTCTAAGGCCCCTTCCCACCCATATTTCAGGAATTGTAACTCCTCTTTTACTACTCTATTCCAATCTCGGCCCACTTTCTCTGACCATTTATACTTATTATATCCACTCCCCCGTTTATCACTCGTCCCATCCAACTTCCTTGTGCACTTCTCTTCCCCCCTTTTCAACATAACCCCCACCGGGAAATGGTGTGATTCAATCCAGTCTCCTATTTCCATTCTTACAATATCCTCAATCATCCCCTCCGAGCTCAAAACCATATCTATCACACTACCACCCTTCTCAGTAACATATGTCAATTTCCCCATCCTGTCCCCTCTATCCACCCATTCAGAATATACAAATTTCCCACCGCACACATCTCCAGGAGCTTCTCTCCATAACTATTTATAATTTTGTCCTCACTCCTTCTACCTTTCCGCATACACATTCCATCCTCCCTACTATATACTGGGCTCTGTTCCCCTATTCTCGCGTTCCAATCCCCGAATAACAACATGTCCTCTTCCCCTGGAAACATTCCTCTTATCCTACCAGTATCTACCAGTAACTCTTCAAAAAAATATTTATTTGCATATGCTGAATTACTAGGATGGCAGTAAACAAAGGCTAGATTTATTTTTCTCCTCCTTCCCTCAACCCCTCCCATATTCAATCTCATCCATATGGTTTCTTTCATATCGGTCTCTATATCCTCCACCATTTCACTAATTTCTTCCCTAATTAGAACTATCATCCCTCCTGGTGCGCGGCCTCTAGTCCTCTCTTTTCTTCTATATTTATATTTTATCACAAACCCCTTCCATGTAATCTCCTTCCCTATTTCCAGCCACGTCTCCAGTAGTGCCACCACATCGAAACTTTCAATTTCTTCCCGCACTTTCTTATTTCCCAATTTGTTCATTAATCCCTCTATATTTACACATCCTATTTTCCAGTATAGTTATAACTTTCCCTCATTCCCTTCTGTATCTCCCCCTCTGTTCTTGCTCCTAGTCAGTATCGACCTATCAGTCGTTATCGCCCTCTCATCTCTTGTCTCCCTCCCATCTCCTTTAACCGATCTATTCCCTTCCCCCTCCTCCCTATCCTCCTTGCCATTCCGACCTTTTCCCCATATATCCTTCAGACTGATACTTCTTTTCTTACTCAAAATTGCTTTACCTTCCTGTTGATTCGTCTTCCCTTGTCCTTTCTCGCTCACTAAAACACTACACTCTGCTCTCACGGTTTCTTGCTGTTCTCTCTCGCTGACCACTTCACTATCTTGATCTTCTGTATCCGGACTGCACTGCCCGTTCTCTTCTGAGATGATCTCCTCCCTTTCCACGTCTCTCCTCCTCCCCTTTTCTTCCTTCTTCTTCTTCTCATCTTGCCTTGTCATCTCGCCACCCTCAGCGCTCTCGTTTGCGTCTATCTCCTTTAGCTTCGTCACTGAATGCACTCTAACCCATCGCCCGTTTGTCACCTCCAACCTCAGTCCTCTTATTCGGGCCTTTAGCCCCTGGTTCCTCGCTCTCCATAAGTGCCTATTCAAGATCCTCATATTTTCACTTCCTTCTCTTCCCATGTCTCCTTTCACCCCTATTTTCAGTCCCTGTAAATTCTTACTGTTACCTAACACAATTTCTGCCATTAAGGTTGAGAAAAATTTAACCCTAATTGGCCTCCGACCTTTGGTTTTACCAACTCTCTCTACATCGTCTATGTCTATCTGACTAAAGTTTATCTTCATTGTATCACGTATAACTTCCACCACCTTAGATATCAGTTCAATCTTGCTCTATCTCGCCCCTTCCTCAACTCCATATATAAATATGGCTTTCTTCAATCTCTCCTGCCTGTACCCCTCCGCTTCTTTCTTCATCTTCATCACCTCCTCTTTCAGATGTTTCACTTCCCCTCTCAATAACTCGATTTCTTTCTCATTATTGTCCACTCTCCTGCTCGATTCCTCCGTCTTCGTTTCAAGCCATTTCTTCATGTTCCCTATCTCCTTTCTCTGCTCCTCCATCATGTCCTTTATTTCCTGCACCTTATCCCATTGACACTTTTCCTGCATAACTTCACTTACAACCACCCTGAGTGCGGCCAAATCCTCCGTACTATATTTTCCACTGGTATTTGGGCCTGGGTTTACTTCCACCCCCCCCCCCCCCCCCAATAACCAGTAGCACCGCTATCACTGTCACTACCAGCACCGCTTCACTCATTTTTAATCCGTCCGTACTTATCACCAATCCATTCCTGGTCTTCTCCTTCTGCCTTGCCTGCCATTTCCCAATAGCGGCCCGGTACTGTTCAATGCCGACCATGTTTACAGCACGCACTTCACTACGCAACCTCTCTCCTCGACCGCTCGAGCTAGACTGGCGCCTTTTTATACTCAAATTCGAGAAAAATCTTTGTAGAGGCAGATAATGTATAATACAATAAACTCGCAATTTCAAAAGTCTATTAAGCAGTAACACATTATTACACAAAAATACGCCCAACCATCCTTTCTTTTATAGTCATTCATTGTCATTCCGTCTCTTTAAAGTGTTTTGCTTTACGAAGATGTCTAGCCTCCATAACCTCTGAATGGTGTATGTCTTCTATGTTTAAAATATAGTGAAGATCATTAACGTTATCGTCCATTATTTCAATGTGTGTTCAATGTTATATGGATAAGTTGAATATTTCACCACGGTTACATTACTGTAGATAATAAATACCAGGAAAATAAACTGCTCACTCGTTTCTTTTTCCTCTACTCGCTGCTATACAGCGCTTATACAAGGGTCCTAGTCTGTATAAGCAATTCAATGAATAACTATAACAGATGTATACACATAAGGCTTATACGCGCTTTATTAGTAACGAATTTCACATAAACTGTGTATAAACCTTGTATAAATGTTATACGCCGTTTATTAGTAAGACGATTAATGTCATACGTTAAATAAAATAAATAATAACGCAGTTGCTACGGAAAGTGATTGCGAGTGAGATGTTTACGTTCGAGCCGCAGGCCAGGGAGGAATTTAGGAACGAGTACGTACACTTATCACTGGATCCTGGATTTTTTAGGCAGTAATAGGTAGAGCCCTGCACGGATGCAGATATCCGCCAAGTTAGTGTCTTGGTGGATGCACACTGTATGGCAGTGCGGATAATATTTTGTTGATCATTTCTAATACTGATTTTTACACATGTATACTCTTATTTTGCTTGCGGTTAGGCAACTCTTGAAATTGGTATGGGAGAATGGTGATTCATAAAGAGCCTTGAGACCATAAAGCCGTAAATTTGACCTAAGTCTAACTGGCTCCTATCCGCAATTAGTGGAAGGGTGGAGCAAAGGTTCCGAAAAGTATCCGCTCAGTAAGTCAGTAGTGGAAATCTCTCATTGTAGGGGGCCTGATGCAGCCAGCTACAATTTTGTATTTTTCTTATTATTAATTGACTTTTTGAATGAACTTATACATTTAAGACGCACACAGACAGCCAGCCAGCCAGCCAGCCAGCGCATAAGCCAGAGAAATTAATCAGAGGAAGCTAAAATTCCCGACCCGACCGGGAATCGAATCCGGGGCTCTCCGAACAGAATGCCACTACGCTGACCATTCAGCCAAGGAGCAGGCAGTGATAAAGTTGCAGGGCTGAGTGGCTCAGACGGTTGAGGCGCTGGCCTTCTGACCCCAACTTGGCAGGTTCGATCCTGGCTCAGTCCGGTGGTATTTTGAAGGTGCTCAAATACGTCAGCCTCGTGTCGGTATATTTACTGTAACGCAAAAGAACTCCTGCGGAACAAAATTCCGGCACTTCGGCGTCTCTGAAAACCGTAAAAGTAATTAGTGGGACGTTAAGCATATAACATTATTATTAGTAATACGGTTAGGTTAGAAAGCAAACTTGCTGAAGCGTGTAGCAAGTATATACTAGCCTACACAACGTTTATATTCTGATGTTTACATAAACATCAGGGGTTAGTCCTTCAGAACCTCTAGAATTTATGCTACTCTCGCTAAACTATGAAAAAGCAAGCTCGACGACATTTCCTATGATGTTTTTGATTAGTTTTTTAGTTTGCATTCTAACCTAACATTGCCTAAATTCCGGAGTCTAATTATTATTTTAGTGACTATTGTAAAGAGTCACATTGGTGATACAAAGCTGGAACAGGTAGATAATTTCAAGTATTTGGGTTGTGTGTTTTCCAAGGATGGAGGAGGAGGATACAGTAAGGGAGATTGAATAAAGGTGTAGTAAAGCTAATGCAGTGAGCTCGCAGTTGCGATCAACAATGTTCTGTAAGAAGGAAGTCAGCTTCCGGACCAAACTATCTTTACATCGGTCTGTTTTCAGACCAACTTGGCTTTACTGGAGCGAAAGCTGGGTGGACTCAGGATATCTTATTCATATGTTAGAAGTAACAGACATGAAAGTAACGAGAATGACTGCTGGTACAAACAGGTGGAAACAATGGCAGGAAGGTACTCGGAATGAGGAGATAAAGGCTAAGTTAGAAATGAACTCGATGGATGAAGCTGTACGCATAAACCGGCTTCGGTGGTGGGTCATGTGAGGCGAATGGAGGAGGATAGGTTACCTAGGAGAAAAATGGACTCTGTTATGGAGGGTAAGAGAAGTAAAAGGAGACAAAGGCGACGATGGTTAGACTCAGTTTCTAACGATTTAAAGATAAGAGGTATAGAACTAAATGAGGCCACATCACTAGTTACAAATAGAGGATTTTGGCGATGTTTACTAAATTCTCAGAGTCTTGCAGACTGAACGCTGAAAGGCATAACGGTCTATAATGATAATGTATGTATGTGTGTTGTGAATATGTTCATAAGAAAGATGAAAGAAGTGTGTATATTGAGGTTTTTGTTAATAAAACATCAAACTTAATGTTATTTTAAACAGTGAACAGTCCACTAACTGCCAGGGTCATAAACATGGTCATACCGTCCTGAATTAATGAAGGTAACACGAAATACTGTACATGCGATATTTGTCTTTCGAAAATGGAATAACCTGTATATTAGTCAACATGATGATGGCGGCAGATGACTTGAGTTGCGAGTGAGGACATGCCATTGTTGCTGTGGATGGGTACGGAATCACAGTGCTGCAATTGAGCGTAGAAACCAATTCAGTTCGGTGTTCTCTGATTCACAATCCCTCTGACTACGCGTGTTTACATTAATGTACAGCGGAATCCTACCTATCAGAGACAATTTCTAATAAAACACTGCTGAAAGTAATTTACGCGCAGCTGTGAGCTTGTATTCGGGAGATAGTAGGTTCGAACCCCACTGTCGACAGCCCTGAAGATGGTTTTCTGTGGTTTCCCATTTTCACACCAAGCAAATGCTGAGGCTGCACCTTAATTATAGCCACGGCCGCTTCCTTCCCAGTCCTAGCCCTTTCATGTCCCATCTTCGCCATAAGACCTACCTGTGTCGGAGCGACGTAAAGCAAATAGCAAAAAAAACTACTGTACAGTAAAGTGTCATTTTCTGTACTGTTCTGAATACGGAAAGAGAGCAATTACATCACAATACGAAATAAAATTAATTTACCAATTAAGACTTTCACGCCCGCAAATACAAAAATAACCAGTGGATTGGGTTGTTATGACATGCTTATGTAGTGTTTAACCACGATCGTAACACTTGGTGGCTCATGAATTAGATACCAAGCACCTTTATCATACATGAATTCGCCCTCAACGATCACATGATTTCGCTCCCAGCTGTCCAGGTAGAAATTGTTCCTTCCCACTTCAAACAGGCTTAGGACTGTCAGTACTGATATTGCTGTTTTAGTTAAATATGTTGGTACCATGAGTACTGTGAAGAGTCTTCATATCAGCATTTACTGTATCATGTCTGCGCTTCTTTCGGCTCCACATGGACGTTGCTCTTTAATTTCAAAGGTGTGGGTGAAACTGGCAGTTCTTTCAGGTGCAGGACTTGGCCATATCATTGGAGACAATTCTCCCGTGCCTTCCCAGTGATACGTGCAATGCCCATTTGCTGGCGAACTCTGTTGCTTTTGGCATGATGCAGAAGTGTGATACCCATCGACCAGTGGAACATACGCATTTCCATGGTGTGTAATTGGCGCTCCGTAGCTTTGTCAGCTGGTCGACATTCAACACCGTATAAAGCAACAGGACGCACTCTCATGTAGTATATTTTAGACTTCAGATGTGGTGATATCCTTTCGTCGCTGAGTACGCCTACGACCCCTCCATCTCGTCCATGCTGTCTTTATCGTACTTTGCATTCTATCACCTGTCACACCATCAGACCGTACACAAGATTCTAGATACCTGAAGCTAACGGGCTTCTTTAAGGCCTCTCCATCATCTTGGATGGAGCCGTTGCTTGGGATGGTTTCCAGGCATTCGGTCTTATTTTTGTTCACTCTAAGACTGTTTTGAGAGAAGTTTGCAAGATGATTTTAAAATATTTAATGTACAAGAAAATACGCAAGTGCCATACAAAATACAACTAATCATGACTTACAGTGAACTATAATGTTCTTTCACTCCATAAAAAGTGAAATAATTTTTCCGCTTGGTGAATCTTACAACCCGACTTTTCACCCCGTTTACCATCATATCACTATCTGCTGTCAATTTTACAACATTGTAGAGGTCCTTTTTGTAGTCCGTCACTATCTTGTAATTTATAACTTTACACAGTATAACATTTTCCCTGAAAAGTCTTATCTGTGATTCGAGTTCTTTACTCAAAGGTCCCATAATACGGCCTTGACCGGGCGAGTTGGCCGTGCGCGTAGAGGCGCGCGGCTGTGAGCTTGTATCCGGGAGATAGTGGGTTCGAATCCCACTATCGGCAGCCCTGAAAATGGTTTTCCGTGGTTTCCCATTTTCACACCAGGCAAATGCTGGGGCTGTACCTTAATTAAGGCCACGGCCGCTTCTTTCCAACTCCCAAGCCTTTCCTATCCCATCGTCGCCATAAGACCTATCTGTGTCGGTGCGACGTAAAGCCCCTAGCAAAAAAAAAAATACTGCCTTGTGGAACTCCCCTCTTAATCATTACAGGATCATCCGCTGTAATTCTATGAGTTCTAATTTTTAGAAATGTCGCGTCTCATTCAGTCACTCTTTCGTCCAGCCAAATATTCCTCATCTTCCTCAGTAGTCTCCCATTATCTAACCTATCAGAAGCCTTGAACAGGTCAAGAGCGATGCCCTCCTTAATCTAAAATATCTTCTATGTATGTATGTTGGGTAATCAGCCCGACGGCTGGTTTGATCCTCTACAGCTTCGCCAACAGCTGTCATAAATAGCCTAGGCGTCACTGAAGAGGCGTACTAGGGAAACGAGGAGTGAGGTAGTTTCCCGTTGCTTTCCTCACCGAGCCAGCAGTTGCTCTTACATATCAGTCTGCCAAGCCCACTGAAATGTATGCACCAACTGACCCTATGAGCGATATTTTCACACCATTCATAACAGGGACTGGCTGCATAAGGAATTGTATTACTAGCATCACTCATACCTCAGTCACTTTCATATTGTCAAAGCCAAGGATGAGACTGTGACAGGTCAATGAAAGTAACAAATTTGATATAGCCCATACCAGAAGACATAGTGCACTGTAAACACTACATCTCGCCAGCAAAGGCATATATCTTCTATATCCTTCTGGAATCCTAAAAGTTGAGCCTCACAAGAATAACATTTCCTAAGCTCGAACAGCCTTCTGTCAACTCATTTAGTAATTTCGAAGCTTTGGCTAATATAATCAGGATAAATGCTTTCCCAGTGCTTACATGCACCACATGTCTAGCTGACTGGACTGTAATTATCTGCTTTATGTTAACCACCTTTTCCTTTGTACACTGGAGCAACTGTAGCAACTCTCCGATTATATTCACATATGTATGTTGGGTATTCAGCTCAAAGGCTGGTTTGATCCTCTGCAGCTCTGCCAACAGCTGCCATAAATAGCCTAGGCATCACTGAAGAGGCATACTAGGGAAATGAAGAGTGAGGTAGTTTCCCGTTGCTTTCCTCACCGAGCCAGCCGTTGCTATTACATGTCAGTCTGCCAAGCCCACTGAAATGCCTGCACGAACTGACCCTATGAGCGATATTTTCACACCATTCATAACAGGGACTGGCTGCATTACTAGCATCGCTCATACCTCAGTCACTTTCATATTGTCAAAGTCAAGGATGAGACTGAGACAGGTCAATGAAAGTAACACATTTGATATAGCCCATACCAGAAGACATAGTGCACTGTAAACACTACATCTCGCCAGCAAAGGCATATATTCACATAAAGTAGCTAAAATCAGTAAGAATGTTTTTCAGCAGCAATATGTGTTATTTCCAATGATACTATTTCTTTCGTGCGTATATTGTACACCATTCTTTTATCAAAAATATTTGAGGCTTCATATTAGACTCTTACATTTTTTTTTTACAGGAAATAGTCATTCAATGAATAAACAAGGGAGGGGGAAGTAAATTACTCCCCGTGCAAGAGAGGTTTTAATTCATGGCAGGCCAGGAGTCGAATCTACACCAACCACGTTTTCAAGAGAGAAACGTGTCTGTTTCATTCTTTTGGAATAAGTTCGATGACTTGCTCTATTGTTAGAACAGCCTCACCGACCGCACATCTTGTTCCAGAGGAAATGCGCACTGCTAGAGAGATAAGTGGTGGTTTCCTCCATCCATACAGTCCGTGGTTAATATCCGAGTCTGACGCCATTTCCTTATTTCTTTTAATATTTCTGCTGATATGTCATGAGCTGCATGTGACTTTGACCCAAGAGAATTTCTTGAGAAATGTTTCTATTAAAAATGAAATGAATATAAGATGAAATGGTGATTCATTGTGATCTCCCACTGTACGTCGTGCAGCAATAGTATTTAAAGAAAAAATCTTAAATTGACAATGTCATTATCATTGGTCATTTCTGCTGTTTCCAGAGAAGTGCCGGAAATGTTGTCCCTCAACTGTTCTTTCACGTGCTTAGTAAATATACCAACACGAGGCTGGCGTAGCCTATTTGAACAGCTTGAAATTCCACTGGATTGATCCGGGATCGAATCGCCAACTTGGGCTCTGAAAACCATTACTCTGACATAGGATCACTCAGTACGTCAGGCTTGCATCGAAGTTGTTGTGGTGATGACTGGTGCAGGACGCATAACATCCAAATTATTTGCGAAATTTGGTCGAAAATTGAGATTAAAGAATGTAATTTTCAAGGAAGCAATTCTGGCTGTCAAAATACTACTACTACTACTACTACTACTACTACTACTACTACTACTACTACTACTACTACTACTACTACTACTACTACTACTACTACCACTACTACTACTACTGACCTATCTGTGTCGGTGCGACGTAAAGCCCCTAGCAAAAGAACTACTACTACTACTACTACTACTACTACTACAGCTGCCGAGTTGAGTGGCTCAGATGGTTGAGGAGCCAGACTTCTGACTCCAACTTGGCGGGTTCGATCCTTGCTCAGTCCGGTTGTATTTGAAGGGGCTCAAATACGTCAGCCTCGTGTCGGTAGATTTACTGGCACGTAAAATATCTCATGAGGGACTAAATTCCGGCACCTCGGCGTCTCCGAAAACCGTAAAAAGATAGTGGTACGTAAAGAGAATAACATCCCTCTATTATTATTATTATTATTATTATTATTATTATTATTATTATTATTATTATTATTAATCAATGGTAGAGTGTCACACTTCTGATCCCAGGATAGCGGGTTCATACCCGGCAGAGGTAGTCCGCTTTAGGGTTAATGAAAGTCCATTCGACACTCCATGTTGTACGATGTCGGCATGTAAAAGATCTCTGGTGATACATTTGGTGTTTACCCGACAAAATTAATCAAATCTCAGCCATAGACGCCCAAGAGAGATTCGAGTTACTCTGGCTGCCATCTAGTGAGCCTAGAGAAAAACGGAACGTCGAAACTGACGAGCGTCAAATTAAAATGTCTGCACACGGTAGCTGAGACCACACGATTATTATTATTATTATTATTATTATTATTATTATTATTATTATTATTATTATTATTATTATTATTATTATTTTGAAATCGCGTATGGCTTTTCGTGCCGGGATGTGTGCGAGGACTTCGGTTCGCCAGGTGCAGGTCTTTTGATTTTACACCTGTAGGTGACCTGCGCGTCATGATGAGGATGAAATGATGATGAAGACTACACATACACCCAGCTCCCGTGCCAGCGGAATTAGCCAATGATGGTTAAAATTCCCGACCCTACCGGGAATCAAACCCGGAACCATGTGACTAAAGGCCAGCACGCTAATCATTTAGCCATGGATTATTATGTTTATTATTATTATTTCTCGTTATAATCTGTAAACCTTTCACACCCGAGGGTACAATTTTACAAAAAATATATGAGTTATACATTTTTTCATGCCATAAAAGAGTGACAAAATGATAAAATACTGGAACATAACACATCTTTACACTAATTTACGACCTATACGTTGATCGATGTGGTTCTTAACCGTTAATTTTGTCTCATTTTCCTTGTCTTTACAGTAGGTTAATTTTAACTTAATTAGACAACATTTTAACAACTAAACCCCGGTCTAGAAAGCCAAGAACAACGGCCGAGAGGATTCGTCGTGCTGACCACACGACACCTCGTAATCCGCAGGCCTTCAGGCTCAGCAGTGGTCACTTGGTAGGCCAAGGCCCTCCAAGGGCTGTAATGCAATGGTTTTCTTTAAAAAAAACTATACACATGTTTCTTTAAGTGAGTATTTTTAAGTGAAAGACAAAACTATATTTTACTTCATAAGACTTTCACTCTCGTTTCGTTTAACAGCTGGAATACGCTGTAATTACACAGTTTTATTTGACAGTTAAATGACATATTACTCTAATTTACTCCATAGAAGTTCATGATACCGTTTGCTTTGCTTAATAGGAAGAGACACACACCAACATTTCACAGCTAAGTGTTGCAGCTCTTTGGTGATTAATGGAATGTTAACCAGTTGAAACAGACAGATCAGAGTTTACGCGGTAGAGTTTTGAACTGTCTAGCGTAAATTATGAAGACAGAAAGAAATATACTTCTGATCTACACCTTCTATTCTTTTATATACCAACAGGGAGGAATGCCCGAAGCTCCTATTTTGTTGCAAGATTTTCAACTATCTAAGGGATTTCAGCCAATAGTAAGATCAAAAGCGTAGGAGTCGAGTGCCAGCCTCTTACCCGGAGGCCCCGGTTACGATTTCCGGTGAGGTCAGGGACTTTCACCTGGATTTGAGGGCTGATTCGACGTCCACTCAGCCTACGTGGTTACAATTGAGGAGGTATCTGACGGTGAGATAGCGGCCCCGGTCTAGAAAGCCAAGAACAACGGAGGAGAGGTTTCGTAGTGCTGACCACACGGCACCTCGTAATCTGCAGGCCTTCGAGTTGAGCACAGGTCGCTTTGTAGGCCAAGTCCCTTCAGGGCTATAGTGCCATGGGGTTAGGTTAGTACCATTATACAAAATAAATCCTGGCTGTTACTTACAGAGCATCTTGACTTCATTACAGTGACATTTTTAATCTTGTGTGAGCATCCTCCACAACAGTTCGAATTGTCGAGTGGCCTATTCATTTGCAATGAATGGAAAGTCTTAGGCTTAAGAGCGGCTAAATTCACTACCCTTGCAGCTCTGCAAGCGGGAGAAGGAGGGGTTCGTACCCACCGTCCACTGTTCTGTGAATGTTTTTTTTTGTGGTTTTCTATTCTTTTCCACGAAGGCAAATGTCGGGACATATTCTGTTATAGGCTACGGCCGCCATTCCCCTCATCTTTTACGAATCTAAACACATCGTTTGAAATGTTCTTGGTCTGAGAGAGGGCTTAACCCTCCTAGAGACCCGCCTTACCCCTTCAGGCTACGAAATGAAAACAATTTTAGTATTAGAAGTGGTGGAAAGTCAGAGATTGCGTGCTAGAATTCTGGATTCAATTCCAAACTTCTCCTCAGTGTTCATATGAAATGACGGAATATGACGCTATATATCCATCGGGATGGCGACGTTAAACCTTGAGCAGATCCCTTGGTGGTCTTCGACAGGAGTAGGCTATGTGCCGGCACCGGGTTTCATCCTCTCTATTCCTACTATCTTATAAGACGTCATTCATTTCATATGAATTACACCTCTGATGAGGTTGACGTCAGGAAGAGCATCCGTTCGTAAATTCTCGTTGCATATATCCATCTCACTTCATACCCGACCTCGTAGAGAAACGGGACAAGGGATCAACGTATAGTAGCAGAAAGTCAAAACACATTACTTTCTCTCACGACCGGGAGGCTACCTCTCATGCCAGGCAGCTTTCAGTCGGTCTAGTGAGACTGAGTGATCCCCGTGGGAGCCTTCAGTCCAGAAAATTAAAATCCTGAACTTGCCGGGAATCGAACCCAGATCCTCCGGTAAAAAGTAGTCACGCTACCCCTACACCACAAGGCAGGAAATAATATTGTTACGTGCCGGGCCTCTCGTAGCCCCCTTCGGAAGTTCCTGCAAGGAACTAGTGAGTCAACTGTAAGCTCCTAACCTGAGGGAATGACCGGTTTTTCTGTGTGTAGTTCTCTTCGTCTGGTTTCTCGCGCGCTTTCTAGGAGGTGCAGCGAGAATGTTCCGTCTCTAACCGAGCCCCGAACAGTCTAGTAACCCATCATCGAGATATAAATACACGACCGCTGCAAATTAGGGCCAGGAGTAGTGCGGGAGGATCGAATCTTTGTGAGGGTGTTCCATCAGTCAACGTTGGAGTTCAGTTGTCGAACTGCAACGGCAATAGTATCGCCTGCCGCCAGTGTCCTACCGCTGTCAGAGAATCTGTGCGGAGTAACGGTGTGTGTACTGCCTTGGAGTACCGACTGGTGTGCTGTACGTGTAGCGACGTGCAGGAAGCGACCAAAACTTGATGCCAGAAGTGCTGGTTGTCGTCTGTGCCTCGCCAGAGACGAGTATGGTCGTGTACTACTTTAGAGTGCTGCGTGTGTACTAGGATGGACTGAGGACCGCCGTGGAGTCAGCGTGTGGACAGCTGTCATGACAATAATTGGAACAGTGTTAATGGTCATTGTTGTAAGGAGTATTGTCCTGCTGGTTAACAATAACACTGTTGAGTTATGTAGCTCGTTGTATACTACTGTGTAGATTACTGGACTTTCTCTGGAGTCGAATCAAGGAACAGTCATCGTGTTTTGTTGGATCAGCAGCCCTGTGTTCAAACCTCGAAGTGCAGCTGTGTGTGTGTGTGTGTGAAGGAGCGGAGCGTGTGAGCGAAAGTGAAAGGCCTGTCAAAAAGTATTATCGCCTCGTTTAGGCAAAGACTGTCCAGCTGGAGTCCTGCTGTGAGAGACTTGTAAATAGGCGGACTGTGGTCATTCATGGTTGCTATGGGCTTTACGTCGCACCGACACAGATAGGTCTTATGGCGAGGATGGGATAGGAAAGGCCTAGGAGTTGGAAGGAAGCGACCGTGGCCTTAATTAAGGTACAGCCCCAGCATTTGCCTGGTGTGAAAATGGGAAACCACGGAAAACCATTTTCAGGGCTGCCGATAGTGGGATTAGAACCTACTATCTACCGGATGCAAGCTCACAGCCGCGCGCCTCATTCATGGTTGAATAGAATTGTGTGTATAAATGTGTATGTAATAACTGGGTCATCCTGAAGTAAATTAGAGTGATATTAATAATAATAATAATAATAATAATAATAATAATAATAATACAATTAGAAATCGGAGAGAGTCCTTAGAAAGGTACGCAGATTGTGATTTAGAGGTTTGATAGACGGCTGCACTTTGCCAAATAATTCGTCGTACATTTTCTCGGTTTTGTGCGTATTCTCCAAAGTCGTCATGTTATTCGTTTCATAAAGGGTGTATGCTCCTCCCATACGTTCTAGTAATAATAATGTTATTGGCTTTACGTCCCACTAACTACTTCGCGGTTTTATGAGACGCCGAGATGCTGGAATTTAGTCCAGCAGGAGCTTTTTACGTGCCAGTAAATCTTCCGATACGAGGATGACGTATTTGAGCACTTTAAAATACCACCGTACTGAGCTAGAATTGAACTTGCCAAGTTGGGGTAAGAAGGCCAGTGCTTCAACCGTCTGAGCCACTCAGCCCGGCCCTATACCTTCTTCTGGGTCGTAAGTAACCCAGTAGCAAAACTTCCTTTGAGGCATGCATAACACTTAGAAATAAGTTGGTGGATGCAGAGTGGGTCTCGGCCCACAAGTGGCCACGGCGGTACCGCGGCTCTATGCCTCCGTATTCGGGAGACAGAGAGAGACTGGTATCCACGGTCGGCTGTCCTGAATATGGTTTCCCGTGGTTTTCCTTTCTCCTACACTAAGGCGAACGCCGGGACAGTTCCTACAGTATAGGTCACGGCGCCAACCCTCTCACGATCTCCGAGCATCTCCTTCACCGTACGAAATCTCCTGGCCTGAGAGAGGGCGTCACCGTCTGGGAGGCCCGCCTCCCCCCTCAGGGGAGGAATGAAAACATTTAGTAGCAGTAGCTAAGAAATAATAAAAGGAGAAAAGAAAGCTAATTTATTCAATTTGATTGTTGATTAAATTTATATTTGAAGTGCAAAAATCTAACCATATAATGAAGGAAATTCGCATATTTCACACAGAGGACATTCCCCACAATAACTGACAGCTAACGGCACTGAAGAAAGCAACAGCATTCCTTCAGTAGGAGGACAGTTCTGTGATCGATAACAACAGCGCTACTTTCCTTTGGGAGGTTAATGGCGGGAAGAATAATAATAAAAAAATAAGATCAACATCGCTGTAAGGAGAATGGCGGCTGACATGAAAAGCACCGAGCCAAGACCTCGTCTGCTTCGTGCTCTATCGTGTCCATCGTCTGTTGTACACTACTTAGCCAGCTAATAGCAAGCATTATATAAAATATGCCGCCCCACAAATTTTGTCGCTGCTACAATTGCCTCTATTTAATGATTAATACCAGTGGCGGCGTGTGGAATTTATAGCTGGCGTTCAGTGTGATGAAAGATACCTACCAATTAGCAAAGCAAAGCAGATCACTGCAGTGCAGAACAAGCTTCCCACACAGGCCATCAAAGTGTCAGAAGTTACTCGCCGTCGTAAATAAACTAAAAATAGGGACCAACTACAGAAATGTTGTACATACGAGGAATTTGTAAGTGAGGTGGTGGAGATTACTGTTTTCAGAGGAAGTACAACTAATTATCAATATTAGTCAGAGAAAAAACTGGAAGGGGTCCTGCATTTCGAAAAATAATGCAAAGGAAGTACTAGGAAAGGCGTGAAATAATGACTCCTTACGCCTCGAAAGCTTAATTTCGTCGAGGTCAGAAAAGAACAAGAGTTGATCCAGGGAGGTTGGATGGGAACATGAAGGTGAGGAGCCTGAGACAAGTAAATTGAAGCAATGTCAGACTCAGCTAAGGGAACCGTCATTGCCAACCCAAGCTTCAAAGTTCAAAATCCCTGGTCTCCGTTTTAGTCGCCTCATACGACAGGCAGAGGCTACAGTGTACGTTATTCTACGGCCCCCAACCAGAAGGGAAATTTTTTGCTACTTGTTCAACATCGAAGGTTTGGGCGAAGGAAGGATGGGAAAGGGCTACGATTAGGAAGGTAGCGGCCATGGCCTTAATTAAGGTACACACCGGGCGAGTAGGCCATGCAGTTAGGGGCGTGCAACTGTGAGCTTTCATTCGTGAGACAGTGGGTTTGAACCCCACTGTCGGCAGCCCTAAAGATGCTTTTCCGTGGTTTCCCATTTTCACACTAGGTAAATGCTGGGGCTGTACCTTAAGTAAGGCCACCGCCGCTTCCTTTCCACTTCTAGTTCCCTCCTGTCCCATCGTCGCCGTAAGACAAATCTGTGTCGGTGCGACGTAAAGCAAATTGTACTACACAATTAAAGTACAGCCCCAGCATTTGCCTAGTGTGAAAATGGGAAACCATCTTCAGGGCTACCGACGGTGGGATTCGAACCCACTCTATCCCCATTGCAAGCTCACAGCTGCGCGACCCTACCGCACGGTCATCTAGCTCGGTGGAGGAAATTGATGCGTTATATCGTATAAGTACACAATCCAATATCTCACTGAACTTTCTTTCAATTCGCTATTAAGATTCATTATAAATTATCCGATCCCTCTTAGACATACTTCGACTCGCTCTTGAATGGAATACTATTTATTTATTTATTTATTTATTTATTTATTTATTTATTTATTTATTTATTTATTTATTTATTTATTGTATGGTTTTTGGTGCTCTGAGTGTCCCGTTGGTGGAAAAAATGTCACCATCAGAATGTTAGCCGACAGGGCAGGAGATGTGGAGTAATACAAATTCTAATCATTATATTGCGGGCCAAAAGCCTGTATTAAATTCCAAACCACTCTCCGCAGTGTTCATATGGAGCGAGGGCAATATGACGCTGTTGATGGTGGTTCGTCCGTTGGATGGAGACGTTAATCCTTGAGCAGACACTTTGGTGTTATTCGACGGTTTCACCTTCTACCTACCTCATTATCACTATCATCTCGCACTCAAATAGAAATACCTGCACTGGGCAAGCTGAAAAGTAGTTCGATTTGCTCTGGGTGATTTCCGATAAAAGAGTAGAGTTACGAAAATGTTGCAAAGTTTGGGTTGGGAAGAAATGAGAGAAGGGAGACGAGCTGCTCGACTAAGTTTAAAATGTTGGTTCAGTTTAAACTTCGGTTTATCTGTTGGTCGTGTATAATAAAACTTAAATCTTAAATCTTAAGTTTAACTAGAGATTAATTTTACTGCCACTCATCTACCGTTTAAACTGAAGTTTAGGGATACATAACCTTACAACATGGCAGAACGAATGGATTTCGAAGATATTTTTGAGTTGTTTGAAGAAATAATAAGCGATGACGAAGAAGTGATTCAAATTATTGAACGACCACGGGCACTACGAGTTTTCCGAGCAAGGGAATGTCACTTTCATATATGGAATGAAAAATAGTTTTTAAATAGGTTTCGGCTTACAAAACAGACTGTCATAACCCTATTTCAGCAAATTGGTGCTAGAATAAAACATGCAACGAAAAGGTAAGAATGAAAAATGTATTTTTGAACTGTTTGAATGTCAAAAGTGTAAATTTTAGAAAATAAAGTTACTTCCTTCTATTTCAGAAATCATGCTGTAGAACCCCTCAGGCAGCTACTAATAGCATTGCGGTTTTATGCCTCCCGTAGTATGTTTATTAAAAAGGGAGATTTCGAAGGAATTCATAAGGCCACTGTTTCACGGACTACTGATACATAAATATTTCTGTACTAATTGCACAATCAATTCTATTTCCTTACAAGCAAAATTAGGACAACGTTTATTGCTTTTATCCGCCATTTTACCTACAAGAAGTAAACAAAACATTATCGACAGTCATCTTTTCTCGCAAGTCACTGCTAGCAAGATCTTATATTTCCTTCTTCACCTCAGTTTAACTTAGGCCGGCCATTATAAGACTCATCATCGGTTTAAACTCAAGTTACAGTTTAACTCAATCTCCAGTTTAAACCCTCATTATAATACCGGCCCTAAGTGGTTTACCCCGAGCTGTCAGTGAAGAGATGGCGTGGAATGACATTAATAGACGAATACATTTGAATGACGTTTTTAAAAGTAGGTACGACGTAATATGAAGACAAAGTTGGAATTCAAGAGGAGAAATTGGGGCAAACAATTGTTTAGGAGAAGAGAAGTTAGGGATAGGAATAATTTACTAAGGGAGATGTTCAATAAATTTCCAAATTCTTTACAATTATTTAAGAAAAGACTACGTAAACAACATATACGGAATCTGCCACCTGGGCGTCTGCCCTTTATGCAGATGAGTGGTGACTAACTGACATGTCCGACGGAGTTGTGCAGAAGAGGAAGTCGTGTCCAAAGCACATGTGCCGGTACTCCTACTGCAATTGGACAGTTTTCAGCGTTACGTGTACACACCGCTGGTGTCACTTAACCTGATTCTCTGCTGCGGATGCGTTACGGTGTCCCAGTGATGCCTGGCCCCCGTGAAACCCCGATCTCAGTCCCGTTGAGCACATCTGGGATGCTGTCAAGAGGACTGTACGTTGCTTGGACTCTGCTCCGGCCAATTTTTGTGGATTATGTGAGGGTGTGCAGTGATCATATATCAACGCTTCCAGTGTCCAGTGGAGTTCACGCCAGGCCGCCGTCGTCAAGGCGAAAGCGGGTGTTACTATACCCGTAATATTGAAAGAAGTGTCTCGACAGACAGGGGTGGAGGGAGGAACATTCCATGGTGTTTCCACATTCCTACATTCCCTTCACATCCGGCTCAGTTGTTCGTTCAGACCGCTGCGTTCTGTTGTACGTAACTCAGAAGTGAGACAACTCCGAGCAACAGGAGCAGGCCAGCAGGCTTATCTCCATGGCAACAGCAGTGGATCTACCCACGTTTCCATAGCAACCAGGGAAGCAGTAAAGAAAGAACCGTCAGAACCATCTTTAAATATTACGACTATAGCCAGGTATCTCTAATTTAATTGTTGATGAATTCATGTTCCTCTAATTGTACAATCTACTTGACCATTTTTGTGTATAAAATACCATGATCTAATTTCATTAATTGCGAATGTTAAAACTATTCAAGCCCTTAACGTCTTTTCAGTCACCAAAGCATCAGTTTTTCGCTTCGGTGGCCGACCACCGCTCTCCGCGCATTAGCCACCAGCGTGCTGGAAAATTGTGGCAATCCAACCGACAGGCCTACTACCACACTGGGGGTGGGAAGCTGCTAATTTCACGATTGGAAAGACCTGAAAAAGCTTCAATAGTTTACAAACATTGCTCTGTATGTCTGCTGTTAGATGATACTGCTCAATGTTGTCAGCTCTTAGAACGAGAATATCGCCAGATGCACCCTCGAAAGTCGGTAAAGTACTGTTCAATAAAAAAGAAAGTCGTCTTCCGTTTTGTCCTTTAAGATTACACTTATAAGATTACAACATATATATATATGGCAGAAAGAAGAATTGCAAAACAATGGTTGCATACTGAGGTTACTGGAAAGACCTAGGATGAGATGGCTGGACTAAGTGAAGGAAGATATCACATCCAAATGAATCAACTAGGGCGAAGTCATGAAGGAACAGTGGTACATGAATAGACGAAAATGGAGAGCGCTCGTAAACAACACCCGAGAAACTGGAGTGGAAACTTGATGATGATGAACTTATGATCTTTCGAATTGAACATAATGATTATTTTTATTTTAAAAGCTGTAAATTCTCTACTGAACTGAGAACCAAACACCTCCCTAACAAAATATGTGCATTTTGTTCAAAGTAGTCTTAAATTGCTGTCTGCTTGGGAATCAGAGAATACATCTTACTTAAGTGGTCTGTTGTTGGAAATGAACAACTTTCAGCAGTGAACAGAGTGTTAAAATTCATGTGGCAACTCATGACGGACCTTCGGTTGAAGGCTAAAGCTTCCGCTGTGTTGGATTAGTCGATTTAGTGTAGGTATTTAAATGTACGAAAATATTTGCAAAATGCTTATATTGAGTCAGCAGGCACGCTAGTGAGCCATCCGCCATAATTTGTGTCGAATTCCCATTCATTTCGGAACTATAAAACAAGTTTGAACACCACCACACTCAAGAAAAAACTACTAGGTGATTTCACCCTCTCTTGAAGGGGGAGGCGGGCCTATTAGTCGGCAACGCCCTCTCTCAGGCCAGGAGATTTGTTACGGTGAAGGTCAGGGTTGGCGGCCGTGGCCTATACTAGGAACTGTCCCGGCGTTAGCATTAGTGCCGGAGAATGGAAAACCACGGACAGTGAGCTGACGAAGGGGACCAGCCCTTCTACGTCTCCCGAATACAGAAGCGTAGAGCCACGGTAGAGCCGTGGCCACCCCTCCTCTGCTCGGTTGGTGGGTCGGAGTGAAGAGCTGTCGGACCACGGACCAGCTGTGGCCACTTGTGGGCCGAAGCCTATTCTGAAATCGTCCACCTCAAGAAACTACAAATCACAATGCATCTGGACAATAACTAGCTGCAGCCTCCAGTTCGCTGTTAGCATGTAATATACATTATTGGCTTAAACAAGGTCCTTAATACCAACAACAGCCTTCGCTACATCACAGAATATTACACAGAGCGAGTTGGCCTTGTGGTTAGGGTCACGCAGTTGTGAACTTGCTATCGGGAGATAGTGAGTTCGAACCCCACTGTACGCAGTTCTGAAGATGGTTTTCCTTAGTTTCCTATTTTCACAGCATGCAAATGCTGGGGCTGTACTTTAATTAAGGCCACGGCCGCTTCCTTCCCACTCCTATCCCATCGTAACCATAAGATCTATCCGTGTCGGTGCAACGCAAAGCCAATGGTAAAAAAAAACAAGAAACAAAACATATTAATACTACTACTCTTAGTTTTGTAATCAGGAGAGTACCATTATTTCTTTGCAGTGACATATAATAAAGCCGAATAGAATAAAAATATAATTCATTTCTTACTTCCTTTCTTAATCATATTACCCTCAAGGGTTGATTTTCCCTCGGACTCAGAGAGGGATCCCACCTCTACCGCCTCAAGGGCAGTGTCCTGGAGGGCGAGACTTCGGGTCGGCGGAATGAAAGTGGGAAGGAGGACCAGTATTTCGCACAGTCGACCTCACCTGCTATGCTGAACAAAGTAATATTGGTCTTTCAGATAAACAAAATATTTGATAAAATGATTTCCTGAAACTGAACATTTCAAATATCAAGATTACATTGTATGAATGGGTAGGAGTCGTTAGTTTTGTCACTCGTCACTAAAGCATACAATTATTGGCTTTTCAACGACGACACGTCGCCGGATTTAGCGACAAAGTCGCCAAGTTGGCAGAACTGAGAGTGCTCTACCCTTATTATTGACACTGGAGATATTATGAAGAAAAGCATTCTCGACTTATTGTACAAAACGCCAACCGGTCGTGACGGGTACACCACCTATAAGAAATGTTATGTCTCACACGTTTACATGGATTGTCATTGACAGCCTGTGATTTGGAGTGGTACGTAGTGTATTACAGGCGCCACCTTGGCCTCTTTAAAGTTGAAAAGATAATTGACATTTAGGAGTACATACGATATTTACCATTCTTACAGTCGAATATCTCTTTCAACGACCTCATTCCTTTGTTAAGTAGACACAAAATAGACGCTTCGGGGGCGTAATAACTCAGAGAAATCGTCATTCTTATCAAAGCAGTATTATTTGACCTTTACGTTTTCTTTCATATGAAAATTATATGAGTAAATTTTTGGAATCACAGATAAGGCTATTTGCGGATGACGTTATTCTGTACTAGCTGGTGTACCCGTGCTTCGCTACGGAATACTACATTGTATACAGAATTCTAATTTAGGTAGTGTAGAGCAAGATTTTATTAAATTGCATAGCCCTTAACGTCACCCTAGAAATGCGACGGGGAAGTCACCAAACGTCTTTTCTGATATGAAGACTGGGTTAGCAATTTTCATTGTTATGGTAGGCCCCCTTGCCTACCATCAGTCACAATCAGTTGGGGAGTTTTCATTATAACGGCAGACACTCATTTTCCTCCTGCCTTTTTACATCCTCAGAAAGACCGTCTTAGTAGTTTTCCCAACTGAAATGAACAGAGGTCATTACAAAGACGTCAGTAGAAATGGCGCGATTAAAAGCAATGCTTTCATATGAAATATTCGATACCCAGCAGTACTACGCTGCCGATCTAACAGTCCAAAGTTCCAGATCTGGAATGACCAAGCCTCAAACCGCCGTGATCCGTGAACACACTTCGTCTTATTTCGGCCGGGTGGGGGTGTCGAATAGTGGGGACTCCCAGGGCAAAAACTATACCCTTTCACTAATCTGTTTCCTAGGAGTACCCGATGAGTCGGAAAATCTCAGTTCAATACACAGGCGGGGGAAAAATCTATCTGACTTGGAGGTAAATTTTTCCTCCAAGCCAGAGGAAAAACTCCCTTCTTCACTTATAATTTGGAATAGGCCTAAAATGTAATTATAAACCAAGTCATACTACTACTACTACTACTACTACTGAGTCTCTGCCTTAAGTATGAAGACTGCTCACTCAAACCAGCACGTCAGAGTAGGGATCGAATAGCTGGAACACTATGATGAACCGGTCTGTTACGTACCCGCAGTATCAGAAAATGTATGAACCAGAGGAATGGCATGCTAAAGAAGAAAGTTTTGTAAATCCCCACCTATTTCCCGCCAATATTCAGTCAGGCTGTTATACTCGGCACGCAGCAGTAATCCCATCTATCTGAGTTGAGCGGCAGCATAAGAGACAAAGAACATCACAACAAACAATGGTCAATGTAATGTTATTGTTGATCAATATTATGCGCTTTCGATATTGTAGGCCTTCACATTTAGTTTCCTTCCGTCTCTGAAATTCCACTCTTATCATAGTCGGTACGGTAAAACTGAATAAAACATACATGGTCGGAAATTGTATTCTCTATAACTTTTGTTATGTAGTACTTTTCGATAGGACCAATGACATAGGTATTTAAAAATTAAGTTTTATGCGCCTTCTCCTAAACTACAATTCAATCCAGGGTGAGTAAAATTATTTATAACTTAGACTGTATGTAGTTTCTTATTCCCCGACTCTATTAAATTCTGTTAACCCATTTTCTCGTGGCTCGGCGTTGATATGGACTTGGCAACAAAAATACAAATTCATGAGTATCTGTGTCATCAAAGCCGTTACGGTAACAATGTATGACATAAATGATCGTAAATTTAATTCTATATAACTTTAATTCTATATAACTTTAATTCTATATAACTTTCGTTATGTAGTATTTATCGGTAGGACCACTAATAATATAAATATTTGAGAATTCAATTTTAGGCCTTCCCCTAAACTACCATTTCACTCAGCGCGAGTAAAATTATTTGTAGCCTAGATTGTAGTGGTTCATCCCCCGACTTCACATACCGATTTTCATTAAATTATCTTCAGCTGTTTTCTCGTGATGCGTGTACATACATACATACATACATACATACATACATACATACATACAGACAGACAGACAGAAATTACGGAAAAGTAAAAAGTGCATTTCCTTGTTACTATGGACATGACCGATACAGAAATACCATTCTTTTCAAATTATGAGCAATGTACAGACAAAACTCTTATTTTATATATATAGATAGAGTAGAAAATGAGTTGCAGCGTTGAGAGCGAAGTCGGGATGGAAAGTCGAGTTGTAAGTTTTACCAAGAGGAAAAGTCATCTCAGTTTTAATGGGGCGATAGTATCTCCTCATGGGGTACACTGTAAATATCTAGGTGTTAATACTGTATAAGGAAAGATTTTCAATGGGGTAGTCGTATTAACGACGTTCTGAAGAAATGTTTCACTTGGTTATAAGGGTATTTAGGGGTTGTAGTAAGATGTAAAGGAGAGGGCGTAAGACCGCAGTTAGAATATGGTTCCAGTGTATCCCTCACAAGGATTGCTTGATACGAGAACTGGAAAAAATTCAAAGGAAATAGCAAGATTTGTTGTGGGCGATTTCCGACAAAGGAATTGCTTTACTAAAATATTGCAAACTTTGGGCTGGAAAGACCTGAGAGAAAGAAGACGATACACTCCACTATGTGGTATGTTTCGAGCTGTCAGCGGTGAGCTGGCATGCAATGACATAAGTAGAAGAATAAGCTTGAGAAGAGTTTTTGAAAGTAGGATTGGTCATAAAATGGAAATAAAGCTAGAATTCAAGAGGACAGACTGGGGCAAATATTAATTTATAAGACGGATAGTAAGGGATTGAAATAAATTATCAAGGTAAATGTTCAATAAATTTCCAACTTCGTAAAAAATATTTTTTTAAATCTAGGGGCTGCCTGGCCGGGGCGGTAAAGGCGCGCTCGGTTCGCCCGGAAGGACGTGGGTTCTAACCCCCGTCAGGAAATCGTAAAATTTAAGAAACGAGATTTCCACTTCCGGATGTGCATATGGCCCTGAGGTTCACTCAGCCTACACCAAACATGAGTACCAGGTTAATTCCTGGGGGCAAAGGCGGCCGGGCGTAGAGATCAACGAGACACCTCGATAGTTGTTGCAATCCTTCTTATTCCCTTGCTTATAGATAGGTGCATTTAGTGCTTTTGTCCAATCTGAAGGCACCTTACCAACACTCCATGCTAATCTTACTACTCTATGAAGCCATATCATCCCTGCCTTCCCACTATTCTTCACCATTTCACGTCTAATTTCATCTATACCTGCTGATTTATGGCAGTGGAGTTTATTAACCATTCTTTCCACTTCCTCAAGCGCAATTTCATCAACATAATTTTCCTCCTTCCCATGAGCATGGTTGTTCACATCACCAGGAAGATTTTCAAAATATTCCTACCACCTGTCCAGCGATTCCCTGGGATCTATTATGAGTTCACCTGAATTACCCAAAATCTGTTCATTTCCTTTTTCCCTCCCTTCCTTAGATTATTTACTACTGTCCAGAAAGGTTTCTCTGCTACTTGACCTAGACTTTCCAGGCTATTACAAAAATCTTCCCACGACTTCTTTTTGGATTCATCAGCTATTTGTTTTGTTCTGTTTCTTTCATCTACGTACAATTCACTGTCTGTATCAGCCCTTGTTTGGAGTCATTTCTAATAAGCCTTCTTTCTACGTTTACAAACTGATCTCACTTCATCGTTCCACCGAGATGTTCCCTTTTATCTATCTTTTCTTTACACACTGTTTTTCCTACGCAATCCCTCGCTGTTGCTACTGCAGCGTTCCTGTATGCCACCCGTTCTCTTTCTATATCCTGAAACTGCTTACTGTCCACTGTTAGGAACTTCTGACTGATCATATCCATGTACTTCTGTCTAATTTCCTCGTCCTTTAGATTTTCTATCCTTATTCGTTTGCAGACAGATTTCACTTTCTCTATCCCAGGCTTAGAGATACTTAGTGCACTACAGATACGATAGTGGCCTGTTTCGTCGAAAAATAACCAAAAAACCCGTACATTCCTAACAGATTTCCTGAATTCGAAGTCAGTTAAGACGTAGTCCGTTATGGATCTGGTACCCCTAGCCTCCAGCTGTAGCGGTGAATAACCTTATGCTTGAAGAATGTATTCGTAACTGCTAAACGCATACTAGCCCAGAAGTCGAGGAGACGCCTCCCATTCCAATTAGCTTCCATATCTTCCCTACATTTGCCAATTAGCTTCTCGCATCCTTCCGGTCTATTTTCAACTCTCGCATTGAAATCGCCCTTTAGCACTATCCTATCCTTGCTGTTGACCCTGACTACGATGTCACTCAAAGCTTCATAAAACTTGTCCATTTCATCCTCATCTGCACCCTCACATGGTGAATACAGTGAGACAATTCTCGTCCTAATTCCTCCAGCTGCCACATTTACCCACATTTTTCACTCGTTTACGCGCCTAACAGAAATTATGTTGCATGCAATAGTATTCCTGATGAACAGCCCTATCCCAGACTCTGTCTTTCCCTTTTTAGCACCCTTCAAGTACACTTTATAATCTCTTTGTCGTTATCTCCTCTTACCCGAATATCACTTACTCCTAGCACATCGATATGCATCGTTGCTGACTCAGGCAGTACTACTTTCTTTCTCCCTTAAGCCCCATTCATATTGGTAGAAGAAATTAATATTCTGAAAAAAGGTAGCAGAACATACAGGCTTGAGGATACTCTTTGAAAAACCGGGTGAGTTGGCCGTGCGGTTAAGGGTGCGCAGCTGTGAGCTTGCATTCGGCTGATAGTGTGTTCGAACCCCACTGGCGGCAGCTCTAAAGATGGTTTTCCATGGTTTTCAATTTTCAAACCGCGCAAATGCTGGGACTCTACCGGGTGTCCCCAGGGATTGCCGGACTCGTCCACCAGCTGGTCACCAGTTTCTGGTGGCGCCCCCAGTGTCCTAGTATGATAGGTTACATTTGAAGCAATGTCCGGCGGGTGTCCCGAGCGGTTGCCGGACTCACCCACCAGCTGGACACCAGTTTCTGGTGGTGCCACCAGTGTCCTAGTGTGATAGGGTACGTTTGAAGCGATGTCTGGCGGATGTCCCGAGCGGTTGCCGGGCTCGGCTACCAGCCGGACAACATTTTCTGGTGGCGCCCCCAGTGTCCTAGTGTGATAGGCTACATTTGAAGCAATGTCCGGCGGGTGTCCAGAGCGGTTGCCGGACTCGTCCACGAGCTGGACACCAGTATAATAAGCGCCCTAGTCGGCAAAAACTAATTTTTTAATAAATAACTCCCTCTGAAAAGTAAAACATATGGTAACAGAATTATGCCTGAAAAAAAGAAACAACTTCAAAATTAGTTTTCTGTTTTAGAATTGCGTTTGCGTCGCACCGACGCAGATAGGTCTTATGGCAGCTATGGGATAGTAAAAGCCTAGGAGTGGGAAGGAAGTGGCCGTGGCTTTAATTAAGGTACAGCTCCAGCACTTGCCTAGTGTGAAAATGGGAAACCACGGAAAACCATCTTCGGCGCTGCTGACAGTGGGGTTCAAACCCACTATCTCCCGGATGCAAACTCACGGCACGACCACCGCACGACCAACTCGCCCGGTCAAAAATTAATTTCGACAGACTGAGTTGAACAATTATAAATTGGCTGAGTCAAAACTGAAAAGATAAAAAAACGCACCAAAAACAACAGTATCCTCCAATGACAATACTCAATAGCAGCCAGCAACGTGATAGCAACAATGGTAACTGTAAGAATAGTGCTTTCGTCCAGCTACGAGCTGATGACGAGTCCAGTCTCAAGAAATGCTGCAACGAATGCGAACGATGGTTTGTAAACGCACAGATTGTGAGTTGTGAAAGGTCATTGGATCGATGCCAGTGTAGAACACAACAGCAGACGGGCACTGCAGCGGAAAATATTATTTTCTTGCAACGGTTTCATTTTACGACTGTGTTCTCGAAACGGCTGCGTTGTATCTGTCCAAGGTCTATTAGGTAAGGCCCGTTGCGGATGTACACGCCGTGAAAGATAAAAGAAAATCGATCCTGCTCTATCAAAATTTATTCATCTAGAAGTACGTGGGTTCGATTCCCCGTCAGGAAGTCGAAAAATGTCAGAAAGGGGATTTCAACTTCCGGAGGTGCACCTGGCCCTGAGGTTCACTAAGCGTACACCAAAAATGAGTACCAGGTTAATTTCTGGGGGCAAAGGCGACCGGGCGTAGAGCTAACCACTCTACCCCACCAAGTGCCGTGGTTACGGATAGTGGAAGCCTTTACCTTCCACCCCTCCAAGAGCCTTCATGGCCTGTACCGAGATGACTTCGCTTATGGTATCTAAATTCAAGGAAGCTCTGGCCCCCAAATTACGGACATTTGAGATTATTTTAATTAATTAATTTATTTTAAGTAAGTTCAAGTCAAGTAGAATTGGTAAAATTATGGTAACCAAAGTGGTTACTGTTAGGTTACAAATGACGCGCATGTGAGGGGTAAGTATTATTATTATTATTATTATTATTATTATTATTATTATTATTATTATTATTATTATTATTATTATTATTGTACCGGCTGGTACACCTCTACGCCGCACATTTGAATTTTCCGCCTTAAAGTACTCCTCTACAGGAGAAACTGTGAACTTAAAACTGGATCTACTGAAACTTTGCTCTAAAGATGTCACTGTGCTAATTTCGTCGTGTTTTTGTTTACTATTTAACAAGAAGTTTGGACATTGTCTCATAGATGTCTCTAAAAAAAAAAAAAAAAAAAAAAAAAACTATGATAATGCACCCTGGTGCGAAGTGAAGGAACTTTTTTTGAAGATATTTTGTACTCATAAGTTTTCTTATTACTGAATTTCGTTCTTTCATTTGCGGGTTGGCAATATTCATCTTTTCTTTCCGCCAGGTTTGAAGTTAACCAATCAATTATTTTTGTAATTAATTTTTGACCAATCGTGTTTTTCTTCTTCAGTTTTATGTGTAACTCTAAGCTACCCAATAAACGCCTGTGGGTGTGTCTTAATTATTCATGAAAGGTCTCGAATCTTCCCCGAGGGTATAAAAACTGCTGATTTTCCTGTCTCTCGGCCACATCATCAACAGTTAACTTAGTGTCTGGACATGTAGCAGGAGGCGGGAAGCGCCTCTTTCTTCAGGCAGCAGTCTTCAGTAAGGTAATGGCCGCTTAACATCTTTATTTCTTGCTAGTTCAGCAGTTTAACCCGCGGGGAAGGTCCGAAACCTTTACCATGTAACTTATCTCTTCAACATGTAGAAGTCTGTAAAAACTTCATATATCTTTAACTGTAAATCGGGGATAGAGAGTGCTTTACCCTCTCGAGCTCTCCTTCATTTTGGATTTGAGGTGACTACGTTTTCGTGACCGTTTTTCAACTCTTCCTTAATGTGCTAAATTTATTCTGTATACGAGTCACCTCCATTGTTTGGGAATAGCCCCTGTTCCATCGGCCTTGGGCCTCTTAGGTTTTAAGAAGTTTCATTCGGGAGTGCAAGTATACGCCTCCATTCATTTGGTATTTTGATCCATTTACTTAATCTATTCTTTTTCTGCTAAGGCCCAGTAGATTGGGTACAAGATACCCCCGTTTCAGTGGTGTAATTTGTGCCTTGATGGCAAGTGATTGTAAGGTATGGTCTGCCTTTAACAGGCTTGGAAAACTGAGAGCGGGTCAGCTCTTTTATGTATTGGAGATGTGCCTCTAGGAGGCTTGACATTGCTAGGTGGGAGCAAGTGCTCCATGTAATTAGGGGATTTCTGCCCTTTGGTAATATGTGTTTGTGAGCTGAGAGCTCAGGAAATGTAAAACTTGGGTCTTGAAGCCCAGCTTGTTAAATTGTCTCTAAATCTTGGCTTTTCCTGGTCTTGTACCTGAGTGTCGGTTACTTCTTGACTTGTTCTTACTTGTTAAGTTTTCAAATTCTATGTGAAAATTGTTAAGTTTTGCTATTTTCGAAAATATAACCTTTAATGCAATTTTAATTCATATCTCAGCCTTGTAGTTAGACGCATTCCAGCCCGCACCTTCTTTCACCTCTGCTGTTCCACAGATACCTCGGAACAATTATTATTATTATTTACGTATTTAATCCGTTTACCGTCCATGGGTGGTTCCCCCCCCCCCCACCCTCGGGCTCAGCGAGTGATGCCACCTCTACCACCTCAAGGGCAGTGTTCTGGAGCGTGAGACATATGGTAGTCGATACAACTAGGAAGGAGGACCAGTACCGCTTCCAGGCTGCCTCACCTGGTATACTAAACAGGGGCGTGGTGGAGGTTGGGAAGTTTGGAAGGGATAGACATTAAAAAGGGATGGAACCGTCCGTGGCCTTTGCCTGGGGAAGAAGTGGGAAACCACGAAAAACCACCTCGAGGATCGCTGACGTGGGAATCCAACTCTCTCTACTCAGTTGATCTCCCAAGGCGGAGTGGACCACGTTCCAGATCTCATAACACTTTTCAAACTTTTCCTTCCAGAGCCTGGAATCGAACTTGGGCCTACGGGCCTGGCAGCTAATCACACTAACCGCTACACCACAGAGGCGGACGGGGCAAGTATTACACATATTATTTTGCACCATATCCTGGTCCCATTTCTGTGTTAGCGGAGGAATATGCAGTGGTCTTTCCTTCCGGTTATATTTAATTCATTAGTATGGGCTGATAAACAATTCGTTTTATCCCTTAAGACATCACTACCGTTACATTATGTGATGCCGACTATACTATTTTGTCGAAGAGAATTATCTCCTGAGGACTCGCGTGAAACCTCCTGGAGTTATGAGTTGATTGGATAGGAAAGTGTTTCAATTGGAGTTCAAGTAATAAATTACATGGCTCATTAAAGTTGCAAAATGTAATCAATGTACGTTTTAAATGGGAAACACGAACGGAAAGTAAGTGAACTGTTCCGTGGTCTCGTAGCCTTTATTTGCATAGACCTTGGACATTAGAGCAGCTCACGAACTAGAGCTAAACACAGCACAAGGTTTAAGGCGTTCATCTCACTTTACATTCACCGAGTTGTTTCCAAGAGAAGAACTCCCGTTCTTGAATGGAGCTGTTTCTATGTTATATATCCATACAGTGATCTTCGTTATAGACTGTTATATGCCTTTTAGCCTTCCGTCTGCGTGACGCTCTGAATTAACTACGTACTTGCACAATCCTCCATTTTGACCTCGTTTAGTTCCATACGTATAATCTCTAAATAATGAAAAAGGTGTTCCGTTCTCCCTCGGCACCAGTAGTCACAGTCGAAGGAAGTAGTCCCTGTTCCCTTGAGCGAAGAGTTGATGATTTAAACATCCCCATTATTGGCGAAGAATTCACGGACTACTGCGGAATTAACCAGACCATGTCACAGAATTCTCTCGACTGCTGCGAATTTACCCGATGTTACAATTAAAATTGAATCGCTTATTCGAAATATGTACAAAAAGACACATTTTACAGGGGCATCAGTCTTCAGAGTTTTACTGCTTTGACGTGAAACTTTAGATGTTAAAGAAGATATCTGATGTGCACTGCTTAATATATCTGTATGTTCATAAAAAGAACATTATTTTAAGAAAAGTACATGTTACGCTTTCAAACTAAGCAACTATTTATTCCAGTAAATATGTAAATCGACCGCCTCTGTGGTGTAGTGGTGTGATTAGCTGCCATCCCCCGGAGGCCCGGGTTCGATCTCCGGCTCTCCAACGAAAAGTTTGGAAAAAATGGTACGAGGACTGGAACGGGATCCATTCAGCCTCCGGAGGTGAACTGAGTAAAGGGGGGTTCGATTCCCATCTCAACCATCCTCGAAGTGGTTTTCCGTGGTTTCCCACTTCTCCTCCAGGCAAATACCGAGTTGGTACCTAACTTAAGGCCACGGTAGCTTCCTTCCCACTTCCTTCAGTGCCTCTTCCAATCTCCCCATCCCCTCCACAAGGCCTCTGTTTAGAGAAGGTAAGGCCGCCTGGGCGATGTACAGGTCCTCCTCCCTAGTTGTATCTTCCGACCCAAAGTCTCACGCTCGAAGACACTGCCCTTGAGGCGGTAGATGTGGGATCCCTCGCTGAGTCCGAGTGAGAAACCAACCCTGGAGTGTAAATGTATTAAGAAAGAAAGAGAGAAAGAAAGAAAGAAAGAAAGAAGGAAAGAAAGAAAGAAAGAAAGAAAGAAAGAAGAGATGTAAATCTCCGGAGTTTTACATTATGACGTGCAAGTTTAGGCGTTAATGAAGAGAACTGATGGCTTTTCACTGCTGTATATATCAGCATATTTATAAAAATCATTATTAAAATGGCTGAATGGTCAGCGTTGAGGTCTTCGGTTCAGAGGGTCCCGGGTTCGATTCCCGGCCGGGTCGGAGACTTCAATAGCGTCTGATTAATTCTTCTGTCTCGGGGATTGGGTGTTCGTGTCTGTCCTAACACTCTCCTCTCCATATTCAGCCAACATACCACACTACCAACCACCTCAGAAACACTCAATAGTAATTACATACCTCAACATAGGGTTGCGTAAGGGAGGGCATCCGGCCGTAAAACAGGGCCAAATCGACAAGTGCGACCCAGTTCGCACCCACGAAAACACAGGTGTGAGGAAAGCAGTGGAAGAGGAAGAAGAAGAAGAAGAAGAAGAAGACGAATTTAAAAATGCCTTTTCAAACTCTGCTGACAATTTTATTTTACGTATATTTGCAAAGGATAAACATATGAAAAGAAACGAAAGGTGAACTATTTTTTACATATTTTGTCACCATGGTGTCCCTTAATTAAAAAAAAAACAGAATTCATTGCTAGAAGTCTCGTGTAGACGGCCAGTTGCCGCTTCATGTATGTAGCTCATCAGTTTCCTCAGGTCAGGAAAAGAAGCAACATGTGACAAAATCCCTGCCGTAAGTAATAAAGTTAGTTCTTCAGAAACAACTCCATCTGTGAAAGGGGGTGTGGACCGAGCTGGGATCACGTTGCTGTGAGCTTGCATTTAGGAGATTATGGGCTCGAACCCCTCTGTCGGCAGCTCTGACGAGCGTTTTTCGTGATTTCCCATTTCCACACTGGGTAGATGCTGGGAATGTACCTTAATTTAGGCTACGGATACTTCGTTCCCACTCCTAGCCCTTTCCTCTCTTATCGTCCCCATAAGACCTATCTATGTCGGTGTGACGTAAAAAAACTGTAAATAAGAGTTTTAAAAAAGTGGAGCGCTGTAACTTTGCCAAGATTCTCTGCAGCATGTCTCAATTCATTACAGGTATTCATGTGGAATAATACTTTTTCAACCTTTGGTACCTTATTCCCAACGCTCTTGTCTACGCATTAAATGACATGCAATGTTGCGTGCGGCTTGAAGTCAGTTCAAAAAGGAGACATCTATCTCATATGTGGTGATGTTTTCGAACCAAACATGAAAGAGGCGACATGTATTACTTTGTCCAACGAAATATGTATCAAAATGAAAAGGAACACGTCTGGCTGAAAAAACCAAAATGGCAAAAATTGCACACTTTACGCTTTCGAACTAAGTGATTCAATTTAGTGGATTAACTGAAAAAGGTAAATTATAGTCCACTTCTGTGGTGTGGGGGTTAGTGTGATTAGCTGCCACCCCCTCAGAGGTCCGGGTTCGATTCCCGGCTCTGCCACGAAATTTGGAAAGTAGTACGAGGAATGGGATCCACTCAGGCTCGTAAAGTCAACCGAGCAGAGGAGGGTTCAATTTCCACCTTAGCAATCCTCAAAGTGGTTTCCTACTTAGCCTCCTGGCAAATGCTGGTCTGGCAACTAACTTAAGGCCACGACCGCTTCCTTCCCTTTCCTTGTCTGTCCCTTCCAAACTTCCCATCCTCCCTACAAGGCCCCTGTTTAAAATAGCACGTGAGGCCGCCTGGGCCAAGTATTGGTCCTCCTCCCCAGTTGTATCCCCCGACCCAACGTCCCACTCTCCAGGATACTGCCCTTGAGGCGGTTGAGGTGGGATCCCTCACTGAGTCCGAAGGAAAAACCAACCCTGGACGGTAAAGAGATTAAGAAAGAAAGAAAGAAAGAAAGAAAGAAAGAAAGAAAGAAAGAAAGGAAAGGTAAATTATAATCTTGTGTTGAAGAACAAAATAAATATAGCACAGCTATTGTTCCTGTGTATGAATATTACTCTGATAATCATTCTAAAAATGCGTCAATCTTCAAATTTTACCCAACATTGCGGATTATCTAACGGTCCTCTACTTGTGGTATACTGATAATCTTGTCCTGACAGCCCCTCTGCTATCTGATAAATCTGTAATATAACTAGGCAAATTATTCTTGATGATCATTTCGGCGAGGTTAATATTGCTCAATGGCAATGTGCTATATATCGCAGCCCTATCACGACCCGATCTTAGATGCTATCTTATCTCCCTGCAGAGATCATATGTACATGTGTACTACAGTACAAGTGGAACGCCTTCTTACAACACGAGGCTGGCCGCCAGATTCAAGGTTGTCACCTTCAGACTTCATTCAAATTTCGGCAAAGTCTAAGACCACAGGACTGTAAAATGACACCAACAGTAGAGCCTTTGGCCCTATTATTCTCATCAAGGCTTAACCTTACCTAACATATTGTAGACATGGCCGACAGTCGACAACAAACCCGTTTACACCCACCGGCACTAAAAGATATCTAGATGCAGATCAGATAATCAGGTGTATCTGACACTCTACAGAATAGCACGAAGAGCCCTGGAACACGCCAGTATTTCCCAATAAGTCAACTAGGCCATGATCTACTAAACCACTACGTCAGAAAGTCATGGTAGAAAGAAAGAAAGAAAGAAAGAAAGAAAGAAAGAAAGAAAGAAAGAAAGAAGGAAAAGAAAAGGAAAGAAGTGGTGAAATCGCAACAGATAGCTTCAACTCACTGGTACTTATCGGTACCAGGAGAAATCTATATTCCCTCAACAAGCGGGACATCCCTCCAATAACTTTAAACAATTAAGCCATACCCTACTCTACTTCAGCCACTAACTTAGTAACTTGAATTTCTTAGCTCTTTTGATGTCACCATACTTTGTCTTCATTGTTCAGGATTGATCTGTGGCAATTATATTCATATACTCCGTCTTTCAAAATTTTAGTTTCAGTTCTGTTTTTCTGCTGTTTCTTTGTAGACTTTAATCTGCTTAGTTGCACTTTGTATGTTATCTGAAAATATAATATTATTTGATTTAAGTCCCACTAATTACTTTTACGGTTTTTGGGGACGCCGAGGTGTCGGAATTTAGTTCCACAGTTTTTCTTTTGCTTGCCAGTGAATGTACCTATACGAGGCTGACGTATTCTTGACCACCTTCAAATACCACCGGACTGAGCCAGGATCGAACCTGCCAAGTTGTGGTAAGAAGGCCAGCGCCTAAACCGTCGCAGCCCTGAGCCTAGCTATCTAAAACATAATCAATAATAATAATAATAATAATAATAATAATAATAATAATAATAATAATAATAATAATAATAATAATAATAATAATAATAATAATAATAATATAATTTTACAACAAGAAAAGCTTGTCTGCAAATCTTAAAATAAGGCACTACAGTACAGTGATGAAAGCAGAATGTCTTTACGCAAGTGCATGTCTAGTTTTAAAGTATAGTTTATTTATTTCAAAACTGTATCCCATTGGAGATAGACCCCATGAACACAGCATTCTCTCAAGGTATTTTTTTTTACAATGCACAATTTTTTTACAGTTATGTATGCGATGGACTAAAATTTGGCACGATTTCTTCAGCACCACTGTGACAATTCCGTCCCGTAAAGATTGAGGTGATCCTAATTTCTTCCTAAAATATTAAAAGATTTTTGGAATAACACCGCGAGACCCTATTACTCCTAGATGTTTCGGATGATTTTTTTCTTCAAATGCTCATTTACCGAGCTCGATAGCTGCAGTCGATTAAGTGCGGCCAGTATCCAGTATTCGGGAGATAGTAGGTTCGAACCCCACTGTCGGCAGCCCTGAAAATGGTTTTCCGTGGTATCCCATTTTCACACCAGGCAAATGCTGGGGCTGTACCTTAATTAAGGCCACGGCCGCTTCCTTCCCACTCCTAGCCCTTCCCTGTCCCATCGTCGCCATAAGACCTATCTGTGTCAGTGCGACGTAAAGCAACTTGCAAAAAAAAAAAAAAAAAAAAAAAAAAAAAAAAAAAAAAGCTGAATTGTTGGCTCGTATATGTTCTTCTTTTCAACATTTACGTCTTCTGGCTGATTTCTTCCCGTTTTAAACCTAGTAGATGAGTCTATAATGGATCCATTTCTGGTGACCTTTCAATATGCCAAGATCTCTATTAGTACTAGAAAGAAGAATCATGAGAAAAATCTTAGGTCCAATGAAAAAACAGAACAATGCAATTTAGGATGTAATAATGAAATATTCCAGAACATAGAAAATATAAAACAGTAAGAAAATGGAAATTGCATTTTTGGGACACATCTATAGAATGGATGATAACAGATTGACAAAACAGATATTGAAGTACCTTTCGGAGAAAGAGTCAACAAAGAGCTAGATAGAAGAGGCCAAGAAAGAAATAAGAGAAGTGGAAACTATAGAGAGAGATTTTTAAAAAGAAATTTTTAAGAATCAAAGGATTCCAAGGAAGTATGAAAACAGAAGCCGGTCCAAAGTGCTCTGAGGAGAGAAGAATGAGGCATAGTGCTATGATGAAGGAATGTTGGAAAGAGGAAACAACATGGAAGAATGAATTGAAATTGACATGGTCCCTACCAGGCCTCACCGTAAATAATAATAATAATAATAATAATAATAATAATAATAATAATAATAATAATAATAATAATAATAATAATCTATATATTAAAAAATTGATGAAAACTAAAGTCAGTCAGTACGGCCATTCTATCCGGTCGAATTCCTTCATTTTTTTTAACTGAAAGGTTTTCATGCACAAATTTGTCATCAGGCACTATAAATCACTTAACTTTCTCCTTCCTCAAATTATTTGGTTTTTCAAATTTTTGTCTCTTTGAAGCTATCATATCTTTGGCTCTAATTGAGGTACGGAGTTCGTTTTGACCTAAAAACACTCAGTGGATCAAGATCTTTCATTTCAGCTCTTAACTATTCAAATTGGTTGATTCTGAGGAAAGTTATGAATGCACATTCAATTTGACGTCTCATTTCTTCAGCATTTTTTTCTCATGCAACCAATCATATCTTTCGTTCTAATTGAGGTACGCAGTTAGTTTTGGTCTAAAAACGCTCAGTGGATCAAGCGCTTTCTTTTGAAGTAATAACTACTTAAATTGCTAGGTTCTGAGAAACGTTATGAGTACATTTGTCTCCATGACGAAGATCTTTCAAGGACTTTTCAACAATTCAGCGCGTAGTGTTGTTCCAAGGAACGTTTAATTCAATTTCTTTGTGTGATGTATTTTCAAGTGTTTTGTTGACACAATATTACATTCTATTACCGCAGCAGATCATGTGCTTTATTTCATTAAGTCGGAACTTTGCATATACATCCGTGAGGAGGGTAACGAACAACACCATACTTTGCACATTGCGGGCGGAGCCAGCGGGAAACTGCTAATCTATATATTAAAAAAAATTATGAAAACTAAAGTCAGTCAGTCCGGCCATTCTATCCGGTCGATTTCCTTCATTTTTGTTTTAACTTAAAGGTATTCATGCACAAATTTGTCATCAGGCACTATAAATCACTTAACTTCCACCTTCCTCAAATTATTTCATTTTTTCAACTTTTTGTATCTTTGAAGCAATCATATCTTTGGTTCTAATTGAGGTACGGAGTTCTTTTTGGCCTAAGAGCACTCAGTGGATCACGTTCTTTCATTTAAGCTCTTAACTATACAAATTGGTTCATTCTGAGCAAAGTTATGAGTTCACATTAAATTTGACGTCTCCTTCAACATTTTTTTCTCATTGAACCAATCATATATTTCGTTCTAATTGAGCTACGCAGTTCGTTTTGGTCTAAAAACGCTCAGTGGATCAAGCGCTTTCTTTTGAGGTAATAACTAGTTACATTGGTAGATTATGAGAAAAGTTATGAGTACATTTGTCTCCATGACGAAGATCTTTGAAGGACTTTTTAAAAGTTCGGTGCGTAGTGTTGTTCCAAGGAACGTTTAATTCAATTTCTTTGTGTAATGTATTTTCAAGTGCTTTCTTGACATAACATTACATTCTATAACAGCAGCAGATCATGTGCTTTATGTCATTAAGTCGGAACTTTGCAAATACATCCGTGAGGATAGTAACGAACAACACCATGCATTGTACATTGCGGGCGGAACCAGCGGGAAACTGCTAGTAATACTACTACTACTAAACTACTACTACTACTACTAATAATAATAATAATAATATTATCCACTTCTGAGGTGTAGTGGTTAGTGTCATTAGCTGTCACCCCGGAGGCCCGGGTTTGATTCGCGGCTCTGGCACGATATTTGAAAAGTGTTACGAGGACCGGAACGGGGTCCACTCAGCCTCGTGAGATCAACTGAGTGGTTTTCCGTGGTTTCTCACTTCTCTCCTGGCAAATGCCGAGATGGTACCTAACTTAAGGTCTATCCATGTCTATCCCATCCCCATAAAGCCCCTGTTCAGCATAGCGGGTGAGGCTGTCTGGGCAAGGTACTAGTCATCCACCCCCAGTTGTATCCCCCGACCCAAAGTGTTACACTACAGGAAACTGCCCATCAGGCTGCAGAGGTGGGGGTCCCTCGCTGAATTCGAGGTAAAAAACCCAACCCTGGACGTTAAACGGATTATGAAATACAGAAATAATAATAATAATAATAATAATAATAATAATAATAATAATAATAATAATAATAATAATAATAATAATAATAATAATTTAGTTCTCAGTCCAGAATTGAAATCCTTAGACTGGCTAGTAACTGACCCAGTGAACTCTGGTTAAGAAGCAGGTTTGCTGCTCCTACGTCATGGACCTGGCGAGATAAAATTGAACGTATTTACAAACTAATAGTGCAGTCTTTCTCCGCAATGACATAATAACCACGACCTGTTTACCAGTTTTATATCTGTCCGTTTTCTCCTGTGACGTTCCGTTGGAATGAGTTAGCCGATAAACGGCTAGTAGATAGAACTAAAATTTAGTGGAACTCTGGTACTGGATTCACACTCATGGCTATGTTAATGTTGATACCCTGCAGCCCCGCTATATAGAGATAACAGGTCTGGGTCTTACCCGGAAGCCCCGAGTTCGATTCCCAGTCCGGTCAGTGATTTTTTTGCCTGGATCTGAGGGCCGATTCGAGGTCAACTCAGCCTACGTGATCACAGTTGAGGAGCTATCTGACGGTGAGATAGCGGCCCCGGTCTAGAAAGCCAAGAATAATGGCCGAGAGTATTCGTCGTGCCGACCACACGACACCTCGTAATCTGCAGGCCTTCAGTCTGAGCAGCGGTCGTCTGGTAGGTCAAGGCCTTTCGGGACTGTTGCGTCATGGGGTTTGGGGTTTTTGCTATTTGCTTTACGTCGCACCGACACAGATATGTCTTATGATGACGAAGGGACAGGAAAGGCCTATGAGTGGGAAGGAAGCAGCCGTGGCCTGTATTAAGGTACAGCCCCAGCATTTGCCTGGTGTGAAAATGGGAAACCACGGGAAACCATCTTCAGGGCTGCCGACAGTGGGGTTCGAACCCACTATTTCCCGGATGCAAGCTCACAGGTGCGCGATTCTAACCGCACGGTCAACTCGCCCGGTGTTTTGGGGTTTAAATGCGTTTGTAGTGGATGAGAGTGTTGTGTGTGGTGCATGAGTTCCAGGGATGTTGGGGACAACACAAACACCCAGTCCCTGAGCAAAGGGAATTAACCATTTAAGATTAAAATTAACTCTGGTCGGGTAAATACTACTGTAAATGAATCAGCAGAGCCGGGTTTCAACCCGCGATCCTGGGATCGGGAAGCCGACACTCTACTATTGATCCACAGAGGGAACTTCTACTTCAGTGGAATTGGTAGAAAAATCTTCTGACTCAGTAAGGAAAGAAACGGGAAATTACTTATCTCATTTCCCCGATATGTCTGTTCATGTTCACCTGATCCAGCCAACCTTCGGGGCTCGATGATGAATGCCAGAGAGTGGTGTCGTGCGGCACAGCATCGCAGAGTTCAGACGTCGAGTAGCTAACACATCACAGTTAAAGTAGCCACTGTACCCGTCGTTGGTCGGTTAGTTTCTCTACAATATCAGCACCAATGCTATCTAGTGGAGATGAGTGGTAGCAGAATAACAATAATCAGTCACTGTATGTTACTGTAGGGCTCGAAACTGTAGACCATGTGACTGGAACTGAAATCACAGAAGGCACGTTATTATTAGCTCTGGTTGCCGCTAGGAATTGGCTTAATACTCATTTCCCGTGCAGGTTGAATGAACCTCAGGGTCACATGTCACTCCAGAAGTGGACATCAATGTCGTGTCTTAAATTTTTCGACCTCCTAAAGGGGAATCGAATCCTCGTCCATCCGGCTGAACATAAAACGCCTTTATCATCTTAGCTAGGCAATCCCAAATGAAATAATTAAAGCATTCCTAAATATGAAAAACGGAAACACGATTCGTTACACCGGAACACAGCATAAGAAAAGTAAACCGAAATGAAAATACTAACGGCTTTCGTGAAGAGCCTGTCTTCTTCTTCTTCTTCTTCAGAGTTTGTCTCTTGTGGTGGCGGGGTCCGCTACATTTCCCGTGCAGGTTGAATGAACCTCAGGGTCACATGTCACTCCAGAAGTGGACATCAATGTCGTGTCTTAAATTTTTCGACCTCCTAAAGGGGAATCGAATCCTCGTCCATCCGGCTGAACATAAAACGCCTTTATCATCTTAGCTAGGCAATCCCAAATGAAATAATTAAAGCATTCCTAAATATGAAAAACGGAAACAAGATTCGTTACACCGGAACACAGCATAAGAAAAGTAAACCGAAATGAAAATACTAACGGCTTTCGTGAAGAGCCTGTCTTTTTCTTCTTCTTCAGAGTTTGTCTCTTGTGGTGGCGGGGTCCGCTACATGGACTCGTCTCCATTTAGTTCTGTCCTGGATCATACCAGGGTGGTGACTGACATTCTTCAGATAACTGGTTTGTTCGTTCCTTTGGTCTCCTACCAACGACTTCCAACGTTAATCCGTCTTCACGATAGTGTCGGCTCCTGTCCTTGGTACGTGTCCAAAACATCGAAGACGACTGTCCTGGATTTTGTTTTGAATCGCTGCAACGCCAAATCTCTCCTTGATGGTTTCATTGGAGATACGATCCGATACATTGACGCCAGCTGTCCACCTCAGCATCTTCGTCTCCATGACGCCCAGTCGTGGAGAGCCAATATTTTATAAATACTAAGACTTGGTCACCTATTTCAAATACTTGATCGCCATTGACGACCTGACGACAGGAAATTTCGCATCCTGTACGTAGGCCATCGCATTTTGTTTCTCTGGTATTCGTTGCAAGAGGCCAAAATTGAAATTTAGACGATCGAATGACCACTTTTTCAAAAAGTTCCAACTATACATTTTGAACTATTTTTCATACTATTTTTTATGCAAATGTAAGGCGCGAAATGCTCTATCTGTAAACATTTTTACCATTTTGATGAACCTGAATCTTAAAAAGGAATTTATTATACAGTTCCACATTTCATAATGATTATATTAAGAAATCATCTTAAACACCTAGGGCATGTTTCTGCACTTTTTTGGACAACTTCAGCTGAAATCGGAATTATTTAATCACTTAGAAAATTGCACATTGCACATTATTCAATTATTCACCGTATTTTATCATGACATTAGTTACTCGTTGGCTGAATGGTCAGCGTACTGGCCTTCGGTTAAGAGGGTCCCGGGTTCGATTCCCGGCCGAGTCGGGGATTTTAACCTCCATTCGTTAATTCTAATGGCCCGGGGGCTGGGTGTTTGTACTGTCCCCAACATCCCTGCAACTCACACACCACACATAACACTATCCTACACCACAATAACACGCAGTTACCTACAAATGGCAGATGCCGCCCACCCTCATCGGAGGGTCTGCCTTACAAGGGCTGCACTCGAATAGAAATAGCCACACGAAATTATTATTAGTATCACATTAGTTATCGCAGCAATACGTACTATCATCTTCCGCATTCTCTTTCTTTTTAAATCCTGGCAATTTTTTTACGAACATTTTTTACAATTTCAAATAGTAGGTATAACATGAACTTCCACAGGTTCCATATTGACAACCAAAATTACATACAGAAGACTGACAACATTTCAAACAAGTGTACTACTTCCAACACGTTTTGACCGGCATCCATCACAAATTATAGCTATCGCAAATAAACAGTGGCGTCTTCACATCGACATTATCTGACAAAAGACTAGGATTTTATATTAGAACGTTTCAAGCCAACACACATTTCACACAACATCTTAAAAATGGTACATCGTTTTAATTTGCAATTACGAGCGTTTTAATGCGTATTTTTAATGTATCACTTTTCTAAGTGAACAGACAATTCCGATTTGAGCTGAAGATGTCCACGAAAGAGCCAAAACATGTCCAAGAGGTTTAAGATGATTTTTTAAATATAATTGTACCGGGTGGTACACATTTACGCCGCAATTTTAAATCTTCCGCCAATAAATCCTCCTCTACAGGAGAAACTGTGAACTTAAAACTGGATCAACTCATAAGATTCTCAGAAGATGGCACTACCATAAATTTTGTGATTACAAAGTTGTCAATACTGTGTGCATTTCAACTTGTTTTGTTTTCCATTAATCAAGAAGTGTGGACATTCTCTCATAGATGTCACCGCCTAAAAACTATGATCATGCACCCTGGTGCGAAGTGAAGGAACTTTCCTGAAGAAATTTTGTATTCATAAGTTTTTGCTTTTACTAAATTTCGTTCTTTCATGTGTGGGTTGGCAATATTAATCCTTTCTTTCCGCCTGTTTTGAACTTAGCCAATCAAATATTTCTGTAATTAATGTTTGACCAATCGTGTCTTTCTTCTTCCATTTTGTATGTAACTGCGTACTCTAGCCAATAAACGCCTGTGGGTGTTTCTTAATTATTCATGAAAGGTCTCGAATCTTCCCCGAGGGTATAAAAACTGCTGATTTTCCTGTCTCTCGGCCACATCATCAACATCTAGCTTAGTGTATGGACGTGTAGCAGGGGGCGGGTAGCGCCTCTTCCTTCGGGCAACAGCTCTTCAACAAGGTAATGGCCGTTTAACATCTTTATTTGTTGCTAGCTCAGCAGTTTAAACCTCGGGGAAGGTCCGAAACCTTTTACAAATGTAACCTATCTTTGCAAAATGTAAATTCTGCCGGCGTATGTAAAACTTAAATCTGTAACTGTAATTCGGCGATAGAGAGTGCTTTACCCTCTCGAGCTCCCCTTCATTTTGCCTTGAGGTGACTACGTTTTGGTAACTGATTTTTTTTCTCTTCCTTAATGTATTAAATTTTCTTATACGAGTCATCTCCATAGTTTGGGAATAGCCCCCGTACGTTGGGTACAAGATACCCCTGTTTCGTTGTAAGTGTGACTTGAGGGCAGTTGATAGTAAAGGTTGTTGTGGTCTTTGATAGGCTCCGAAAATTGAGAGAGGGTCAGCTCTTTCATGTGTGGTAAATGTGCCTCTCGTCGCCATAAGACCTGTCTGTATCGGTGCGACGTAAAGCCGCTAAAAAAAAAGTGCCTCTAGGAGGCCTGATATGGTTTTTGGAGCAAAGCCTCCTTGAATGAAGGGGTTTTCTGCCCTTTGGATAAAAATGTGCCTTGGTAAAGTTGAGCGGAGAGCTCAGAAATTGTAAAAGTGGGGCTTGAAGCCCAGATTGTTAATTGGTCCCTAAATCTTGGCTTTTCCTGGTCTTGTACTTGAGTGTCAGTTACTTGTTGACTTGTTCTTACTTGTTAAGTTTTCAAATTCCATGTGAAAATTGTTAAATTTTGCTATTTTTGAAAATATAACCTTTAATGAAATTTTTAATTCATACCTCAGCCTTGTAGTTAGACCCATTCACCCCCGCACCTTCTTTCACCTCTGCATTCCACGGGTAACCCCATAACAATAATCATTAAGACAAGGCGGTGGACTGTCACCACTCCTTTTCAGTCTCATCCTGGATGAAGTTATTAGACTGTGTGAGAAAGAACTAAAAATTCAGAACCACTGGAACCCAACTCAACTCGGACAACCAAAAAAAAATGACATCAAGGATCAAGATGACTTGCTTGGCTTTCGCGGGCAGTGCAATCACATTAATCAAACAGATAGAAGTCCTCAAACAATGTGCTGAAAAAGTTGGGCTGCAAATTTCGGTTGAGAAAACTAAGTTAATTTGTACTAGATTCAGAAACTAAACACAAAATACGGGCGGATAAAACGGATTCCATACTTCAAATACCTTGGTGAAATTGCAGAGCCAACAGGGTTAGAAAAGGAAGCACAGAAAGTTCGCAATCAACAACTCAGGTGAGCGTACTGGAGAACTTGCGACGTTTACAACAAAAAATGCATGTATACAACACACAAAGATCAGACGCTACAATGCTGTGATCAAATATGTTCTGTGCGCTAGCGAAACGCTGGTACTCAATAGAAAAGGTGATCTAGAGAACATTCTGAAGGAAGAACGAAATATCATGAGGCAACTTCTTGGTCCAGAAATAAAATGAAGACGGATACAGACTGAAATCCTGTAAAGCAACATAGAAACTGTCCAAGTTGGCAGCATATAAAATTGAAAAGGAAATTTTATGGACATGTTTAAAGACTCCCAATAACAAGGCTTACACAATAGATCATGACAGACACTGAAGTCTACCATGGATCCAAGAAATCAAAAAGGACGTGGAGAAAGTCCGGATAGATATATCAGGAATATTAAGACAGGAAACTGTTCCGTAAGGAAGTAAGTAGGTGGGTAGTACAGCCAGAGAATGAAGTTCCAAGGAGACCAGGAAACAAGAAGACTGAAGAAAGGAAGAGATCCCTCGGCGGATAAATGAAAGCCATATGAAAGACTAGAAAGGCAAACCATAAAAGCAAAGGGTCCATACGCAAATAATAATAATAATAATAATAATAATAATAATAATAATAATAATAATAATAATAATAATAATAATAATCATTGAATAGGCGGAACTGTAGGCTGTAATATATTTTTTTTTTAAGGAATTGAGTTCATCGACATTATACGTCAGTACAACATAGCCCCATGGCACTACAGCCCTGAAGGGCCTAGGCCTACCACGCGATCGCTTTTCAGGCCGAAGGCCTGCAGGTTACTAGGCGCAGTGTGGTCAGCACGACGAAACCTCTCGGCCGTTATTCTTGGCTTTATAGACCTGGGTCGCTATCTCACCGTCAGATAGCTCCTCAAATCTAATCACTCAGGCTGAGTGGATCTCGAACCAGGCCTCAGATCCAATTAAAATCCTTGTCCTGGTCGGGAATCGAACCCGGGGCCTCCGAGTAAGAGGCAGGCAGTACGCAACCAAAAATGAAATTGATAAGTTCCGTATTTACCATTTTCGTAAGTTTTTGTTTTTCGAGTTAATAATTGTCCGCCTCTGTGGTGTAGTGGTTAGTGTGATTAGCTGCCACCCCTGGAGGCCCGGGTTCGATTTCCGGCTCTGCCACGAAATTTGAATAGTGGTACGAGGGCTGGAACGTGGTCCACTCAGCCTCGGTAGGTCAACTGAGTAGAGCGGGGTTTGATTTGCTCCTCACCCATCCTCGAAGTGGCTTTCGGTGGTTTCTCACTTCTCTTCCAGGCAAATGCCGGGATGGTACCTAACTTAAGGCCACAGCCGCTTCCTTCCCTCTTCCTTGTCTATCTCTTCCAATTTCCCATACCCCATAAAGCTCCTGTTCAGCATAGCAGGTGAGGCAGCCTGGTGACGGTACTGGTCCTCCTACCCAGTTGTATGCCCGACCCAATATCTCACGCTCCAGGACACTGCCCTTGAGGCGGTAGAGGTGGAATCCCTCGCCAAGTCCGAGGGAAAAGCCAACCTAGGAAGGTAAACAGATTAAGTAAGTAAGTAAAAGTTAATAATCGGAAACAAATCATGTCGTCGTCGTCGTAACCTGTTTACCCTCCAGGGTCGGTTTTTCCCTCGGACTCAGCGAGGGATCCCACCTCTACCGCTTCAAGGGCAGTGTCCTGGAGATTCAGACTTTGGGTCAGGGATACAACTGGGGAGAATGATCAGTACCTCGCCCAGGCGGCCTCGCCTGCTATGCTGTACAGGGGCCTTGTGGAGGGATGGGAAGATTGGATGGGACAGGCAAGGAAGAGGGAAGGAAGCGGCCGTGGCCTTAAGTTAGGTATCATCCCGGCATTTGCCTGGAGGAGAAGTGGGAAACCATGGAAAACCACTTCCAGGATGGCTGAGGTGGGAATCGAATCCACCTCTACTCAGTTGACCTTCCGAGGCTGAGTGGACCCCGTTCCAGCCCTCGTACCACTTTTCAGATTTCGTGGCAGAGCCGGAAATCGAACCCGGACCTCCGGGGGTGGCAGCTAATCACGCTAACCACTACACCACAGAGGCGGACCAACAAATCATGTACTTAACCCAAATTACATTTTTAAAGCCCCATCCCCACCTCCCGTGTATTAAACTGAAGCCAACCAAGACTCACAGTTTCTGTCATGTTCCACAGTTCCAATCAAATGGTATCTCAACAATTCGGAAACAGGTCTTCAGTTCCGGAACTGTAAACCCGAACGGGAGCACATGATTTCGCAGCACTAAAATTCGAATGTAAGTAGCCTTACTTTCCACGTCAAAATCCGCTCTCTAGAAGTTCGTGATGTAATATGGATATCCATGGCCTTAATGTTAAAATGAAAGTGGTTAGGTCGTAGATTTTTCAAAACAACAGGTTGTTATTGTTGATTGAGAATGTGACAGAGTATTTTAATTTATATCTGCTCTGAAAGGGCCTGTTTATGAGATAAGACGGCCGTATTGGCAGAGGCGTTTCTTCCCTGTCTGCTTGCAGGCATGTTACATGTGAGTGTTACAGTGTTGTGCTCCGTCTGTGAGGCGCCACTGCATTATGGATCGGAGGAAAAAGGTTAATTAATATTTTAATATCATAAATATCGAGCGAGATCGATGCAGGAGATTAGTATTGACTTATGGGAGAGAAAGCGAGTGGGGGCGGACGTATGGCGAGATAGAAATCTGAGGCGTTGATCAAGCTCAACAGATTGTGACGTCACCTCAACTACTGTATTGGGAAAACACAACCTTGTTGACATCGTAAAGAGAGCCGTGACTCAAATTTTTACTTGAACACCTTTCTAGCTATTATTGCCAAATTTTAACTTCATTCATTCCTTCTTTCTTTCTTACTTTGTTTCTTTCTTAATCAGCTTACCTTCCAGGGTTGGTTTTTCCCTCGGACTCAGCGGAGGATCCCACCTCTACCGCCTCAAGGGCAGTGTCCTGGAGCGTGAGACATTAGGTCGGGGGATACAACTGGGGAGGATGACCAGTACCTCGCCCTGGTAGCCTCACCTGCTTTGCTGAACAGGGGCCTTGGTGGAGGATGGGAAGATGGGAAGGGATAGACAAGGAAGAGGGAAGGAAGCGGCCGTGGCCTTAATTTAGGTACCATCCGGGAATTTGCCTGGAGGGGAAGTGGGAAACCACTTCCAGGATGGCTGAGGTGAGAATAGAACCCACCTCTACTCAGTTGACCTCCCGAGGCTGAGTGGACTCCGTTCCAACCCTCGAACCACTTTTCAAATTTCGTGGCAGAGCCTGGAATCGAACCCGGGCCTCGTGGGGGGGGGGCAGGTAGTCACACTAACAACTACACCACAGAGGCGGACATTTTAACCTCTATTATTTTTTATACGTTTCCCGAAAACGGGTACATAGAAAGAAAAAGTTTGAGTAGAGTATTTCGCCGAGAGTATTAATGTACGATTATGTTTAATGTCCTCAATTGTCCGCCTTCGTAGCGTAACGGTTAATGTTATTAGCTGCCGTCCTCGGAGGCCCGGGTTCGATTCCTGGTACTGCCAGAAATTTAAGAATGGCAGGAGGGCTGGTATGTGGTTCAAATGGTACATGCAGCTCACCTCCAATGGGGGTGTGCCTGAAAAGAGTTGCACCACCTCAGGATGACACGAGTTTACTTACTTTATGTGCTCAATTGACCAGATGAAATGAAATCTCGTATGGCTTTTACTGCCGGGATATCCCAGGACGGGTTCGGCTCGCCAGGTGCAGGTCTTCCTATTTGACGCGCGTAGGCGACCTGCGCGTCGTGATGAGGATGAAATGATGATGAAGACAACACATACACCCACCCCCGTGCCGTAGGAATGAACCAATTAAGGTTAAAATCCCCGAACCGGCCGGGAATCGAACCCGGGACCCTCTGAACCGAAGGCCAGTACGCTGACCGTTCAGCCAACGAGTCGGACAATTGACCAGATAAAAGATGACACTACCTGTAAAAAAAAAAAGAACAGGTTGAAACTAGAGATGGGTAATTTCTCATTTCACAGACCCATAAAATACATGCACCCTTATTCCATGTGCACCAAGTTCTATTGAATAAAATTTATTATCCGCATAATATTTGTCTTTAATTTCTAATAAGTAAGTCTGCAAAACCCTTAAAACTCTGCGGCCTACCGCTATTTTTTTAATTATTAAAAAAAAATTGCTAATTATAGACCGCTTGGAACCTCAAACTATGATGCAGTATTTTTCTCTTTCTTTTCTTCCCAGAACTACTTCCTACGTCGGTTGATCGCCTTCCTCTGTTCATCCGTCAACACTCTCCGAGGTTGACGTCAAATCTGCAAAAGCGGAAAATCCGCGGAAGTGATCTGTCACGAGAAGACCACCCTGTTAGTTATGATGTCATCTGTGATCTCCAGTCGTTGTAGATCCTATCGTATCTCTTCCAGCCAACCGGTGGTATGTTTTAAGTTGGAGATGTAACAAGAAATCATCTGAGTTAGCCTGTCGTACTTCATTCTGTGGAAGTGACCATACAATAAGTCTTTGTCTTTTAATTGTGTCTGTAACTGTCTCTATATTGTGGTAGACGTCTTGTTTTTGCTATTTCATCCAAATATCTTTATTCTTTTGTGGTCCCAATATTTTCCTAAGTATTTTCGTTTCTTTCTATCATTATTATTATTATTTTTTATACATCGAGTTGAGCCTCTATGGACTGCGTGGTAACAACCAACTTCATTTTAGTGTCTAGGTCTTGTTCTTGTTCCGGGATTGACTTCCTGCCAGTATCTTCTGAGCCCAGCGATGAGTGCCGGTTTATGCTCTTCAGACAAAGGTCCTTTCCGTCTTCTGGAAGTTGATGGCATTTTGAAACCATGATACTTGTTCACCAATCTTCTGAATGCGTTCCTGTCATGAATTTCTTGGTCTGCAATACCAATCTGCCTCAGATCCTTTTCGCATTCCTGGAACCATCTCGGCCTTGTCGCCTTAGATTGAATAAAATTCCATATTCTTTTCGTTAGTCGATCATCAGTCATCCTCAAGAGATGACCATAAAATAATAGCCGTCTCTTCTTAACTGACGCTGTGCGAGGTTCTGTCTTGCTGTACAAATCCTCATTTGGTCTCATTCGCCACTGTCCATCAATCCACCTGTTACCTAGGATTTTTCTTAGTATCCTGCGCTCTCTTTTTTTCCAGCCGGTCAGCTTGACCTTTACTACTTAAGGTCAAAGTTTCAGACGCATATAATCCCTCAGGTTTTACAACTGTGTTATAGTGTCGGAACTTGGAACTTGGCCCCTATAGCCTACTCATATTATTATTATTACTATTATTATTATTATTATTATTATTATTATTATTATTATTATTATTATTATTATTATTATTATTATTATTATTATTATTATTATTATTATTATTATTATTATTATTATGTCTACCTCCGTAGCGTAACGGTTAGTGTTATTAGCTGCTGTCCTCGGGGGCCCGAGTTCGATTCCCGATACTGCCAGAAATTTAAAACTGGCAGGAGAGCTGCTATGTGGTTGAAATGGTACCTGCAGCTCACCTCCAATGGGGGATGTTCCTGAAAAGAGCTGCACCACCTCGGAATGAGGACACGAGTTTACTATTATTATTATTATGGTTGTTGTTTGAGTCATCAGTCCATAGACTGGTTTGATGCAGCTCTCCACGCCACCCTATCCTGTCCTAACCTATTCATTTCTACATAACTACTAATCCTACATGTGCTCTAATCTGCTTGTCATATTCATACCTTGGTCTACCCTTACCGTTCCTACCACCTACACTTCCCTCAAAAAGCAGCTGTACGAGACCTGGGTATCTTAAGATGTGTCCTATCATTTATCTCTCCTACTGATCAAAATTTAGCGAAATAGGTCTCCTCTCAGTCAATTCGATGAGTACCTCCTCATTCCTGATTCTATCTACCAATATCACCTTCAGTATTTTTCTGTAACACCAAATTTCAAAAGTTTCTATTCTCTTTCTTTCTGAACTACTTATAGTCCATGTTTCACTTCCATACAATACTCTGCTCCAGACGAAAGTCTTCTAAAACATCTTTCTAATTCCTATATCTATGTTCGATGTGGTCAAATATATTTTCTTAAGAAAGCTCTTCCTTGCTTGTGCTAGTCTGCATTTTATATCCTCCTTACTTCTACCATCATTAGCTATTTTACTACCCAAGTAACAATACCCATCTACTTCCTTAAAGACTTCATTCCCTAATCCAATATCTCCTGCACTTTGTTCGTCCGCACTCCATTACTTTTGTTTTCGACTTATTTGTTGTCATCTTGCATTCCTTCCACAAGACTCTGTCCATACCATTCGCAATTTCTCCACAACCTTCATCGGTAAATCTCAGAGCTTTGGTTTCCTCGCCTTGGACTTTGATTCTCTTTCCAAATTCCTCTTCGATTTCCGTTATCGCCTGTTCTATGTAAACATTGAAGAGGAGAGGGGTAAAGTGCAGCCTTGCCACAGTCCTTTCTGGATTGCTGCCTCTTTTCCAAAGCCCTCGATTCTTATCACTGCAGACTGATTTATATACAGATTGTAGATAATTCTTCTTTCTCGGTATCTGATCCCAATCACCTTCAGAATCTCAAATAGCTTGGTCCAATCAATATTATCGAATGCCTTTTCCAAATCTACGAACGCCATGTACATGGGCTTTCCTTAATTCGGTCCCCTAAGATCAGAGGTAAAGTCAGGATTGCTTCACGTGTTCCCACATTTCTTCTGAAGCCAAACTGATCTTCTCCCAACTAAGTTTCAACTTGTCTTTCCATTCTTCTGTTTTTATTATTAATATTACTTCATTGCCCATTTAACTTCCAGCGTTTCTTTTCCCGAACTCAGTGAGGGATCCCACCTCTACCACCTCAAAGCAGTGTTCTGGAGCGTTAGACGTTGGTTCGGGAATACAGGTGCGTAGGAGAACCAATACTTCCCCCAGGCGGCCTCACCTGATGTCCTTGTGGGAGGATGGGAAAATTGGAAGGGACAGACAAGGAAGAAGGAATTGGCCGTGGCCTTAAGTTAGGTAGCATCCCGGCATTTGTCTGGAGAAGAAGTGGGAAACCACGGAGAACAACTTCGAGGATTGTTGAGGTGGTACTCGAAGCCCCTTCTACTCAGTTGACCTCCAGAGGATGAGTGGACCCCGTTCGAGTCCTCGTACCACTGTTCAAATTTCGTGGCAGAGCCGGGAATCGAATCCAGTCTCCGTGGGTGGCAGCTAATCACTCTAACAATTATTATTATTATTATTATTACTTACAAGTTGCTTTACGTCGCACCAAGACGTACAAGACTGAGGAAGGGGCCGCGTAGTTTCGGGAGACCATGGGTTCGAACCCCGCTATCGGCACCCCTGAAGCTGTTTTTCCGTGTTTTCCCATTTTCACACCAGGCGACGATGGGACAGGGAAGGTCTATGAGCCGGAAGAAAGCGGCCGAGGTCTTAATTAAGGTACAGCCGCAGCATTTGCCTGGTGTGAAAATGGGAAACCACGGGAAACCATCGTCAGGGCTGCCGACAGTGGGGTTCGAACCCACCAAATCTCGAATGCAAGCTCACAGCTGCGCGACATTATTTATTTATGTATTTATTTATTCATTCATTTTTATACTCTCTTTAATCGTGGGTTCCCTGATTTGACAAAGTGTGGTATAAAAACTTCATATTAGTTTGTCTATTACGACGGGAAATAATTCAGTCCATGTATTAGATTGCAAGTTGAAATAGGTTAAAAATGGATTTCTAAAGGCGACGTTCGTCTGAGAGATTTTCGTCAATCAGTTCTTGCTATTGGTAGTTCTTTCGCTTTTTTGACATGCAATTTTTCTTTGTGTTATTCTGCTCTTTATCTCTCCTCTGCACTTTATATTGCATTTTGCGGTACTATTTGTCATACATAAACATGAAATTAAGGTTGCATATGCTCTTATAGTGTGATAAAAGACGTACAAGATTGAGGAAGTGGCCGCGTGGTTTCGGCAGCCCTGAAGCTGTTTTTCCGTGGTTTCACATTTTCAAACCAGGAAAACGCGGGAGGTCTTTACCATAATTACGGCCACGGCCGCTTCCTTCCCACTCCTAGCCGTTTCCTATCCCATCGTCGCCTTAAGACCTACATGTGTCGGTGCAACGTAAAGCGAATTGTAAAAAAAAAATATAATAATGACGGACAGGGTCGGACATAACTGCGGACAACAGTTTAAAGAAAACTTCAATTTAAGGACTTAAATATTAATTCAAAATTCTGTCCAGAATTTATATGGGATGGAATTAATAATGGAATGTCATTTTAAAATGATAGTAAAATAAGGTAATAAGCCCGCCTGGAGATCATGATCATTAAGGCGTTGAAGTCACCATCAGAATGTTGGCCGGTAGGGTAGGAGAGGGGGTGGTACGCAATTTCTAAACACTTGATAGCGTGCCAAAAGCCTTGATTAAATTCCAAACCTCTCCGCAGTGCTCATATGGTGTGAGGGCATATAACGCTGTTGATAGTTATTTGTCCGTCGGATGGAGAGCCTTGGGCAAACCCGTTGATGCTATTCGACAGGACTACTGTAGGCTACGTTCCGGCACCAGTTTCAGCCTCTCCCTCACGTCAGTCATTTCATGTCATTAACTCCTCTGATGAGGTTGACGTCAGGAAGGGCATTCAGTCGTAAAAACTCGCTCACTTCACACCCGACCCCGTATAGAAGCGGGACAAGGCTTGGACATTCATAAAGTAAAATAAAGTAATAACAATATCTGCCTACCATTTTCAAACATACTCTCAAGGTTTTTGTTTACCAACTAAACATTAACCGCTTCATCAGTGAGTTTATCTCTATTAGGTACAAGCGTTAATGGTTTATGGAGGTGGTGTAAACAATTCAAGAATTAACACCAACAAGGTAAGATTATTATCTGCTTGATTATAATAGTGCTTTTATGTGCCGGACTCACGCCTGTACACGCCCACTACCTACTTGGGCAACACCGGATCGCGCAAACACTGGCTCATGCTACCTCTTATAGCTATCCCGTTAACATTTGCGTAGTTCTTCGTTCCTTACTCTTGCCTGATATCTGCAATTGGAGAGAAGTCTTCATTAAATCAGACATACGCTCTGGAAAATCCACTACATTCATGTAACACTGCCAACGGCCGTAGCCGTGTTGAAACACCGGATCCCGTGAAATCTCCGAAGTTAAGCAACATTGGGTGTGGTCAGGAGTTGGATGGGTTGCCACGCGCTGTTGGTGAGGGGGTAAGGGAATGCAGGAGCGGAAAGGAACTGGCCACCCTACCGCACGTAAACTCCGGCTCAGGAACACCTCTGTGGAGGTTCGGACCTGCCTTCGGGCAGAATACACCCTTACATTACCATATGACACTAAGGTAAATAATCATTCACTTACCGTTAGGTAGATTTTAAAAGCCAACTCAATCCCTACCTCATCAGTATTTTAAAAAATATGCCATATCTCTGTCGGTGCGACACAAACCGAATTGTAAAAAAAAAAAAAATTAAGACCCTTCATTTTCTTACTAAATGCCACCTTGAAATTGTTTATAATGACGCCCATTCGTCTCAAGCTTTTCCATCAGTAAAAAATGAAATGGCGTATGGCTTTTATTTATTTATTTATTTATTTATTTATTTATTTATTTATTTATTTTTTGGTAATACGAAGGTACACAGGCTAAGCCCAATTACGTTCCTTCATGACATATAGACTTTAAAGTGTAAATACATCAAACAAAAATAATAACAATAGTAACAATAATAGAAAGAAGTACAGAAGAAAACTAATAAGCAGAACACATTTTAAAATTATTACTACAAATGAAAACATAATAATATAGGCTATAGATCAGCAATAGAAAATTACTAAACAAGTTCAAAAAGACACAAACAAAAACTTATGAGTACCTAGCATTCCAGCAAAAAGGAATTTAATAATGATTTAGTAAAAAATGGCCTTTATTTGCTTATTGAACAACCTAGTGCCAGCAAATAAATCAACTTGTGCACTAATTGAATTATAAACTGACAATGTTTTGACTAGTGGTGAATTAGAGCGATTAACGCTTCTTGATCTTGGGATGTGAAATAATACTTGCTGTCGTGATGTTACTTGTGGTACGTGAAATGGGATGAAGGTAAGTAATTCTTGACAGTCAATATTTCCATTCAAAATTTTCCTCAATATATGTAACGATATTAATGTTCTCCTGTTTTTCAAAGACGTAAAATTGAACAAACTTCTTAAATAGTGGGTTGAAATATCAAATGGACAAAATACATTGAATGTTTTATAATATAAATATCTTAGAAATTTATTTTGTACAGTCTCAGTGTGACGTGTTTGGTCCTTATAAAGGGGGTCCCAGATTACCGATGAATATTCTAACTTTGTAACGTTCCAGACGTCCCAGTGTAATTATGTTAATTTTATTATGTGTAATTAATTCAGGAATTTAACGTCATGATATTTATCTTGGTATGTAATTTTATTATAATTTATGTTTGATCATTTGCTCACTATCATTTCATTACTTTGTAACTACGACTTGTAAACGAGGGCTGAATATCCTAATATTCACTTAGATTCTTGCGACATTCGTTTAAATTTAACTTGCAGTAGATTTCCTCTATCTTGCCACATCACCGAGGAAGAAGGAAGGACAAATTTAGACATCAAATTCTGGGAAAAGCGAGCACGTGTTCAAGCGTTGTAACGACAACTACCGTATTTCGACCAGAATAATTCAAACTGATCACCGCCTATATTTTCAAAGGAGCGTCATGTTGCCATGGATACTGAGTGAAAGGGCTAATAGAAGAACAGTTGATATCATGGTTAAGACCCATCAACTCTAATATCTGGAGTGGGGAGAGACGTGTCAACTGATTGGACCACGTGTAGCGACCTGTAATTAGAGCCAGAGAAGGTTATAAAAGGGCGTGTTGGAGCTCTTGGCTTCATTCTTCTTGATTCTGCATTCGTTATTATTAATCTTCTTGATTCTTCGATCTTGTATTTCGCTGTAGGTCTGAGAACTTGTCTTATGGTTGTTGTACCATAGTGGACTAGTGTGATAGTTTATCACTTCTACATTAATTACTTCATTACCACGACGTGGTACTTAGGAATTTCTGAATGAGGGGTGTATAGCCACTCTCATCAGGAAGTACGTACAGCTCGGCTACTAGACCGGTTTGTACCAGTCTAAGACAATAGGTAGTATTAAACTAGATAGAAATGAAACTTCAGGGCACATTTTCAGTAAAGTTGGAAGGATTATTAATTGTGTATCCTCTCCACATAACCCAAGGAGGTTTTTCTAACTATGACTTAGGGCTCATCTCCAATATATGGGATAGAGCATAATAGGGAGTGTTAGTGTTGAAGCCATCTTCCAATTAGTGGGAGGTGCACTTAGCAAGGCAGGAATGGTAATGAGCTGCAGATGAAGATATCTCAAAGACGACCGGTGATGTTCCAGCTACAAGGATGGAAGCTTTCCAAGGACCAGCAGAACAAGACTACATGGTGAGCAAGCGAGTTAAAAATATTGCAAGTTTTCGCGAAGTAGAGTCATTCAACTTTTTGTTAAATTCATTTCCTATTTTAAATTCAGTTCTCGTTAAACCGTCGTCATTTATATTCAATATAATTAATAGTATTTTCCTAGTTCACTTTAATCAATCTGCCTTAATTAGCCTTTTGATTTCTAATTCTCCTGCTTAATGATTGTGATAAGAGTCCGTCCAAGCTTGATTATAAATTTTTATCTTTAAGTCATCAACTTAAAGATTGGCGCCCTTAGCTTGCATGGTTGCATTTCTCGTTCAATGATTGTTCTCCGAGAGGGGAAGTCACATAAATGCCGCTCCAACGTAGGGCGAGAAAATCATTAAGTACGGAGCAGTTAATGACAGTAACGATATCAGAATTCGTATTATGGGCAAAATTTGGATATCCACGTTGCATTAGGAGTGTTTGATTGTGGGGAGGGTCATGGCTGATCAGACGAAAGAGGAGAGGATGGTGCGCAGTGGACGGGCGATAAAAGGCAATAACGTATTGAGTTCAGAGGAAGAGTTGTGTAGTCTAGTAGAGGAAATTGAAGGTAGAAGTGTAAGTAGTATGGAGAGTGAAGGCAAGCAGAAAGAAGTCAGTATGGAGTCAGATGATAGTAGGATGGGGGGCGAAGCGGAAGTAAACACTAACAATGAAAGTAATAATAATGATCAGTTAATGGGAATGATGCAGTTAATGTTGAGTAAGATAGAGGACAGTAAATCTGAAATAAAAAATGAATTGGAACAAATTAAAACAGATGTAGAACAAACTAAATCTGAGCTTAAAAGTGAATTAGAACAAACTAACACTAAAATTGAGAATATTAAATATGAACTTAAAGAACAGTTAGAACAAACTAAAGCTGAATTAAGCAGGGAGATGAGGGAAAATAAGAAGGAAGCGAATCGGAGAATGGACGAACACAGTAGGCAGTTACGCGATCTGGTGGTAAAAAATGAACATTTTAATAAGCGATTAGAGGACCAGAAAAGTGAATATGAACGGCAAGGGAAAGAGGTAGAAGAAAAGTTTGCGGAGCAGAGAAGTAAATTCCTGGAATTAATGGGGAAGGAAAACAACTCTACTAGGGAGGAAGTAATGAGGCAGGTCACTAGTATTGATACGAGAGTTGAGACTCAAAGAGGGGAAATACGGGTATTTAAAGACCACGTCCAACAAGAGATTGACACAGTAAAGCTTAGAATAGAAGATGAGACCCGGGCAAGTGAAGAAAGGTTTGCGATAGCTGAAGAGAATAAGATTGAAATTAGGACATTGAAAGAGAAGCAGGTTAATTTGGAGAGCGAAATTGATAGGAGAGACAAAGATGTAGAATGCCGGATGGAGAAAGCAGAAAATCAGTTAAAACAGGTGGCAAAGGATAAACAGGTTTTCATGGGAAAGCAATGTCTAGGAAATAGCTACATTAGGGAAACTGAACTACCTAAATTTAATGGGAAACAAACGAACCCGCTAGATTTCCTTAAGATGATAGAAAAACGATTTGAAAAGCGTCTAGAGGAAGGGTCTATGGACTGGGAAGACGTTATGGAAAATATTGACCATGCTTTTGTAGGAGAAACTCGGTCTTGGTTCATGGTATATAGGCAAACGATGACGAACCTGAAAGAATTCAGAAATAAGTTTAGAGATAAATTCTGGAATGAAGCGATACAAGCTCGGGAGAGAGAAAGGGTGGTATTTGGGAGGTACAAACAGCATGAGGAAGTCACTATGACCGAATACTTCCTGGCCCATGTCATGATTTGTCAGAACTTAGATGGTATAACCGAGGGGTCTGATGTAGTTAGACTACTTTTGAGACATTTTCCGGACAGGGTGAGAGAAGCGGCCTGCATGCAAAGAGTTGGTACTATTCAGGAGATGGAGAACCTACTAGGCAGTTTTGATGCTTTAGGTAACCTTAGGAGTAGAACGGAGAATATTCAGAACTTTAGTCATCACAACGGAATGAGACATAACGGAAGAACACAGAATCACGAAGCTCGCAATCAGTTCAGACCTCAGCATAACAGTAGGAGCGGAGCACCTGAATATAGGACAGGAAATTCCCAACGGGGGCCAGAGCAATGTACTAATGAGTCCAACGTCAATACACAAAAGGAACCTTTAAACTAACTAGAGGCTGTAATGTTAGGTCAGAATTCCAGCCTAGTACGAAGGTAGCGAAGTGTCTTGTCATGAAAGTGTTACCATATGACCTAGATGTTAGAGACGATTTGTTGTATGAACCCGAGCAGAATAATGGAGATTCAAGTAATAAAGTAGTCAATCCCGTTGTTAAATTGAAAGTCTGGGGGGCGTGGGTTAAAGTTTTGATTGATTCTGGTAGCCAAATATCATGTATTAGTTCTCAGTGGTACGAGTCATTAGTGAAACAGGGTATTCAGTTGGAGGAAATGCCTGTTAAGTCTACTTTCATCATTACGGCTGTTGGAAAGAGGTCTAAGCAAATTTGTAAACAAGTAGCTGTTCCGATCTGTATTAATAATTTTATTAGCGTTCAGATATGTTTGGTAATTCCGCATTTGATATTTGATCTTATCTTGGGATCTGACTGGTTAACGTTAAAATTGGCTCAGTTAAATTACAATGATTTAGTGCTAAATTTGAGGTGGAATAATGAGGATATCAAGGTCAAGTTTGAGGAGGAAATTCAAAGGAAAACGGAAGTTAGTACAGTGTGGAGAATGAGAGAGGTTTCTAAAGTTAATGAAGAGGCTAGTGAGGGCCTGAAGTTGTGCCAGTTGTGGATTAATGAGGATAAAATATGTGGCTTGAAAGAAGCCGTAAGTAGAAATCATTTAAATGAAGTCCAGAAGGACAAGTTATTTGAAGTGTTGTGTGAACACGTGGAGATTTTCTCCGAGAAACCTGGTGTTACCCATCTGTACGAGCATTCTTTTTCTGTGCTGGATAAGACTCCATTCAGCGGACCGCGGTATCCGATACCACACAAATATGCCATAGCCGTAGAGGATCAAATTCAAGCTATGTTAGCAGACGATGTGATTGAATTATCAAACAGTCAATACGTTAATCCCTTAATTGTCGTGCCTAAGTCTGATGGATCAATACGTTTGTGTATTGATGGCAGGGAAATGAACAGACGTATTGGTGCTGATCAGTTGAGATCACAAACCATTGAAGAGTTGATACAGAGTTTTCAGGGTAAGAGTTGGTTTTCTACGTTAGATCTTAGGAGTAGTTTTTGGCAGATACCTTTGAGATCAGAAGACAGGCCTCTTACTGCTTTCAGCTATAAGCATAGTTTGTACCAATTTAGGCGTGTTCCGTTTGGGACCCGTACGAGTTCGGCAGCTCTAATTCGCGCACTAAGTATTGCCTTGGGAGATGATACTGGAGATTATGCTACGATTTATATCGATGAATTGGTTATAGCATCTAGTACCTTTGAAGAGCACTTGGGCCATTTGGAGAGGGTTTTTTCTAAATTAGAGTATGTTGGTTTTACTCTGAAACTTGACAAGTGTGTTTTCAGTAGACGAGAGGTGACTTTTTTGGGGCACCGTGTATCGGCAATGGGAGTGACGCCTGAGAGCACAAGAATTCAAAAAATATTGAATACTACGACACCTAGAAATATTAAGGAGCTCAGATCGTATATTGGTGTATGTAATTTTTTCAGACGATTTGTAGTGAGATTTGGTAACTTACTAGAGCCATTTAGAGAACTACTGAAAGCTGGCAGTAAGTGGGAATGGACACAAGGTCATGATAGAGCTTTCCTAAAATTAAAAGAAGGATTCAGGCAGGCGGTTGTTTTGAGATACCCCATGCCCGATAGGAAGTATGTGTTGCTGACGGACGCATCTCACTGTGGTATCGCTGGTGCACTTTGTCAAGTAGATGATGATGGTAATTTAGGGATTGTGTCTTTAGCTTCCAGAGGTTTAAGTGCTGCTGAAAAGCGTTATACTATAACGGAACTTGAATTCCTAGCTATCGTATACTCCCTGAGTAAATTTAGGATGTATGTTTTAGGTACCGAATTTGAAATTAGGACGGATCATCATGCTCTTTCTTTTGTATCCAAGTGTAAATTATCATCTAACAGAGTTAGTAGATGGATACTCGCCCTACAAGAGTATGATTTTAAGGTAACTCACATTAAGGGAAAGAATAATGTCCTTGCTGATTTATTGTCACGTGATCCGAAGTTGTGCGAAGAAGGTAGCCTTCTAGAGCCACATGAGGGCATTATTATATGTACATGTCTGTCTAAGGAAAATGAAACTGCTCTAAATAGACTACGTAACCTATTGGTTGAACAGTCGGTAGACGAAGAATGTCGGGAACCTTTGTCTGTACTTCAGGGAGGAGAGCAGCTCACTGTGTCGCATGGTAGGCACACGTACAAACTGGTTAACGAGTTTCTAGCCAGGAAATGTGGCGAGGATCTCTGGGGGATTTGTGTACCCAAAGCGCTACGTGTGGAATTGATTTGGTTTATCCACAAGGAATTAGGACATTATGGAGCTAATAAAGTTCTGTATGAGATCCGACAGAATTTTATATGGGACAAGATGGGAAGAGATATAAGAAAAATTCTTTCCACTTGCGATCTGTGTCAGCGTAGCAAAGTTCCTAACCGCTATTTAGCAGGACCTCGTCAGGCAGTAATCTCAGAAAGACCTGGTGACTTGGTGTGTACTGATCTATTTGGACCTGTGGTAAAGGGACAGTTCGGCTTCCAATATATTTTAGTCATTATTGATGCCTTCTCGAAGTTGGTCAGATTATACGGTATGAGAAAAGCCACTGGAAAATCTTGTAGTCGTATAATCCAAGAGAAGTATATCCCTGAATTAGGTACTCCTCTTAGAATATTATCAGACAGTGGACCGCAGTTTATTTCGAGAAAATGGAAGTCCATAATTAGAGAGCTAGGTATTACACAGGTTCATTCATCCATTAGATACCCTCAGGGCAATATGTGTGAGCGCGTTATGAAAGAGTTATCTCGCATGTTTAGATGCTTAGTGTTCGATAAGCATACAGCCTGGGTGGCTCATTTATCCCGCATAGAGACATGGATCAATGCAGTTCAACATGAAAGCACTAGAGTGACGCCGTCACAAGTTCATTTTGGTTGTAAGCCCCAGAATGAACTAGTGAGAGTGTTAGGTTTGCCTGAGGAACCACCTCGTAAGGCTGAATTTTACGTCCGACTGGCACGGGAGAACCTGATTAAATCTGGAGATAAACGTAAAAGGCAGCAGAAACGTAAGGTACTTGATAACTTTGAGGTAGGTGATATGGTTTTGGTGAGAGTTCCCATGTTGTCAAACAGTGAGGATAAGGTAACAAAGAAATTTTTTCTTTTATATCAAGGTCCTTATAAAGTACATAGAAAACTAGGACCCTGTGCTTACAAGTTAGCGGATGGCGAGAGCGTAATGAATGGTTCATATAACATTAGTAGTTTACGGAGATACCTGTCGTGTGAGGTGGCTGAACCGGATTGTGAGATATAGGTCAGTAACTCGGGGAAGTTGCTACCTGTTATGTCAGACTACGAGCGGAATGAGTTTACGTCTCAATTGTGGTGGTATTTCCTAGTTGTGTTTGTAAACAAGGGAGGTGTTTGTGTGTAGCGGTAGAGTTACGCTCGTTCATTGACGATAGATCATCTGTTTTCTGTATGTGAGGCTATGAAATTTTAGATCTTATCTGTTTTCTGAGATGTTACCGAAGGCTAATTAAAGCTGACGACGGCAAATAATTAATTTTCCCGTATGTGCATTTCTAACTTGCAATAATTTTACCGTGAGCTTAAATCGCGTGTGTATTCGTGTGAAGTGTATTGCATCCTGCTTCAAGATAAGGTTGAAACATTCGAGAGAGTGATTAAGGTGTAAATTGGTTGTATCATTTGTTTTCCATGGTTTTAATGTAAAAGATTGGAAGAGAATGTGTTACTGCTATCTAGCAAAGAATGTCGGAAAGATGGGGAGTAAAAGGACTAATAGACACTCGGGAGAGTTTGTAATCTGAATTGTATATATATTATGTTATATTCTCAAAGATAATCTTGTTTTTAAAAAAAATGGAAAGTTGCTCGTGTTGGGCATAATTTAGTATCTAAACCTCAAGATGAACTGAAATAACAGACATTCGCAATGGTAAGCAGTCTAAGAGAGATATGGAAACAGTGAGATATAATTAATTGTATGAAAATAATGTCGCTCGTAATGGGCAGGTAATAGAGGTATTTCAAGTCAATGTGGGAGTAAGAGTGTGAGTTCTCAACTCATGTGATATTTGTTAAGAACTCATGGGGGCGTATGTAACGTTCCATACGTCCCAGTGTAATTATGTTAATTTTATTATGTGTAATTAATTCAGGAATTTAACGTCATGATATTTATCTTGGTATGTAATTTTATTATAATTCATGTTTGATCATTTGCTCACTATCATTTCATTACTTTGTAACTACGACTTGTAAACGAGGGCTGAATATCCTAATATTCACTTAGATTCTTGCGACATTCGTTTAAATTTAACTTGCAGTAGATTTCCTCTATCTTGCCACATCACCGAGGAAGAAGGAAGGACAAATTTAGACATCAAATTCTGGGAAAAGCGAGCACGTGTTCAAGCGTTGTAACGACAACTACCGTATTTCGACCAGAATAATTCAAACTGATCACCGCCTATATTTTCAAAGGAGCGTCATGTTGCCATGGATACTGAGTGAAAGGGCTAATAGAAGAACAGTTGATATCATGGTTAAGACCCATCAACTCTAATATCTGGAGTGGGGAGAGACGTGTCAACTGATTGGACCACGTGTAGCGACCTGTAATTAGAGCCAGAGAAGGTTATAAAAGGGCGTGTTGGAGCTCTTGGCATCATTCATCTTCTTCTATCTTGTATTTCGCTTTAGGTCTGATAACTTGTCTTACGGTTGTTGTACCATAGTGGACTAGTGTGATAGTTTATCACTTCTACATTAATTACTTCATTACCACGACGTGGTACTTAGGAATTTCTGAATGAGGGGTGTATAGCCACTCTCATCAGGAAGTACGTACAGCTCGGCTACTAGACCGGTTTGTACCAGTCTAAGACAATAGGTAGTATTAAACTAGATAGAAATGAAACTTCAGGGCACATTTTCAGTAAAGTTGGAAGGATTATTAATTGTGTATCCTCTCCACATAACCCAAGGAGGTTTTTCTAACTATGACTTAGGGCTCATCTCCAATATATGGGATAGAGCATAATAGGGAGTGTTAGTGTTGAAGCCATCTTCCAATTAGTGGGAGGTGCACTTAGCAAGGCAGGAATGGTAATGAGCTGCAGATGAAGATATCTCAAAGACGACCGGTGATGTTCCAGCTACAAGGATGGAAGCTTTCCAAGGACCAGCAGAACAAGACTACATGGTGAGCAAGCGAGTTAAAAATATTGCAAGTTTTCGCGAAGTAGAGTCATTCAACTTTTTGTTAAATTCATTTCCTATTTTAAATTCAGTTCTTGTTAAACCGTCGTCATTTATATTCAATATAATAAATAGTATTTTCCTTGTTCACTTTAATCAATCTGCCTTAATTAGCCTTTTGATTTCTAATTCTCCTGCTTAATGATTGTGATAAGAGTCCGTCCAAGCTTGATTATAAATTTTTATCTTTAAGTCATCAACTTAAAGATTGGCGCCCTTAGCTTGCATGGTTGCATTTCTCGTTCAATGATTGTTCTCCGAGAGGGGAAGTCACAACTTGCTTCGTACTAAACTTATATACAACTTAATAATAACTTCAGGTTGAGTGAATAATTTGGAATTTCTAACTATAAAACCAAGCATCTTGTTAGACTGACCTATTACTTTTGCAATATGGCTATTAAAAGTTAACTTGCTATCGAAAGTAATTCCTAGATCATTAATAGACGTTACAATTTCAAGTGTTGTTTCACCAATATAATATGTCGGATTTATATACTTCTTTTTCCTGGTAAATACCAGAACTTTACATTTTTTAACATTTAGGAATAATTTGTTGCTATCACACCATAATATAATATTATTAATATCCTGTTGCAAATCATTCACGTCACTGCATTTATATATGGTCTTATATAACTTAACGTCGTCAGCAAATAACAAACAATCAGAGGAACGAACCATTCCAGGTAAATCATTAACCATAATGAGAAATAGGAGAGGCCCAAGATTGGAACCTTGTGGCACACCTGAAGAACTTACAAAATTATGTGAAATTTTACTTTTAAAATAAACATATTTCTACCTATATTTTAAATAGGAACTTAATAGTTGAAGTAATGATTTAGAAACTCCAAACTGATGCAGTTTTATCAAAAGAATTTTGTGGTCCACCTTATGAAAGGCCTTTTCTAGATCCATGTATATTACATCGGTTCTTCTATTTGTGTCTAATGCATTGTAAATCTTTTGGGTAAAACCCAGCAAGTTAGTAATGACAGATCTGCCGGGCATAAAGCCATGCTGACATTGTGATAGCTCTACCTTAATATTGTCCTAAATCCTAGAGTACAGTATGTGCTCATATATCTTCGCTATAGCATTAATTACTGAAACAGGGCGAGAGTTTGCTATCATCTCTGAGTTCTCTCCCTTTAGGATTGGAGTAATTTTAGCCATTTTCCACTTTTCTGGGAAGCAGGATGTCTTAAAAGAAAGATTGAACAAGAAGGTTAATTGAGCAACCAGTATGTCAGCACAGCCCTTGATTATGTATGGTGGAATGCCATCAGGTCCGCTGGATTTCTTAGGTTTTAACCTTTTATTAATAACTGTTCTTACTTAATCTACCAGTATATGAGTGATGTTCAATGCATCAACCCTGGGAAAAACAAAAACTTCATTCAAAGGAAGATGTTCCACATTAAAATTAAAATCCGTGTTCACATACACCGATGAGAAATACTCAGCAAACCCGTTTGCAATGTTTCCAGGTGTATAAACATTTTCATTCAGTAGAAATGAGTTGTCTCATGAACGTGATTCCCGCTTACTTTTGACATATGTCCAAAACTGACTAATATTATTGTTAACTCCATTTTCTAAATTATGAATATAAACAGCATGAGCCACATGTAATTTCATTTTCAATTCCGACCGAATCTGTCTAATTCTCGTATCGTAATATTTCGAAAATCTCCTTTTTATAGCACATTTCTTCTTTATTTTTATGGACTGAATAATATCACGCGTGAACCAAACTGGATATTTGGATTTTCGAATGAATTTCTGCTTTGGAACGCAGTTTTCGAAACATTTGTACAGCGATGTATAAAAGAAATCAACAGCAAGATCAATATTTTTGAAAGAATACAATAAACTCCAGTCGAAGTCTCGTATATTACAATACAGCCGCAAAAAATCAGCCTTTTTAAAGTTGTAATATTCGCGATTAATTATCGGAGGCAATGGAACTTTTTTAATGGGCGGTAAAACTAAACAAAGTGCAGGGTGATTTAAGTCTTCAGATACTAATGTGAATTCGTCATGCTTCAGTTCAACTTGAATATTACCTAATACTAAATCTAATGTCCTGAAATTACAATTTTGAATATTGTTACGTGATGCTAATCCAAGATATGAGATGAACTGAAATAGACGACGACTGGTCATTGATCCTTCATTAAAGTTATAACTGGCATTAATAACTTCAGGTATGTTGAAGTCACCGACAATAAGGCAGTCAGATGTTATAAGACCGTCTATGTTTTCAACGTAATTGAAGTATCCTTCATATACAGACAGTTTAGAAGACGGAGCAATGTACACAGCATTTATGAATAACTTACGAGTATGACCCTGAATGTAGAGAGTTATTGACTCGCACCGTTGATCGTTATATTTAGAACACAGTTTGGATTTGTACCCCTTTTTGACAGCTACTAAAACTCCACCACCTCTAGTCTTCCCAGATAAAAACAGATCCCTGTAATTTCTGAACACTACATAGCGATCATCGCAGAACTCACTATCCATGATATCCTGACCCAAAAAAATCCCTGTCAGTACAATTACATCATAATCACTACATATAAGATTTTTAAGAAATACAGCAGTTTTTGTTCTTAGGCCGCGAACATTGTGATAATAAATTGTTAATTCATTCTCAGGCATCATCAAATATTAGTAGAAAATTATAAATATTAGAAAATTGAAGCAAATATTTACACACAAATAATTAAATAATTTCAAAGAAAAAAATAAAATTAAATGTATAAGGAAATGCATAGAGATCAGAGCTTACACAGGTCCTCATTATTACTGATGACATGTATAGGACTACCTTCTACCTTCCTAATCATGATCTTTCCACTTCTACTAACCCAGAGGTATTTATAGTCCTTTTCACGTCGCAACTGCTTCGCCTTAGCAAATAAAACTCTTCTAGCTGGGGCAAGAGATTGATTGATATAGATTGGGTTGGGAGTTGACATGCCGAGCTGAGTTGTGGATAAGGTTCGCTTGACCGGGATGTGTCCGAGGACTTCGGCTCACCAAGTGCAGGTCTTCCGATTTGACTCCCGCAAGTGACCTGCGCGTCGTGATAAGGATGCAATGATGATGAAGGCGGCATATACACCCAGTCCCCGTGCCGGGGGTATTAACCAATTATGGTCAAAATTCTAGACCCTGCCGGGAATCGAACCCGGGACCCCAGTGACCAAAGGCCAGCACGCTAACCATTTAGCCACTCAGCCGGATTTTCCATCAATAATAATAATAATAGTAATAATAATAATAATAATAATAATAATAATAATAATAATAATAATAATAATAATAATAATAATAATAATAATAATAATAATAATAATTGCTTTACGTCGCACTAAAAGCAAAAGAAAAAAAAACCTGCTACGTATCTCTGTCGAGAAAATAAAGAAAAATATATGAAAATCCACAGCCTGCTTCCAGTCATTCGACCGGGTCAGGAACGGAATGAATGAAGCCCCATCTAGCGGCGAGGATAGGAATTATGCCGGCTGCCGAAGCCTGTCGTACTCCTCTGGGGCAAAGATTAATGAATGACAGATGAAATGATATTAGGGAATGTTTCTGGAATGGAATATGACAGGGAAAACCGGAGTACCCGCGGAAAAACCTGCCCCTCCTACGCTTTGTCCAGCACAAATCTCATATGGATTGACTGGGATTTGAACCACGTAACCCAGCAGTGAGAGGCCGGTGTGCTGCCGCCTGAACCACGGACGCTCTAAAGAATATATATATATATATATATCTTCTACAGTATTTTGAAATTATGTGTTTTGAAATCAACGCAGATGACATGTACCTTGTTAAAAACGACGACTCAATTTGACCTAAAATGCTCAAAATATGACCAAATATGACCTTATATAACTAAAATGGTGAAAATATGACCTTATATAACTAAAATGAGGAACATATGACCAAATATGACCTTATATAACTAAAATGAGGAAAATATAACCAAATATGACATTATATACCTAAAATGAGGAAAATATGACCAAATATGACATTATATAACTAAAATGAGGAAAATATCACCAAATATGACCTTATATAACTAAAATGAGGAAAGTATGACCAAATATGACCTTATATAACTAAAATGCTCAAAATATGACCAAATATGACCTTATATAACTAAAATGAGGAAAAAAATGACCAAAATGACCTTATATAACTAAAATGAGGAAAATATGACCAAATATGACCTTATATAACTTAAATAAGGAAAATGTGACCAAATATGACCTTATATAACTAAAATGAGGAAAATATGACCAAATATGACCTTATATAACTAAAATGCAGAAAATATGACCAAATATGACCTTATATAACTAAAATGAGGAAAATATGACCAAATATGACCTTATATAACTAAAATGAGGAAAATATGACCAAAAATGACCTTATATAACTAAAATGAGGAAAATATGACCAAATATGACCTTATATAACTAAAATGAGTAAAATATGACCAAATATGACCTTATATAACTAAAATGCGGAAAATATGACCAAATATGACCTTATATAACTAAAATGAGGAAAATATGACCGAATATGACCTTATATAACTTAAAATATGACCAAATATGACCTTATATAATTAAAATGAGGAAAATATGACCTTATATAACTAAAATGAGGAAAATATGACCAAATATGACCTTATATAACTAAAATGCACAAAATATCACCAAGTATGACCTTATATAACTAAAATGAGGAAAATATGACCAAATATGACCTTATATAACTAAAATGAGGAAAATATGACCAGAAACATAAAAATGGCCGAGATGTGCATTTATATGCAACATAAAATTGCTTTAAACAGGTTCAGGTACCCATCATTCAATTATTTCTCAGATTTCGGGTAAAATGACCAAATGAATGAAGGATGAATTTTCCTTAACAACCGAACCTTATTCCCAACACTCTCCTCTTCATAATCAGACAGCACTGCACACTATCAATTAGCATAAAACACGCAATAGTGATTACATCCTTCCACATAATATTGGCATCAGGAAGGGCATCCAGGCATAAAACAGGGTCAAATCCACATTCTCGATACAGTTCGTACCTGCGAATCCACAAATGTGGAAAAAGCGATTGTAGTAGAATGAGAAAAAGGAGAAGAAGAATATAAGTGACTTATTTTTTCACGCTTTGAAGTTGACACCGAGCCAGTTGGCCGTGCGGTTAGCGGCGCGCAGAGGGAGATAGTGGGTTCGAACCCCACTGTCGAAAGTCTTGAAGGTAGTTTTCCGTGGTTTCCCATTTTCACACCAGGCAAATGCTGGTTGGTCCTGTACCTTAATTGAGGTCACGGCCGCTTACTTCCCTCTCCTAGCCCTTCCCTATCCCATCGTCACCATAAGACTTATCTGTGTCCGTGTGATGTAAAGCCAATTGTAAAGAAATAAATTTGAAGTTGACCACGGCAGGGTGCGCAGTTAATATCATTGTCCATGTGGAGAAAAAAACGTATTCTATGTTAAAAGGAATACGAGGAGGAAGAGGGAGGGGTAGAAAGTCTCGAATGCCCCTAATGTCACTGAGCAGGCAGAAAATTAAATGTGAGTGTCCACAGTTTTCTAAGCTCCTAAAATTTGATCCACACTCCTTGGTAATAGGCCAGGTAAAGGCATTTGATGTTTATTCTCTGTTGTTGCTCTTGTAAATATGCATATAAGGTCTCTAGATTTAGTTTGAACTTGGTTATTATTTTAGGAAATTAGTGTTATTCATTTAAGGTGTATTGTTGTACATTGTGTTGTAATGAATCACCTGTTGATGATAAATCTATCTATCTATCTATCTATCTATATTGTTTCAAGTAACTGAACAACAGGGATGTGTTATGCAAAACTTCACCGCCAGGCAGCGTGTGCGTACCGGTATCCGTTTCCTGTCTCTCCTTTTTTCTAGATTTGACTTGTGTAAAACATTTCAGAATTCGAATTTTTTAAAGAAAAACACTTATTTTCATGGAGAGAATGGAATTTCTGCTGATGCTGTGAAAGAGATTCAACATGCATCAACGTGTATGTTTGTATTTCTTGTTATAGCCTATATTAATTTGATTTTACTGTATCAATTTATTTCTATTGTCTACTGTAATAGCAGTCTTTCTCTCCTGTGGACTACACGAATTATTATTAAGAATAAAAGAGCAGTACATAAACGATGTTCATTTGAAAGCGAAATGGACCAAAGCCAGAGATGCATTGGAAAAATAAGCAGAATGAAGCAAAAATTGATAGGAAATTAATTATAAATTATAGCAAGCAAAAGTTGATAGGAAGTTAAATATAAAATAGAGCAATCTCATGTTTAGTAATTTCGATAAACGCTGAATTCTATAAGCCTAAATAGGTTTCTGGAAATATGTCTGTAATTTTCTTTTAAGTTAGAAGCGTACTTAAAGGCTGCTGCCCAGCAGCAGTACGAGACACAAATATTCAGTCTTTGTTCCGCGAGACGCCATCTGACGAGCACTTAGGGAAATGTTTACTCTCTCTCGCCTGCGTTTCAATAAAATTTACCGGTTGCATCACACAAGGACTGAACTCCTCTCAGCATGAGTGAGAACCCAGGGTTAGGAGCAGACTATTTTTCTTTTTCACTAGTGGTTTACTTTTTGCTAGTGGCTTTACGTCGCACCGACACAGATAGGTCTTATGGCGACGATGGGATAGGAAAGTTCTAGGAGTTGGAAGGAAGCGGCCGTGGCCTTAATTAAGGTACAGCCCCAGCATTTGCCTGGTGTGAAAATGGGAAACCACGGAAAACCATTTGCAAGGCTGCTGACATTGGGATTCGAATCCCTATGTCCCAGATGTAAGCTCACAGCCGCGCGCCTCTAACCGCACGGCCAACTCGCCCGGTACTAGTGGTTTAATGTTGCAGCGACGCAAGGAGGGGAAAGGAGTAGGATCGGTAAGGAAGCAGCCGTGGCTTTAATGAATGTACAGCCCCAGAATTTGCGCGGTGTGACAATGGGCAAACACGGAAATCTATCGTCAGGGCTGCCGCCGGTGGGATTCGAACCCACCATCATCTCCCGAATGGAAGCCCACAGCTACGAGACCCTGAACGCATGGACGACTCACTCGGTCTTTTTTCTTTTTTTTTTAATTTCAAATAATAATAATAATAATAATAATAATAATAATAATAATAATAATAATAATAATAATAATAATAATAGTAATAGTAATGTTATTGTTTTTACGACCGACTAACTACTTTTATGATTTTCGGAAACGTCAAGGTGTCGGAATTCAGTTCCGTACGAGTTTGCATACGTACCAGTAAAACTACCGACTCGAGGTTGACGTATTAGAACACATATTTGAACACCTTCAAATACCACCAGGATAGAACCTGGTATGTTGGGGTCAGAAGGCCAGCGCCTCAATTGTCTGAGGCATTCAGCCCGCCTTTTCCATCAGTTTCAATTTATACAATAATAATAATAATAATAATAATAATAATAATAATAATAATAATAATAATAATAATAATAATAATAATAATAATAATAATAATAATAATAGGCTGATAATCATAATAATGTCAAGGTTTTTTATGGTTTTCAGAAACGCTGAGGGGCGAGAAATTTATCCCGCAGGAGCTCTTCTCACCGTCTTCATACTCCAAATGTCTTTTGAAGGAAGTGTAAGCGGTAAGAACGTTAGGGATAGACCAAGGTATGAACATTAGAGTAGACGTACCAGGTGTATGCATAAGTCTTTTCCGGTTTCACTAAGAGATGGCGCCAACGAACAGCGTATGAATTTGACACATAGGCCTACGTCAGTTTGTTCGTCTTACATTAACCAACCAACACACACAAGTTGTGTCCGCCAAACAACAGAGTCTGTGTTTTATCGTTCAGTGATCATGTCAACGTTTGTGCCTGAAAAAGAACATATGCTGCACGCATTGCTTTTCTTATTAATCAAAATAAAAATGCTGTGGAAAGTCATCATTTGCTGGTAGAAACATCGTGAAAACGCTTCGTAGATGAGAACATGTGAGACATGGTTTTGACGATTTAAACGTGGCGATTTCACTGTGGTGTTCCTGGATGGTGACCCGACTCAAACTCAACAGCAATTGGCACAACCAATAAATGTGTCACAAGAAACAATCAGCAGATGTTTACAAGCAATGGAGAAGATCAATAAAGTCGGCAAATGGGTCTCGGTCTCACACGATTTGAATGAACGGCAAATGGAAAATCGCAAAATCACTTGTTAAATGTTGCTTCAGCGCCACGAAAGAAAATCATTTCTGTACCGAATTGTGATGAGTGACGAAAAATGGATTTATTTTGAAAACCCGAAGCGGAGAAAGCTGTCACCTGGCGAAGCCGGTCCTTCAACACCAAGGCCAAATCGCTTTGACAAAAAGAAAATACTTTGTTTCTGGAAGGACCAGAGTGGTATTGTGTATTATGAACTCTTGAAGCCCGGCGAAACCGTTAATGCACAACGCAATCGCCAACAAATGATTATTTTAAAACACTCATTGATCGAAAGACGATCGGAATGGGCCAGAAGACATGGCAAAGTGATTTTGTTACACGACATTACGCCGTCTCACACACCAAAACCAGTGAAAGCTACCTTGAAATCGCTTGGTTGGGTCATCCTTCCGAACCCGCCGTACTGCCCCTACCTGGCACCATTTGACTATCGCCTCTTCACATCAGTGGGGCACGCACTCTCAGAGCAGCACTTCAGCAGTTTCGAGGAAGTTGAGAAATGGCTCGACGAATGGATTGCCGCAAAAGACAAGCAGTTTTTCTGGCACGGTATTCATAACTTACCTGGAAGATGGGCGAAGTGCGTAGAAGCCGGTGGCAATATTTTGAAATATCAAAAAATGTATTTCTCTTGTAAATTACGTGTTTTCTTTACGACAAAACCCGACAAAGACTTAGGCATACACCTGGTAGCGTGTAGTATTTAGTAGAAATGGAAAGGTTAGCACAGGATAGGGTGGCATAGGATCTGCATCAAACCAGTCTATGGACTGATCACCCAAACAACAAAGCAGTTATATTACGAGTTTCCAGAAGGCAATCTTAATAAACTCTTCATTGAAAGACGTGTTCTACTAGGTGGCAATGACTTCGTATGTTTTCTCCTGGTAGCAGCAACTATGCGAGCGATTTGGGAGCCGGCCAGCTTCATGTGTGCAGCCTTGACTGAAGGTCAGCCGTAAAACACAGCAATTAACTTTAAAGATGACCGCGCTCGAGTAGGAACGGCTAACTACAAATTAAGTGAACTTCTTTCTCCGGAGGTAATGGTACGTAGCTGATAAATGTACGTTTAAGTATTTGATTATCCGCCACTGAGCTGTGGTTACGGTATGTTGAACCTCCTGTGGTTATCGAGAATGCCTTCCTTGTGCATTGCAGTTCCAGGATCCCTGGTACAGCGGCAACAGAGGATGAACGTAAATGTACTTCGTAAAATAACCCTCTTCCTGAAAATAATTGCAGTATACCTAGAGTAGAATCTCCTGGTTCTGCTCTTTTGATGAAGATTTCATTGAAATAGAATCGAAATTCATTATAACGAGTCCGAATATCGTTATAACCGATAGTCGTACGAAACATTGTTGTTGTTGTTGCTAAAATGTCGTATCTATAAGCTTTAGTCTGCACACTTATATGGTCAATTAAAATACTGAAGGTGCTCAAATACGTTAGCCTCGTGTCGGTAGATTTACTGGCACGTACAAGAACTGCTACGGGACAAAATTCCGCCAGCTCGGCGTCTCCGAAAATCGAAAACATAGTTAGTGGGACGTAAAAACAATAACATTCTATTCTATTCGGTTCGTTACGAGCCCTGAGGATCATGAGTGACTTGTTCGGCACGTCCTCTTACTTCCCAATACCTCTTCATTCTCTCACTCCTCCTCTTTCTCTCTGCTTCCGTGATCTGAATCTGGATCCTTGTGTCCGACCATCTGTGACGTTCCACGAGCTTTCTGTATTTGGACCTGTCCTGTACTGTCATCAGTGGATATTTTTCCTTTATGCCAATAGTCTCCCAATCTTCTCTGAGTTCCTTCATCCACTTATTTCCAGTTAAGCAGGTTGCATTCCATGTCTTCTTCGTCAGCCTACTGGCATCCAACCTCATGAGATGTCCAACAAATCCTAACCTTCTCTTTCTTATCACACTCGAGATTGGTTCTATACTCTCATATAGTTCCTGCCTTGATCTGTGTACCCACATTTCACCTTGCTTTTTGGTGCCCCATAATAATAATAATAATAATAATAATAATAATAATAGGATGGCTTCAGCTACCGTGTGCAGACATTTCAATTTGACGCCATCTGGCTGTCTGCTCGTCAATTTCGACGTTCCATTTTACTCTAGGGCCCCACTAGATGGCAGACCGAGTAAACCGAAACTCTCTTGGGCGTCTATGGCTGAGATTTAATGAATTTTGTCGGGTAAACACCAAATGTGTCACCAGAGATCTTTTACATGCCGACATCGTACGACATGGAGTGTCGAATGGACTTTTTTGCGCCATTCAAAAATCCGGCTACCTCTGCCGGGTTTGAACCCGCTATCTTGGGATCCGGAGGCCGACACTCTACCGCTGATCCACAGAGGCAGCCATATATGTCTCAAGAAAGAAGGAAGACAATAATATTATAATTATTAATTTAAGGATTTAAGTTAAAACTTCAAAAACATAACTGAAATAAATACTGTATTTACTGTATTTTTGCAATGTTGCTTTACGTCACAACGTACAGATAGGTCTTACAGCGACGATGGGATAGGAAAGGGCTAGGAGTGGGAAAGTAGCGACCATGGCCTTAATTTAGGTACAGCCTCAGCAGTTGCCTGACGAGAAAATGGGAAACCACGGAAAATCATCTTCAGGGCCGCCGAAAATGGGGTTCGAACCCACTATCACCCGGCAGCAAGCTCACAGCGACTCGCCCGATGAGGAATTAATTGACTTTCGCTTGGAGAATTAGTACATTGGTCAGGACATTATTTTGTTCTTTGCTGCTTAAACCATCCAAGTCAAGATTATTCAGTATCTTCGTGCTCAGATGATCTGGCTCGCTTGATTTTTAAAGATTTTTCTTCGAAAAGAGACTTCTTTCCTCTCTGTCGTTCCGAATTGAAATCGCTGTTTGTGACAGAACCAGTTCCTTCGCGAATCTGGCGTTTGTATCCCCATTTTCTAATCAGCATATTACGTGTGACTTGTATTCAGTGTTAAACACTTCTTTCGCGTCATCTTGACAGCGATGCTTTGCCTTGACTGTTTTACAGAAATATTGATTTGAAATCTACAATAATAAGCGTTACATTGTTGTCACCAAGCCCAAATACGTAACAAACAAAAATCAACATTGGACGTTATAGCCTATACATTTCTTCGAAAATGAAATCAAAACACTGTACGTCGTTTTCACAACATGTCGTAATAAGCGACTTCTTAAATGCAGTCCGGGTCGATGACTAAATGGTTGTCCGACTCGTTGGCTGAATGGTCAGCGTACTGGCCTTCGGTTCAGAGGGTCCCGAGTTCGATTCTCGGCCGGGTCGGGAATTTTAACCTTAATTGATTAATTCCAATGGCACGGGGTCTGGGTGTATGTGTTGTCTTCATCATCATCTCATCCTCATCACGACGCGCAGGTCGCCTACGGGAGTCAACTCGAAAGACCTGCACCTGGCGAGCCGAACATGTCATCGGACACTCCCGGCACTAAAAGCCATACGCCATTTCATTTTTACTAAATGGTTAGCCGGGCTGAGTGGCTCAGACGGTTGAGGCGCTGGCCTTCTGACCCCAACTTGGCAAGTTCGATCCTGCCTCAGTCCGGTGGTATTTGAAGGTGCTCAAATACGTCAGCCTCGTGTCAGTAGATTTACGGACACGTAAAAGCACTCCTGCGGGACTAAATTCTGGCACATTGGCGTCTCCGAAGACCGTAAAAGAGTAGTTAGTGGGACGTAAAACAAATAACATTAATTAATTAATTACTAAAGGTTAGCGTGCTGGCCTTTGGTCACGGATGTCGCGGGTTCGTTCGTCTTCATCATCATTTCATCCTCATCACGACGCGCAGGTTGCCTACGGGTGTTAAATCGAAAGACCTGCACCTGGTGAGCCGAACATGTCCTCGGACACTCCCGGCACTAAAAGCCATACGCCATTTCATTTTTTAAAATACTGTACAGTGTTTATATAGAATTGAGACGGGACTGTTAAATTTCCCCGTTATATCCAATACGACGTTAAAAGCTATGTCGTAACAAATAGTGTCGACTGTAGTTTGATGTTCCCTATCATTTTATCTACTGTAAGTCCTGATTCATGAAGTAAATTACTTTTCCTGTCGATCATTTCTCCTGTTCTACAACATTTTTCTGTCGTTCTTCTATTTTTATCAGTATTCCTAGTGGTGTCCGCCTCTGTGGTGTAGTGGTTAGCGTGATTAGCTGCCCGCGATTGATTCCCTCCTCTACCACGAAATTTGAAAAGTGGTACGAGAGCTGGAACGGGGTCCACTCAGCCTCTGGAGGTCATCTGAGTAGAGATGGGTTCGAGTCCCACCTCAACCATCCTGGAGGTGATTTTCCGTGGTTTCTCACTTCTCCTCCAGGCAAGAGCCGGGATGGTGCCTAACTTAAGGCCACGGCCACTACCTTCCCTCTTCCTTGCCTGTCCCTTCCAATCTTTCCATTCCCATACAAAGCCCCTGTTCAGCATAGCAGATGAGGCCGCCTGGGTGGGGTACTGGTCCTCCGCCGAAGTCGTATCCATCGATTCAAAGTCTCACGTTCGAAGACACTGCCCTTGAGGCGATAGAGTTGGGATCCCTCGTTGAGTGCGAGATAAAAACCGACCCTAGAGGGTAACATTGTCTGACCATCCATCCATACCTTACTTCACAGCCTGTATGGTTGCTAGGTAACAGTGTCTGACCATCCACCCATACCTTACTTCACAGCCTGTATGGTTGCTAGGTAACAGTGTCTGACCATCCACCCATACGTTACTTCACAGCCTGCACGGTTGCTAGGAAACACTGTCTGACCATCCATCCATACCTTACTTCACAGCCTGCACGGTTGCTAGGTAACACTGTCTGACCATCCACCCATACCTTACATCACTGCTTGTACAGTTGCTAGGTAACACTGTCTGACCATCGAACCAAACCGCACATCACTGCCTGTTACAGTTGCTATGGTTACACTTCCGTTACACTTCCGTCACGTCACGGTACACACTTTACGGATAACCCCCAGCTATTAGACCCATTTATGTCAAAATAGCTTTAGGGAAAATGATAGCGAATCGAGATTCATTCCAATATAAACACACTCTCAGAGACCTACATGGACTCACTTGCGGCACGCAGTGGGAGAACTCCTGTGAGTGAGGGTGGTAGAATAACACCCACGGTATCCCCTGTCTGTCGTATAGGCGACTAACAGGCCCCAGGGGCTCTCAGATTGGGAGCATGGGTTGGCAACCACGGGGCCCTTAGCTGAGTCCTGCCATTGCTTCCACTTACTTGTGGAGGCTCCTCACTTTCATCCATACTATGCGACCTCCCTGAGTCAACTCTTGTTCTTTTCCGACCCCGACGGTATGAGACTATTCAAGGCCTAGGGATTCTTTCATTTTCACGCCTTTCTTGGCCGATACCTTCATTTTTCGAAGTGTTGGATCCCATTCATTTTTTCCTCCCTGATTAGTGTTGTATACAATTAGCTTTACGTCGCACCGACACAGATAGGTATTATGGCAATTAGTGTTATATTGAGGATGCTTGCCTAGTTGTTCTTCCTTTAAAACAATAATCATCACCACCACCATCACCACCGCCACACCACTCAGTGGGAGAATGGTTTATGCAAGCGTTTGTTAACTCGTTTGTTGATTGTCCTTAGTTACACTCACTTTTAGTCGACTAATCGTCTGTTCATAGAAGTCTACAGGAAGAAGAGCAAGTCCGCGCATATGGCTCTTAATACGGTTCATTATCCAAGCTCTCTGAAATTAAAAAGCCGGGCTGAATGGCTCAGGCGGTTGAGGCGCTGGCCTCCTGACTCCAACCTGGTAGGTTCGATCTTGGCTCAGTCCGGTGGTATTTGAAGGTGCTCAAATACGTCAGCCTCGTGTCGGTAGATTTACTGGCACGTATAAAACCCCTGCAGGACAAAATTCCGGCACCTTGGCGTCTCAGAAAACCGTAATAGTATTTAGTGGGGCGTTAAAACAATAACATTATTATTATTATTATTATTATTATTATTATTATTATTATTATTATTATTATTATTATTATTATTATTATTATTATTGTACCGGGAGGTACACCCCCGCGCCGTTAATTCAAACCTTGCGCCAGTTGAAACTCCTCTACTGGAGGAAGCCTGAACTTTAACTACTGTGTTCATTTTCAAGTTTCTCAGAAGATGTCCCTACTTGTAAATTTCGAAGTTTCTGAACTGGGTCGTTTTCGATGTATTTTTGTTTTGCCTGTAGTAAGAAGTGTGAACATTCTCTTCTAGAGGACACTACTGAAGAACTACAATGGTGCACCCTAGTGCGAAGTGAAATAACTGTGTTTTTGGAGAAATTTTGAATTCATAAGTTTGTTCTTTGTTAAATTTCTTTCAGTCATTGTTTAAGTTGGCAATATTAACCCTTTCTTTCCCCTTGTTTTGAATTTACCAATCCCGAATTTCTCGAATTAATTTTCCACCAATAATGTGTTTCTTCTTCATCTTGTGTAGGGGTTCTCTTGGTTAGCCAATAAAATTCTTGTGGGAGGGTGTTCTCATTCTTGAAACGCCTCGAACTTTCCGCGAGAGTATATAAACTGCTGATTTTCGGGTCTCCGCGCCACTTCAGTAACATCTTTCAGTGTGTAAAGTACGTAGCAGGGGGCGGGAAGCGCCTCTTTCTTCGGGCAGCAGTTCAACCACAAGGTAATGGCCTTTTAATAACTTCTTTTCTTGCTAGCTCAGCAGTTTAACTCTCGGGGCAGGTCTGAAGCCTTTTACCATGTAACTTTCCCTTAAAATGTAAAGACACTCGGTATCAATTCTTTCTGTTTTAACTACAAATTGGGATAGAGAGTGCTTAACCCTCTCGAGCTCCCACTCATATTGCTTCGAGGTGAACTTATTTTCTCAACCGTTTCTTCTAGCGTAATGTAAATTGTCTTCTCATATAAGTCACCTCTTTAGTATGGGATTAGCCCTTGCATTAACGACCTAGTAAACAAAATGTATTAGGAGTGCAGCTTCGCCTCCTCTCAAATTGGTATTGTCGAGGCCATGTAATATTTCTGTTTCTTCACTTAATAGGCCTCAGTAGGTTGGGTATCTTTTTACCCCTGTGTCTATGTCCTTGGAGGACAGCTTGAAAGTCGAGTTTGGTGTGGCCTTTGATAGGCTTAAACTTTGAGAGCGGTTTGCTCTTTTGAAATTGATTTTGGGTGCCTCGAGGAGGCTTTATTTTGTAATTGGGAGTAAGTGCTCCTGAACATGATTGGGGTCTTCTGCCCCTTTGTCAAATCTTGTTTTTGGGTAAAGTTGGGCTAATTGCTCAAGAATTGTGAGTCCGGGGCTCGAAGCCCAAATCCTGTGAATACTGTAATTGTACATTTCTTGCCTTGCTACTCTGTACCTGCCATTCTTGTTATTTCTTGATTTTGCTAAGAAAATATAACCTTGTTAAATTTTATCTTAACTTTAATTTCGTATTTTGAGACCTGTTCACCCCCGCACCTTCTTTCACCTCTGCACATCCACGAAAACTCGGTAACAATTATTATTATTATTATTAATTGAAATTTTAAAAAAAGAAAAAAGACCGAGTGAGTCGTCCAGCGTTTAGGTTCGCGTAGCTGTCTGCTTGCATTCGGGAAATGATGGTGAGTTCGAATCCCACCGGCGGCAGCCCTGAAGATAGGTTTCCGTGTTTTCCCATTTTCACACCGGGCAAATGCTGGGGCTGTACCTTAATTAAGGCCACGGTCGCTTCCTTCCAACTCCTAGAACTTTCCTATCCCATCGTCGCCATAAGACCTATCTATGTCGGTGCGACGTAAAGCCACTAGCAAAAAATAAAAAATAAACCACTAGTGAAAAAGAAAAATAGTCTGCTCCTAACCCTGGGTTCTCACTCATGCTGAGAGGAGTTCAGTCCTTGTGTGATGCAACCGGTAAATTTTATTGAAACGCAGGCGAGAGAGAGTAAACATTTCCATAAGTGCTCGTCAGATGGCGTCTCGCGGACCAAAGACTGAATACTTGTGTCTCGTACTGCTGCTAGGCAGCAGCCTTTAAGTATGCTTCTAACTTAATAGAAAATTACGGAATTCAGCGTTTATCGAAATTACTAAAAAGGAAGTTGCTCTACTTTATATTTAACTTCCTATCAACTTCTGCTTCATTCTACTTATTTTTCCAATCCTTCTCTGCATTTGGTCCATTTCGCTTTCAAATGAACATCGTTTATGCACTGCACTTTTGTTAATAATAATTAATGTAGTCCACAGGAGGGAAAGACTGCAATTAGAGTAGACAATAGAAATAAATTGATACAGTAAAATCAATACATGCATGTTGAATCTCTTTCACAGCATCAGCAGAAATTCCATTCTCTCTATAAAAATACATATTTTTATTTAAAGAAATCGAATTGTGAAATATTTTATACAAGTCAAATCTAGAAAAAGGGAGAGATGGGAAGCGGATACCGGTTCACACACGCTGCCTGGCGGAGAAGTTTTGCGTAATACATCCCTGTTGTTCAGTTACTTGCAACAACATAGATAGATAGATAGATATATTTATTTATCATCAACAGGTTATTTGTCCGCCTCCGTAGCGTAACGCTTAGTGTTATTAGCTGCCGTCCCCGGGTTCGATTCCCGGTACTGCCAGGAATTTAAAATTGGCAGGAGGGGTGATATGTGGTTGAAATAGTACATGCAGCTTACCTCCAATGGGGGTGTGCCTGAAAAGAGCTGCACCACCTCGGGACGAGGATACGAGTTTACTAACAGGTTATTTGCCCAATTAAAGGTGATTCAATACAAGACAATATACAACAAATACACCTTAAATGAATAACACTAATTTCCTAAAATAATATTCAAGTTCAAACTACATCTAGAGACCTTATATGCATATTTACAAGAGCAACAACAGAGAATTAACATCAAATGCCTTTACCTGGCCTTTTACTAGGGCCGGGATGTTTATGAAGAAGTATGTTAGAAAGCTGCCTGCTGTCATTTCTTGATGGATACAGTACTTTTGCATCCATCTCTTGGCACAGACCTGAGTAAAGTGTAGCTTCCACCGAAGTCCCAGTCAACATCCATGGCTGTGACAATATGGAAGTTGCTGGGGTATGGGTAGTGCTGAGTAATGACATTCAGAGCATGACTAGTGCATCTGAGTGTTATGAAAGGTGCTGCTCATAGGGTCAGTCGTGCTGCATTAGTACTTTCTGACCCAGTGAGGAAGGCAATGGCAAACTACCTCACTCCCCATCTTGCCTAATACGCTTCATTTTGGTGCTTCCATTGGTTTTTGGGTTTTCCTTATAACTGCATAAACTTTGGTGGTGCTATTTGAGGATCCAACCAGCCTCTGGGCTGATGACCTAACAGACAGACAGACAGACATGTTAGAAAGCAAATTTACTGAAGCGAGTAATAAGTAGAGTGTACCTGCACGACGGTAGTGCAATGAGGTTTGCATAAACATTAGGGGTTGGGCCCATTAGAACTCCTAGAATTTATGTTACTCCCACTACATTATGTTAGAGCGGGCTAGTCAACATTTACTACTAACAAAATTACCTCAAGGCTGACCAATCAATCAAGGAGTGGGAAAAGTCACTTAAAAATGTTTGTGCAATTTAAAACATTTTTAGGGTCAATGATAATTATTGTCTACTGGCATAACATAATACGCAGGAATCATTAGAAACACATTGTAGATTTATTATGTATAAAACCAATAATAATTTCTAATGATTGGCATTTAGTAATTGGAATAAGTGGAAAAAGAGGCACTAAAGTGGGATAGTAAAATAATAAAAATACAACTTTTCATTTTTATGCGTTCGTGTCTTATCATTGCTGAAGGTAAATGGTATGAAAAGTCAGGTTCTAGGTTTCACTAAGAGGAAATGTCCTCTCATTTTTAATTAGTTACTTGTTTATTTATTTAATACGTTTACCGCCCAGGGTTGGTGGTCCCCCCACTCAGCAAGGGATCCTACCTCTACCGCCTCAAGGCAGTGTCCTGGATTGTGAGGCATTTGGTCGGAGGAACAACTAGGTACCTCGCCCAGGTGACCTCACCTACTGTGCTGAATAGGGGTCTCGTGGGGGATGGGAAGATTGGAAGGGACAGGCAAGGAAGAGGGGAGGAAGCGGGAGTGTCTTTAAGTTAGGTACCATCCCGGCATTTGCCTGGAGGAGAAATGGGAAACCACGGAAGATCACTTCCAGGATGGCTGAGGCTGGAATCGAACCCACCTCTACTCAGTTGACTTCCCGAGGCGGAGCGGACCCCGTTCCAGCCCTCGTACCACTTTTCAAATTTCGTGGCAGGGCCCGGAATCGAACCCGGCCTCCCGGGAGAGGGACCTAATCACACTGACCACTACACCACAGAGGCGGAATTATTTTGTATTCGATGATCCCATTACTAGTTCAACCCACGCGTGTCCCGAATGCAGAGCTTAGCTTCGCAGCTGTAATGCATTATCACGTTCGGCAATTCCGATCGGTTTACAGGTGGTGAAACTTTTCTCAGGATTTCAGGGAGACGAATATTCTGTACAAGATCTTGCAGAACGGGGTGCAATAGGATCATGGTCCGGTTAGAAGAATGATTATAAGAGATACAGAGAACAATTGATAATGTTATGTTCTTCGTGTTGTCTATTTTATTTTTGAGATCTACGGAACCACTTTGCAAGCAACTATTTGTTGAATATCAGCTTCTCTACTGTGTATGGCCAAATGTAGTGTATTTGAAAACGTAAATCTGTTGCGCAAGTTTTAATTGCAAAACCATTTCTCGTCCGTGACCTCAGGGCAGCCTACATCACGCGTACTGTGCAACCAATCTCTTTCATCCACGTTAAAATATTTCCTTTTGTAATGAAAACCTACAACCAGTTTTCCAGTCATTGACCGGGTCAGGGATGTAATGAATGAAGCAATATGGGCTGTTAGTACGATGGTGTCGCCACTCCCAAAGTGATTTATTAATGGCTGATAGATGCTATGAAATGAGAATGGAGAGTGTTGCTGGAATGAAAGATGATAGGAAAAACCGGAGTACCCGGAGAAAAACCTGTCCCGCCTCCGCTTTGTCCAGCACAAATATCACATGGAGTAACCGGGATTTGAACCACGGTATCCAGCGGTGAGAGGCCGACGCGCTGCCGTCTGAGCCACGGAGGCTTTCCTTTCGTATCTCACTTCTTATTTGTGGTAAAGTGTGTCCGGGGTTGGGGGTGAACTTTTTAGAATCTTACCACTTCTCTGAGAGTAAATGTTTTAACAATACAACTTGCTTTACGTCGCACCGACACAAACAGGTCTTATGCCGACGATGGAATAGGAAAGGACTAGAAGTGGGAAGGAAGCGGCCGTGGCCTTAATTAAGGTACAACCCCCGCATTTGTCTGGTGGAAAATGGGAAACCACGGAAAACCATCTTCAGGGCTGGTGATGGTGGGGTTCGGACTCACTATCTCCCGGATGCAAGCTCAATTGTAACAATAATGTACAGCCAAACTTTCACGACATATTGCTCACACGTAGAAGAAGAAAATATATGTTCATGGGTCTGAAAAAGCTTGATTTTCATGTTAGAACTCATTTTCTACATTGTGCATTATTCATGGACAGCACACAGGAACAGAGAAGTTTCGATCGGTCGTTAAACAAGATTTTGTCAGCGAGTAGCAAAAGTTTACGTCTTCTGTTGAACATTTGTCCTTCATCAAGGGGCAGACCAGCTCTTGTGAGATACCGCAGTCGTAGAGCTCATCGTAGTTGTGGCGTACACTCCACTTATCCAAGCTCGTCTTACAGGGCGAAACTCCTGTCCTTAGGCTGTTCAATGATTTCCAAATTCCATATGAAAAGCTGTGACCTGGTGTCATTTTCTCCGAGACCCGAATTCACCAACGCGAGTTTAAAAGCTTTTATCTCAGTTTAAAACTAAGAACCGAGATAACACTTAAATTCGTATTCATCCACAAAAGTATTTTTTTCTTTCTTAATCTGTTTACTTTCCAGGGTTGGTTTTTCCTTGGGACTCAGCGAGTGATGCCGCCTCTACCGCCTCAAGGTCAGTGTACTGGAGCGTGAGACATTGGGTCTGGGGATACAACTGGGGAGGATAACCAGTACCTCGCCCAGGTGGTCTCACCTGCTATGCTGAACAGGCGCCTTGGTGGAGATGGGAAGATTGGAAGGGATAGACAAGGAATAGGGAAGGGAGCGGCCGTGGCCTTAAGTTAAGCACCATCCCGGCATTTGCGTGGAGGATAATTGGGAAACCACGGAAAACCACTTCGAGGATGGCTGAGGTGAGAATCGAACCCACCTCTACTCAGTTGACCTCCCGAGGTTGAGTGAACCCAGTTTCAGCCCTCGTACCACTTTTCAAATTTCGTGCCAGAACCGGGAATCGAACCCGGGCCTCCGAGGGTGGCAGTTAATCACACTAACCACTACACCACAGAGGCGGACATCCACAAAATTATCTGGAATAATGGGTATTAGTGCTCTTCTGTACAGTAGTATAGTGGTTAGTGTGATTAGCTGCCACCCCGGAAGGTCCGGATTCGATTTCCGACTCTGCCACAAAATTTGGAAAGTGGTACGGATACTGTAACGAGTTCAACACAGCCTCAGACAGTCAACTGAGTAGAGGGGGGGGGGGGGAGGGAGGGTTCGATTACCACCTCAGCCATTCTCGAAGTGGTTTCCCATTTCTCCTCCAGGCAAATGACGGGATATTACATAACTTAAGGCCACAGCTGCTTCCTTCCCTCTTCCTTGACTATCCGTTCCCATCTTCCCTTTCCCTCACAAAGCCCCTGTTCAGCACAGCAACTGAGGCCGCCTGGGAGATGTACTGGTCCTTCTACCCAGTTGTATTCCTGACCCAAGGTCTCACTCTCCAGGACACTGCCCTTGAGGTGATAGGAGTACGATCCCTCGCTGAGTACGGGGAAGAAACCAACCCTGGAAGTTGAACGGGTAATGAAATGAAAACAATAGGTATTATCTCGGTTTAAAATTTTACCGGAGGTTGGCCGGTTAAGTAGGTAGGTAAGGGTTATTCTGCCCGAAGGCAGGTCCGAACCTCCGCAGAGGTGTTCCTGAACCGGAGTTTACGTGCGGCAGCGTGGCCAGTTCCTTTCCGCTCCTCCATTCCCTTACCCCCACCAACAGTGCGTGGCAACCCATCCATCTCCTGACCACGCCCACTGTTGCTTAACTTCGGAGATCTCACGGGATCCGGTGTTTCAACACGGCTACGGCCGTTGGCTGGTTAAGTAGGAAACGCAAGATATTAATACAAGATGGCAGCTCGTAGACGACTGTAATATCCAATAAAAATGACGCTCTACATACTTTGAGGACTACGAGGACACTAATTTTGAAAGACATTTTAGGTTATCAATTTATGAATTTTAGATTGTAGCGTATATCTTGTATGATATACGACTGGGTATGATTTGTTGATGAAGAATAAGGAATATTGCCGTATTTTTTAGTGTATAGGCTAATTTTGCAAAATTTGCCACCAAATTCAAATAATTTGAATTCAATTCAATTACAATACCTTCTCTTGGAACGTCATATTATGCTTATGATAAAATATTCCCAAACACCGAACGTACTTAAAAATTTGTTAACTTTTCGATAATGGTAGTGTTACGGAGTTATCCGTGGAATGCAGAGATGAAAGAAGGTGCGGGCTGGAATGAGTCTAACTACAAGTCCGAAATTAAAATTTCAATAAAGGTTATATTTTCAATAGACAACAAGATTTTACAAATTTTCACTACGTGAAATAGCAATAAAAAACACAGGTACACTGATAACTTGACAAACGAAAGCACAAGTTTCGGGGTCTTTACAAGTTCTGGCTTCGAGCCTCAGTTACACAACCCTTGAACTACAAGCCCAACATTACCAAGGTACACTCATTTATTCAAAGCGCAGAAAACCCCTTCATTCAAGGAGCACATGCTCCCAACTTTTAACCTCAAGCCTCCCAGAGGCACTTTTCAAACACAAGAAAGAACTGACCCGCTCTCAATTTTGCAAGCCTATTAAAGGCAATACCAGACTTTACAAAAACTTGCCATCGAGGCACAACTTACAAGAATTAAACAGGGGTATCTCGTACCCAGCCTACAGGGCCTTAAAAGAAAAATAATTGGTTAATTAAATGGCCCAAAATACCAAGATGAATGGAGGCGTTGCTTGCACTCCTACATGAAACTGTATAAAACCTAAGGGGCACTAGGCCGATGATACAGGGGCTATTCCCAAACTAGGGAGGTGACTCGTATAAGAAAATTTTAATACATTAAGAGTAGAAAATCGGTTATGAAAACGTAGTCACCTCAACTCAAAATGAAGGGGAGCTCGAGAGGGTAAAGCACTCTCTATCCCCGATTTACAGTTAAAGTAATAAGAAACTTTTACATAAGCCGGCACTAAGTTACATTTTTCGAAAGGTAGGTTACATTGAAAAGGTTTCGGACTTTCCCCGAGGGCTAAACTGCTGAGCTAGCAAGAAATAAAGATGTTAAAAGGCCATTACCTTGTAGAAGAGCTGCTGGCGGATGAAAGAGGCGCTTCCCGCCTCCTGCTATACTTCCATACACTATGCTAGATGTTGTACGAGTGGCGGAGAGGCAGGAAAATCAGCAGTTGTTATACTCTCGGGGAAGATTCGAGACCTTTCATGAATGATTAAGACACACCCACAGACGTTTATTGGATAGCTTACAGTTACACATCAACATTGGAGAAGAAAGACGCCATTGGCTGAAAATTAATGACAGAAATTAACGATTGGCTAGTTTCAAAACTGGCGGAAAGAAAGATTAATATTGCCAACCCACAAATGAAAGAACAACATTTAGTAAAGAACAAACTTATGAATACAAAATATCTTCAAGAAAAGTTCCTTCACTTCGCACCAGGGTGCATGATCATAGTTTTTGGTAGAGACATCTGTGAGAGAATGTCCACTCTTCTTGATAATTAGTAAACAAAAACAATTCGAAATTAACACAGTGACATCTTCTGATAAACGGTTGAATTAATTCAGTTTTAAAGTTCAGAGTTTCAGCTGTAGAGGAGTACTTTAAGGCGGAAAATTCAAATGTGCAGCGAATAGGTGTACCAACCGGTACAGTAGCACGTAGTCATTTGTTTTCTGTCTGTCAGTATGATAAATGTAAGGTTCAAATTCAGGTTGAAACGAAATCTTAGTTTTCTTAAACCGAGACCTGTGAGAGAAAGAAATATTTCAAGCTAAGTTTGATTACTACCTCAACGTATAATGCTTTGGCGTGGAATTTCTTCCACAGGATTACCATACAGTGACACACTCATACAAGGACAGCAGATACGCCAGGTGGTCCTCCAGCCCCGTAGTTTCTATGTATATGTGACACGCATGCACCAATGATAAAAGGGATGCCTAGACACTGGTTTTCAAAGGAGCGCTGCAAAGTGCTGAATTTCGGATGAGAAACAAATAGTGGTCATTTTACGAGTACTGCACACGTTCTATAATATGGCGAATTTGAAAATACGCCAAAATGCAGAAAATGATATATAATAACTTAAGAAAAGTTAGTAAATTCTGCGGCGAATACAGAAGTGAGCGTTATCCGAGATAATGACATTGTTAGAGTTTTGGAAATCGAAAGACAAAGCAAAACTATCTGACGTTGCTGAATACGGGCCTGAGATAGGGGTAGAAGAAGAAGAAGACGAAGACGAAGAAGAAGAAGAAGAAAAAGAAGAAAAAGAAAAAGAAAATTTGATACATTGCTCAAAGGACAAGCAACACATTATAAAGCATCATTTTCGAACACTCTAGGTATATAAGTTCTTACTATCTAAATCTAATCGTTAGGAAGAATGTTTTCGGGATGGTATTTACATCAAGTAGCGATAAATCCCAATCAGAACAAATTATTCATAACAACCAATTAGGTCATAGTTGCCTCACTAATATCTTCATTGAAATATTACTGTATCTATTGAATAACAAATGTGGTTAACTTGGAGAACATGAAGCAATAATCTCATAACTCTTCAGCAGACTACTGAGCGTCTTGCAATACCTAGTTCGTAAGTAGCTAAAAAAGCTGTTCGTGTTTCCAGACAGGTCAACTGTTATCAAAGGACTTCATAGGATTTGTAGGTATTAACTAGTTAGCTCTAGGATTATTCAGACAAATTCACCTGCTACTACAGGAATGTACAAACCTCACAGGGGCCTAGATCTTCACTAGTTATCACTATACATTCCCAGACACGTGGTCTGGCTCGATGGCTAAGTATTTAGCGTGCTGGCCTTTGGTCACAGGGGTTACGGGTTTGATTCCCGGCAGGATCGGTAATTTTAACCATCATTGGGTAATTCAGCTGGAACGGGGGCTGGGTGTATATGTTGTCTTCATCATCATTTAATCATCACGACGCGCAGGTCGCCTATGGGAGTCAAATCAAAAGACCTGTACCTGGCGAGCCGAACATGTCTTCGGTCACTCCCGGTGCTAAAAGCCATACGCCATATCATTTCCAGGCAGGTGAACTTGCTAGCATGGTACTGCCAGGTGTCCCGCATTATACGGGATTTCCCGTATTTGAAGATCTCAAGTACTGTCCCGTTTTAACAGCATACCGGACGCCCTTTCTCCTTATTTAAACAACTCACTTCTACCATGGTTAAAGTTATCTGTCTACAGCAGTATCTACCGATCCTGCATTTCAGTTAATTATTCTTAATCTAGCGATTCTGCACCATGATCGAAACGTGTGATCAGCGAGAGAACAGCCGGCGCCGAAACCAAGCGCGGGACTCCTGGGAGCAAGACACAGAGACACCTGGTTTATGTCAAAGCAACAATTACAGAAACTCTACTTTTTTCCCCTTTCAAATTCTTTGGCAGAAAGTGTTAAAGTTGGCAGTTTGTGTTGTGCTGTGGTGGGGTGAGAGTAAGACCGTTCACAATATAGCTCATTCCATGTTAGGAAAACAGTACTGTACTTATGACAACAGGGTTGCCATATCGGACGGCTCTGCTGAACACCATCACGGGTAAACGATAGCACATACATTTTTGAAATTCCGTATTTAAGTTCAAAATAAAAAGAAGAAGAAACTAAGCTGCAAATTATTTTTGTGAACTAAAGGGGCCGGGGGATTACAGGGGCTATTTTTTGTAAACTACGCTGTTAAAAACCTCAGCATTGAAGTGTAAAGCAAATTGGGAGAGAAAATAGAGAAATAATATTTTTTATGGGCTCGAGGGCTGAGGAATGCACTTAATAAATTTCCCCAGGCAACGCGAGGTACTACTGTGCTGTCGTATTAAATGCGGTCATGAAGAAGTGAAAAAATTAAAAAATGCGTTTAAGAAAGAACAGCTAAATAAGAAAACCAAGCACAAATAAAACACACGGCAATATTTTTATCAGTGCATGTTATGCCATGACGTATTGCTACACACCACAACACCAAAATCTTCAGTAAGAACTTCTGCACAGTACGAAAATAATAGAACACACACACATACTATGCAATATACAACCAACTCTCACTCAACACAAGACATGTACGACTGATTTAAAGCCTGAAAACACACACGCAACTGTCCAACTCGTTGGCTGAATGGTCAGCGTACTGGCCTTCGGTCCCGGGATCGATTCCCGGCCGGGTCGGGGATTTTATTCAATGACTCGGGGGCTGGGTGTGTGGCGTATTCAGCATTAGAAATCATCCTAGGTTGGGCCCTCATCTTCACAGACATGTAGGTCGCCTAATAGGCCGTCTACGAGAAAAAGACCCGCCTCTTCGGAGGCCATACGCCATTATTACTATTATTAGGATTATAACACACGCAACAAATACAGTAAATACTGCAGATGACTTCACTACAGAAGTGAGCTGCCGGCGGTTCACATAGTGAGGGACTACACGAGGCTTGTACCAGAGCAACACAGAGGAAGGAAAATGAAGGAAAACAACGAAGCGATGGCTGTTCCCTCCATTGTGTTTCCTCCCTACGAATATATTTATGAAAAAAAATGTTATATAGTTATTTTAATAACTCACGGGCAAAAATGCCTCATCATCTTTATCTCTTTCATAATACATCACAAAGTACAGTATAATATCCCTAAATCACGAGGAATTATGGGTGTCTCAGAGGGGGGTGTGTTCACTCCTTGTAGGTCCATAAGAGCAGTACTGCTTTCTTAACGTGGGATGAGCTACAGTGTTGTCACTTATAAACGTAACAGGCGATTAAGAGAGGTTCAGCGTTATTGAAAAGGGCTAACAGTGAAGATCCATGTAGAAAATGAAACAGAAAAATACTGTAATAAAGTTTGTGCCTACAATAGTACACTAAATTATATCTCAGTATTTTCTTCAGCAAATGTCGTTATGCCGTGTTGACATTACCTGTCCCTTATTGGCATTTCAAAAACCTGGTAACACTGCTCTCACAAGTCGACGATGTATGCCTCTTCTTCATGGACTCTGCATTTGATTGTTAACTCGTCCAAGCATTTTAACTTTGAGGGGTTGGGTGGGGTTCACCCAGACTCTTGAGGTTAAATATGCAGCCTATCTCTTTCATGTGAGAGCCAGTGAATCTGATGACTGTTCCAACCAGCAAGGTTGAAGAAATCCTCTAACTCCGGACATTCCAAGTAAGCAGTCCCAGACTCTCAGGGGCTGACAACGAGGCCTAAAGGTGAGAGAGATAAAGAGAGAGGGGTGGGGACGGAAAGAGACAGAGGCGAGTGAGGTGTATGAACGGTTCATTTAATGAGACATAGAAAGAATTCAAAAGTCCGACACCTTGGCTGAATGGTCAGCGTCGAAGCCTTCAGTTCAGAGGGTCCCAGATTCGATCCCCCGCCGGATCGGGGATTTAAATTTGGTCTGATTAATTCTGCTGTCTCGGGGACTGGGCGCTTGTCTCAACTCCCTCCTCTTCATATTCAGACAACTCACCACACCACCAACCACCACAGAAACACGCAACAGGTATTACGTTCCTCCTCATACGGTTGGCATCAGGGAAGTCATCCGGCCGTAAAACAGGGCCAAATCCACATATGCAACACAGTGCGCAGCCGTGACCCCACAGATGTGGGAAAAGCGGTAGAAGAAGGAGATAATTTCCTCAAATTTTGTAAAAGACATTTTTCACATTTCTCCTCCCGGTGAGATGAAAATCCACAACCTATTTCCAGTCATTTGACCGGGTCAGGTACGGAATGAACGAAGCGCCGGCTACCGGAGCCTTTCGCATTCCCCTGGGGTAATGATTAAAGACCGGGCGAGTTGGCTGTGAGCGGAGAAACGCGCGGCTGTGAGCTTGCATCCGGGAGATAGTAGGTTCGAATCCCACTATCGGCAGCCCTGAAAATGCTTTTCCGTGGTTTCACATTTTCACACCAGGCAAATGCTGGGGCTGTACCTTAATTAAGGCCACGGCCGCTTCCTTCCAACTCCTAGGCCTTTCCTATCCCATCGTCGCCATAAGACCTATCTGTGTCGGTGCGATGTAAAGCCCCTAGCAAAAAAAATGATTAATGACTAAAAGATGAAATGAAATTATATTGGAGAGTGTTGCTGGAATGAAAGATGACAGGGAAAATCAGAGTACCCGAAAAACCTGCCCCACCTCCGCTTTGTCCAGCATGTATCTCACACGAAGTGACCGGGATTTGAACCACGGAACCCAGAGGTGAAAGACCGATGCGCTGCTACCTGAGCCACGATGGCTACATTTTTTCTCATGGTAATTTTCTCAAATTTTGCTAAAGATAGTTTTCGCATTTCTTTGCATCTATTTTCCCAAATTCTGCAAAAGCCAATTGTCGCATTTCTTCCCACTATTATTTTCCCAAATTTTTTGAAAGACATTTTTCGCATATCTTCTCTCGATAATTTTCTCAAAGTTGCGAAACACAGTTTTCGCATTTTTTCGCACAATAATTTTCTCAAATTTTGCGAATGAATTTTTTTATTTCCTCACACTACAATTTTCTCAAATGTTCTCCGTTTGATTCTTTTCACCGTATCCCTGAATAACCCACAAATGGAGTATGAAGTCAACGACATCTCACACGGTATGATATTATGCAGGAGTCTATTGTTAGCCTCGCGGCACGACGATTTTAGTATTCAAGATGGCAGCACTGTTCCATCACCCTATGACGTCACACCGAAGTCACATTGTTGTTTCTACATACAATGTTCCTTTCTCTTTACAATGAGACATTAAACACTCGTCGCAAGCGTTATGTACTGTAGAAATCAGTTCAATTTTAAAACTGCCATGTTCTTGTACAATTCACCGATCCAAGTATGATGGTGAAACTACAGACGTATTCTGCGTCAAGAAACCTAAATGCTCTGACCTAAAGATATTTAAACCTTACAAAAACTAAAGTTTAAGTTACTATGATTTCGTTCTACAATATTCGACAATAAATAGCCATTTCGCTCTCATTTATGCATCCCATTAACACTCAAATAGGACTGAAGGTGGTTATTAAAATGACGTTGGCAGAACAACAAGATCACTATAATTCAGGTACCTCAGAACCATAATTTCGCTTTGAAGCATGTGCTTCAAAAGTCACAAGTTCAGTACCATTAACTTGAGATGGGCTGGGTAGCATAATATGGAATTTTTAAGGAAAGTTCAAAAGTGCAGGACCTCGGTAATACTGTGTCAGATTTAGCGCGGTGCAGTTTAGATTCTACTGAAGATAGGATCAGCCTACAGTTTTACACCTTAAACAATAGCCTAATTGTTGAAAAATACCTGCTTGACATTCACAGGGTCCATAATAAGCAATAGGTGTCGTCTCATTCATGAATCTGATGAAATATTTGTCTATTATGCGACCAACGCAAGACCGTCGTGATGGCTCTGCAATATTGGGTGGAAACTTTGATACATAATATATTTTTATGAGTCATCTAGTCCAAGGAAAGTGAGAATCTGATCCTAAAACGGTGTCCACTGTAGGCGACGATACAGTGTGTTTAAAAGCTTGAACACTTTTTCGTGTGCTCGCTGAGGACATGTGTAAGCGTTTTCTTCCCAAATGGTGCACGGACTGTGTGCAACATTGTGATATTAAAACCGCGACCAAGGTAGTAATAATCATGATTATCACCTGAAGAATCAATCAATCAATCAATACTTATCTGCATTTAGGGCAGTAGCCCAGGTGGCAGATTCCCTATCTGTTGTTTTCCTAGCTTTTTCTTAACTGATTTCAAAGAAATAGGAAATTTATTGATCATCTCCCCTGGTAAGTTATTCCAGTCCCTAACTCCCCCTCCTACAAATGAATATTTGCCCCAGTTTGTCCTCTTGAATTCCAACTTTATCTTCATATTGCGATCTTTCCTACTTTTATAAACGCCACTCAAACTTATTCGTCTACTAATGTCAATCCACGCCATCTCTCCGCTGACAGCTCGGAACATACCACTTAGTCATCCTCCCGTTTAGTCACTGGTTGCTGGAGACCGACTTCAGTGCAGATCTACCCTCTCGTCCGTATCGAGCCTCCAGTCATGTGTCATGTTGTGAGAGAGGCGAAACCTTTAGGACCCCAGGCACTACAGTTGCTAGGTCTTCTTCTTTTAAAATAATCTACTGATCTGCTGTTGAAACTCGATGACTGGGACCATATCCCCTGATATTTGCCGGGAAGTGGCGGCAAGATATGAAAGGACACAGATGGAGAACAACAGAACTCACTCTCTATTTAGACTTCGACCGTCTCTTAAAAGATTAAAATGAAGAAAGATCTTCCTCAACGTCCCTTAGCGTTAAACAAATCACCAGAAACAGTGTGGCGAATCAGAACACACCTTTCGGAGTGAATGGTACCTTATGAATCTCCATCTCCTAGACATCAGCTCAGCCGTCTACTTGGAGGTCACTTAATCGTTTTTGAGGAGTGGTGCTGGAAGATCTGGAGACAACCTCGGAAAGTGGAGGTATTTATGAAAACAGACAGAACTTTGTGATTGAGGGAAAAGGAAGAAACCTATCCCACACATGTATAACTGTCAACTATGCTCTTTTCAAAGCTCTTCAAGAACTCGTTCAAGCGACCAAAGAGGGAACTGCTGTCGCTGATTATAGATGTACTCAGTCTCATTGTGACCGCACAAAATATATCTGTAAAGTGCCGCGTATTTTGTGTAATGTAACGATTTTTACTTACATATCATATTTTATCAACGCTTTGATACGAAATAATAATACTTGAAAAAGAAGGCAAACCTGTTGTTTTTTTAACTCACATATAATTGTTCCAAAAGAACTTTCCGGAAAGCAATGTAAACTGTAATCAGCTGTGTTAGAGTCGAAATAAAGGCTTATAGCATTACTGAAAATCTCGAGTTCATTCACGGTAGCTTCTTCCTTACCCGCTCATTGACATCCCTGAAATGCAGGACAAGGTCTACGTCACATGTTCTGACCACGGCCCGTCTTAAATGGCTTTGACAGGCGTAAAAAACGCTTCTCTTAACAGTAGAAGCTTCCTTTGGTTTACTTGGTACCGCTTGAGTTAGCCCAACTCCAATCTTGCAGTGCAGTGAGTGTTTTCATCCATTCTGAAGAAGACGTAAGTATGACAGCGAAGGAGATAAAGTTGCTTGGAGCCGTGATTTACAAAGTTTTTTATTCGATGAGTAACTGTCTATTATTTTTATTTTTAAATATTTATTTATTAAGAGCTAAATACAGTAGTTTAAAATGAATAAGCACGTGTCTTTAATCGTATTTTGCAAATTGAATTTTCTTAGCTTGTAGTTGAAAATCCCGTTGCAATCTACTCATCATTACAATTTTTGCGTCTGTAACTAGTTGGCTTGGCGACACTGCCAGGTACTCATGTTCAAAGAAATGGGACTGCACCCTGCCTTAATCCTGCAGGAGCTTTGGTGGTTGCGATTATTGTTTTAAGAGGATGTACAACTGGGCAACCGTCCCCTATTAACACTCTTTTTTTACAATTTGCTTTACGTCACACGGACACAGACAAGTCTTTACGGCGAAGATGGGATAGGAAAGGTCTAGGAGTGGGAAGGAAGCGACTGTGGCCTTAATTAAGGTACAGACCCAGCATTTGTCTGGTGTGAAAATGGGAAACTACGACAAACCACTTTAGGGCTGCCGGCAATAGGATTCGAACCCATTATCTCCCGAATGCAAGCTGATAGCTAGGTGACCGAAACCGTGTAGCTACTTGCTCGGTACTATTAGAATTTAATCAGAGGGAAAAGAAAAGAGGTGTGATACTTGGGAGAATGCAGGTATCGGCAGGAAACGGAACCAGTGTTCTTCATATATTACCTACGTTAGGGTGGTAGCCAATGTTCCTCACAGTACTTTGACCCGTCTGTCCAACTCTCCGCGCATGCGCTATGCTGCGAAGAATAGCTGTGAGAGACCGAGTGAAAGGTTAGTTCTAGGGATGGGTCCAGTTAGTTCATTTGCTTGAACTAGTTCATTCGATACCGTTCGTCACCTTGAGTCGTTCAAATGAACGAGTCAGTTTATTACGAGCACGAGCAGAAAACAGCTACCGAATGCCGGCTCCAGTCTACGAGAGACGGAGAGACAGATATGCTTTCTTATTTTCTACAACTCCCCCTCCCTCCCAGTTGAGAAGTGTGAGAGTAGATGTGCATTCATGTGACCGTTAACACGGCACGCCATTCCATTCGCTAGCGAGTTTATTTTGTCGTTCAAATGAACGAGGTATTTAATTATTTTGTGCTGCTTTCATGGAAAGAGCTCTCGCGGCAATTCGTTCAATGAACGAGGTAGTTCATTTGTGCTATCTTCATGGAAACAGCTCTTGCGGCATTTCGTTCAATGAACGAGGTAGTTCATTTGTGCTATCTTCATGGAAACAGCTCTTGCGGCATTTCGTTCAATGAACGAGGTAGTTCATTTGTGCTATCTTCATGGAAACAGCTCTTGCGGCGATTCGTTCAATGAACGAGGTAGTTCATTTGTGCTATCTTCATGGAAACAGCTCTCGCGGCATTTCGTTCAATGAACGAGGTAGTTCATTTGTGCTATCTTCATGGAAATAGCTCTCGCGGCGATTCGTTCAATGAACGAGGTAGTTCATTTGTGCTATCTTCATGCAAACAGCTCTCGCGGCATTTCGTTCAATGAACGAGGTAGTTCATTTGTGCTATCTTCATGGAAACAGCTCTTGCGGCATTTTGTTCAATGAACGAGGTAGTTCATTTGTGCTATCTTCATGGAAAGAGCTCTCGCGGCAATTCGTTCAATGAACGAGGTAGTTCATTTGTGCTATCTTCATGGAAACAGCTCTTGCGGCATTTCGTTCAATGAACAAGGTAGTTCATTTGTGCTATCTTCATGGAAAGAGCTCTCGCGGCAATTCGTTCAATGAACGAGGTAGTTCATTTGTGCTATCTTCATGGAAACAGCTCTTGCGGCAATTCATTCAATGAACGAGGTAGTTCATTTGTGCTATCTTCATGGAAAGAGCTCTCGCGGCAATTCGTTCAATGAACGAGGTAGTTCATTTGTGCTATCTTCATGGAAAGAGCTCTCGCGGCAATTCGTTCAATGAACGAGGTAGTTTATTTGTGCTATCTTCATGGAAACAGCTCTTGCGGCATTTCGTTCAATGAACGAAGTAGTTCAATTGTTCAAATGACAAACCATATAGCCTTCGACCGCACCCCACCTCTTACGCTGTTTAAAGCTCAGCGGTTCGAGAGGCGTATGAATCAGTTGTTTAAAAGAGAAGCTATTTACCGGTTTTATCCACGGAAAAACATTTCTCCTTCTTAGCTGTTAAAGATCTAGGGGGGACGAACCCTTTGGAAACGTCCTATTAATAAGGAGTGTTCCTGAATAGCTAACTAATATTACAAAGTTAGATGTAATTCCTTTCAGGTGTTTACTCTATAAAATCAGCGTTTTTCCTTAGGCCTGTCACTACACTCATAAGTGTATGTGTCAGGCCCTACCCAATAACGGTAGGATGCATGCAGGTGAATTTATCAGAAGTCCGTTAACTTTTGATATGCTCTGTTGGTGTGTAAAATCGAATTAAATATTTCCATTAATATTACAATGTGTAAAGGGGAGTCATAACTGAAATAATGAACTTCTATAGTTTTCTGTCCATCTCCACCTAATTTTAACCACTGCTAGGGACATACATCTCATTAGACACCATTTCACATGGGACAGGACAGCTAGTGACCAAGAATAGGAATCGTCTCACAGCAGCTATTATTTCTGAGCAGTAATATCTGAACTGTTTAACGACCCCCCACATTTACTCTTACGCTTTCCAGGGACGTCGAGGTGCCGAAATTCTCTCCCGCAGGATTCTTTTACGTGCCAGTAAATCTTCTGACAAGAGGCTGTTGTATTTGGGCACCTTGAAATTTATGAGCGTTTTCTATGTGGTATGAATAATTTAACATATTTTGTTATTTTAGTTGTTTATTCTTCTACGCCGATACACTCGTCTTAAGATAACCTATGCGTACGGTACTGAATACAATACTGTAGTCTCGTGTCTGTTACCATGTGATAACACTTATTTTTCTTCGTAATGGAAATCCGAGTAATGGTATTGTTGCTTAATATGATGTGGGATATTGTTTGAAGAGGTAAACTAGCGACATTATTATTGCATAGGACCGGACTCGAACCAACACGAGCTCACTTACATAGCAAACAGACACGTATGACATTCTGTGAACTTGGATTTTGTTCATCGATTCATCGTCTTTCGGACCACCTAGCACGAACAGAAAACTGCTACCTAATGCACAGCGTTGCCGCCAGTCTAAGTGGAGAAATGGTATCCATGAGGGACTGTAAGAAGAGATGTGCTGTCATGTGACCATTAACACGATACGCCATTGGCCATTCGCGAGCGAGCTTATTTTGTCGTTCAATGAACGAGGTAGTTTATTATGAGCTATCTTAGCGACAACCAAGAGCAACAACACTAGCGGCGTGAGCTAGTACATACACTTTACAATAGATGGTGCTTGCTTCAGTCTTCTTCCTCTAACACAATATGTTGTGTGCTCGTGTGAACGACCCGTTCAAAATATTTGAACGAATTCATACCAGTTCAAATAAACGACTCGTTCAAATGAACTAGTTAATGAACGACCCAACTGTAGTTAGTTCTCTCCAAATTCAGAACACCACCAGTGTGAAGGTGATGGTTATTCTGGTAAACGACTGAGATGACATTATCTTAACGCAAAGCAGACCGCGAATGCGCAGTATTACTCTATTTTTTGAACATCACCTCTGACTAGCGCCGCGCATAATAATATTTTTTAGGTGGCTGATTTATACCCTCAATGAGGCTGAGAAGTGCTCTATCATCCACGATACTTTCAGGACTTAAGCTCCTGTCATTTTGATTTGATGCTGAAGACGATATTGATGGATGCAGTACTTTTGCATCTGTCTCTTGGCAGAGGCCAGGGCAAAAATATAGTTTCCACCGAAATTCCAGTCACATCCTCCCAGAGACAATATGGAAGCTGCTCGGGTATGGGTGGTACTGAGTAATGACATTCGGAGCACGAACAGTGCGCTTGATTGTTATGAAAAGTGTTGTTCGTAGGGTCCGTCATGCTGCAATAGCACTTTCTGGCTCAGAAACTACCTCATCCTACCTAGTTCAGCTCCACTATTAGTTTTCACGGTTTCTCATTAGCCTCATACGGTTTGATGGTGCTATTTAGGATGTAACCAGCCGTTGGGGTGGTGATCTAACAGACAGACCGAAGGTGAAGGAAATGCAGACGCTAGCCCGCTCCAACCATAGCATCCAGACAACACGAACTGCTACAGGGATGTTATGGTTTCCATATAGCTGGTAGAGGTATATTACTACCTGTTGCCACAAACCTGTGTGAAGTCATGAACTTGGAGGGAAAGGAGCAGAAGGAAGGTAACTGAAGGGGTAACTACTGCTGTGCTGTCCACTTGAGATCTTAACCCGCAATACAGTTACAATTACGAGGAGCCGACGTGAACACTTCCGTAGCAACTAGCGAACAGATCGTTCCTCCCCTGTCACTCACGCTGTGAACGTGGTAACCACTGTTGTGCTTCCCCCATGAGATTTTAGCCCGCAGTACAGTTACAGTTATCAGGAGCCGACATGAACCCCTCCGTAGCAACTACGGAAATGAACGTTCTTCCCGTCTCACTCACGCTGTGGCGAGTGTAACTACTCCTGTGCTGTTCACTTAAATCTTGACCCGCAATACAGTTACAATTACCAGGAGCCGACGTGAACACTTCCGTAGCAATTAGCGAACTGATCGTTCTTCCCAGCTCACCGAAGCTACAGCACATGGACTCGCCCGCATACGAAACTCATTTTTTTTGCGCTGCTAAGGTTTTGTGTCATTGAATAGCAGAGTACCTCTAACGGGTTCTACACAATGCCGGGAACTACACTGGGACTAGTTGCTACTGAAGTGTTCACGTCGGCTTCTCATAACTGTAACTGTATTGTGGGTTAAGATCAGAAGTGAGGAGCACAGCAGCACTTAACCCCCTCCAGAGACTTCCTTCCCCTCCAGACTCATGGCTCCGCAGAGGTTTGTGCCACCAGGTACTAATCTATTTCCATCAGCGGTATGGAAGTCGTAGTATCCCTGTATCACTTGTAATTAATATGTAGTAGACACTAATAAAGAAACAGTCCTCGTATGTACTGTAGTAGGTATTATTCAGTGCAGAAATGTTTTTCAATAAGAAGTGTACAGTATCCAAGTCCTAGAACGTTCATGGAGTAGAGGCCCGTGAATTATGAGACACACACTACACTAATTTGTTCTAAAATGGGTATCCACAGTATATATTGATAGTAAGGTAGACCTGGTGTAGTAATTATAGGTGGTAAGAGAACACAGTTTCGCTTCGTAAAATTTACTTGTTTAATTAAGAATCTGATGAGTGGTAACCTCATATTACACAACACCGTAATGGACACGAAAAATGTGACCGCATGTTAATCTTGAGTCAGGGTTACCGTGTGGACGTTCTAAAACAACTTTCTGAGCCACGTGGAGATCGAAATCACACTGCACACTTTAGCACTTGTAGCGGTCGGTGACAATGGTTTATTCAATTGAAGCAGTAACGCCATCTAATGGAGATGAAGGGTAACAGAGGAGAGAGACGCCACACCTCAACTAAAACAGTCAGTGCAATGTTATTGTTGATAAGTTTTATCATTTAAGACAGTAGTTCTCAAACTGTGATTCACGGACCCCCAGTGGTCCCCGAGACTCTTTCTGGTGGTCTGCGAACGAATGTTTTGGATAGAGAAATTCTTTACTTCCTCCAGAGGGATTTAAAAATGTTGAAACGATTTTTGAAATACATTAGTTTAATTGTTTTTGGTACAAATTCGTTTCGTTATTAACATGGATATGTTTTGGGCTGGGGGTCTGGCTGTAATTAGCGTAAGCAATTTAGCGTGTACAGAAACTGACACCTTACCCAGGAAACCAATGTACGTCATATGGATGGAAGAACGACGCCATTTTGGTGGACGGAAAGACATGTTTTTGGAAGATGTTGATGTTGGGCGTATTAGAACTATAAAGGGAAGCTGTAAAAAAAAGCAATGCCGAATACATTTACTGCGGAAGGAGGAGAAAATTATTTATTTCGATATATAGGACCTCTTTATCTCCCCTGCGGGGTGAGTGAAAGGATGCATTCTTTTATCTGCACCCCCTGCATTTCGCAATTCACCAGCGATGCAACAGCTCATCTGGGATTGTCTGTAACGGGAGATAGTGCATTCGAGCATCACTGTTGGCAGCCCTGAAAAAAACTTCGCGTTGTCTCTCATTTTCACACCATGCAATGCGATCCATGTATCAATGCCAACGGCGGGATTTTATTTATTTATTTATTTAATGACGAACTTAACAGGCTTTCGCCCAATTACAATGTTCACAATATACAGTACAGTACAATTAATAGTTACACTACTAAATATTAACTGAAAAAAGACAATACAAAGATTACAATGAACTATCCAAACAATACAAAGTTGGTAATACAATACACATATACAGTTACTACATTAATAATTATTTTACAGTGGTGCCTAACACAAAGTAACACGTTCAGTTATACAGTCTTAGTCTTAAAACAAGACACATTATGCAAAATAATATTCTAAAAAGAGAAATAAAGTGTTTAATTTTTAAGTCTTTGAAAACTGTGAATTCAAATAGAAGAGGAGAAATAAAAGAACAACTGTAAGAATTATATAAGACATGTAGGGCCTACAGAAAACGGAGATAATATTCAACAGTATGTATATTATAGGAAAGTATCACACGCCAATTCAAAGTTGATTTGATTCATGAAAACTATATCCAAATTATATGTATTTAATTTATTATAAAGTTTCATAATTTTAATAAGAGGAGAATTCTTATGGACTTCTGTGTGGCATTTCTTAATGTAAAATAAATTCTTGAACATGCCAGGCTTCCGAACGTAAAATGATATACTTCCAAGTAACTCTTCATCAATAATTTTACTATTCAATATTTTATACAAAAATATCATGGACTTTTTACGTCTTTGTTCCAAAGTTTTAACACCAAAGTGAGGTAACGTTGTGGAGTAGGAGAGAAATGTCTGGTACTCGTGTGACTGTTTCCAGTGCACATACTTTAAGAATTGCTTTTGTACTGTATCAATTGTCCGCCTCTGTGGTGTAGTGGTTAGTGTGATTAGTGTGATTAGCGATTCCCGGCTCTGCCACGAAATTTGAAAAGTGGTGCGAGGGCTGGAACGGGGTCCACTCAGCCTCGGGATGTCAACTGAGTAGAGGGGGTTCGATTCCCTCCTCAGCTATTCTGGAAGTGGTTTTCCCACTTCTCCTCCAGGCAAATGCCGGGATGGTACCTAACTTAAGGCCACGGCCGTTTCCTTCCCTCTTACTTGTCTATCTCTTCCAAGCTTCTATCCCCACACAAGGCCCCTGTTCAGCATAGCAGGTGAGGCAGCCTGGGCGAGGTACTGGACATCCTCCCCAATTGTATCCCCCGACCCAGAGTAAGAAGCTCCAGGACACTGGCCTTGAGGCGGTAGAGGTGGACCCTTCGCTGAGTCCGAGGGAAAAACCGACCCTGGATGGTAAACAGATTACGAACGAACGAACTCTATCAATTAATTTGATGTACTTAGTGTCTGAAGGACTCCAGATAATAGAACCATATTCTAGTTTCGGTCTTACTAATGAGTTGTATAAAATAAATAAAGTTGTATGTTGAAAATTTAACGAATTTCGAAGTATGAAACCCAAATTCCTGTATGCTGTATTAACTATGTATTCAATATGACTTCCAAATTTCAACATTACATGTAAGAAAGAAGTTCATGTGGTATGATGGTAGGTTCTGTTCCTTTTCCTCATCATTAATGAACTCTGTAGAGTTGCAGAAAATGAGTTCTAACATGGAAATAAATCGGTGAAACATATTTTCTTCTTCTACGTGTGAGGAAAGTGTCCTGAAAGTTCGGCTCTATCTTATTGTCTCACTGTATATTGTCGATTGGGTTTTGATAAATACCGCACAACACAACTCGCTTAGCTTTAACCTCAAACCTAATCTACTCGGTATTACATTGATGACTTCGAGGGAATCCGCAGAGGAGTTTTAATAGGAAATACAACCAGGCAATGTTGAAGGGCATCAAATTTACGGATACTTTCCGCCCAGTTAGGCAATATTAAGTTGGGTTTACACGCTACGATAAATCGTGACGATGTGATTTTAACAATTCTTTGTTATAAAGAAATCGGAAGAGTGAGTACCGTTTACACGCAGCGATGTCTTGTCTAGTATTTATTGTCAACTGCGGTACAAGGCAGTCAGCTGTTGTTGGGATGGAGGAAGTACTGAAGTACGACGTTCAGTAGGTCAAGGTTTAGAAAAAGCAAAAATTGTTCGAGGAAAGTTATGTACGTATTTTAACGGGCAGGAACAAAATGCATTGAACCCTTGAACGTTACAGTTTCTGAAACAAGCGTGTTATAATAAATTGGAAAATTGGAACTGGCCTACAGACTGACACAGAACAGGTACAATAAATGGGCAATATCCTACAAAGCCAAAATTAAACACTACAACGTTGTTGTAAAACCAGAGGTGCTGTGCGATTCAGAATGCCTTATCTTAAATTTAAAAAAAAGGACCTGAAAGAAATCGAGAAGAAGGAAAGGAAAATTCCGAGATAAATTCTTGGACCTCAGAAAACTACGGATGGTACATGGAGGAAAAGGAAAAATGAGGATCTCTACAAGTATTCTGAAAATATCACGGACACAATGCGAAAATGAAGACTGAAATTTTACGGACATCTCGACAGAATGAATGACAACCGCCTGACTAAAAGGATATTTCAATATATAATTGGATTGAGGAGGACAACCAAATGGGTGGAGGAGGTTAAGAAGGACGCAGAAGAAATTAAAATAACACCAGACTTGATCCTCGCCCGGCAGTCCATTTCTTTCCTAGGAAATTTATCCTCCTCCATTCGCCTCACATGACCCCACCACCAAAGCCGGTTTATGCGTACAGCTTCATCCATGGAGTTCATTCCTAACTTAGCCTTTATCTCCTCATTACGATTACCCTCCTGTCACTGTTCCCACCTTCTTGTACCAGCAATCATTCTTGCTACTTTCACGTCTGTTACTTCTAATCTGTGACTAAGATACCCTGAGTTCACCCAGATTTCACTATTATAAAACAAAGTTGGTCTGAAAACAGACCGATGTAAAGATAGTTTCGTCCGGGAGCTGACTTTTTTCTTACAGAATACTGTTGATCGCAACTGCGAGCTCACTGCATTAGCTTTACTGCACCTTGATTCAATCTCACTTACTATACTACCATCCTGGGAGAACACACAACCTAAATACTTGAAATTATCAACCTCTTCGTAACTACTGACATCAAATTTGTCTTGGTATGGCTAAATTTCATACCATTCTCATTGCACCTACTTTCAAGTTCCATGATAATAGACTGAAGGCTTTCGGAACAATCTGTCATTAAGACCAGGTTGTCAGCATAGGCCAGACTGCTTACTACACTTCCACATAAATCAATTACCCCCTGCCATTTAATGTCTTTCAACAGACGATACATGTAAACTATGAACAATAAAGGCAAAAGATTACAACCTTGTCTATCCCCTGTAATTGCCTTGAACCAAGGACTCATTTTACCATCAATTTTCACTGCAGCCCAATTGTCAACTTAAATGACTTTGATTTATTGCTTTTAATAATCTACCCTTAATCCTATAGCCCACCAGTATGACGAACATATTTTCTCTCGGGACTCCGTCATACCCCTTCTCTAGAATTACGAAACATACACGCAACTGTCTATTCCTCTCGTAGCATTTTTCAATTACCTGGGGCATACTGAAAATTAAATGCGATATTGACAGCCCCTCTGTGGTCTGAAAACACACTGGTTTCCATCCAACTTCCTCTCAATCAGAGATCGTCGTCATTTACGTCGTTAGTCCTGAAGATGTCAATGAACACTTCGGCTGGTATACTTATACAGTACATTATAATGTGAAATATAAAGTGTATTTTTGCAAATGATTTATTGAAATCAAATTAAGTCACTATTTGTTATTAAAGGATCTGCCCTGTTCACTAGATTACTGAGTAGGGCAGGGCCTCTCAGCGTGCATGCACTGTGCACGGTGCAAAAGACGACTTCGCTTGGTTGACCAGAGGGCAGACCCCCACTCCTCGATTTGGAGCAATAGCGCTGTCTCTTTCTTTCCCCACGCCTGTCTCGCTCGCTCTCCCCTCCCTCTTCCTCACTTGCTCCGGAGCGCTCCAAATCCGAGTCGAGTTGAGCCTTGCTTAGCCGAGTAGACCAGAGACGAAGCGTTGGTCCGAGCCGAGCCGAGCCGAGCGGGACCGATGCACAGTGCACGGAGCTCTTGCGCCTCGATTTGCACGCGTGAGATTTTGGGCGTTTGAGAGGCCCTGGAATAGAGGGTAGATCGATCGTGCGTGGTGAAATGAAATGGCGCGTGCCTTTTAGTCCCGGGAGTGTCTGAGGAAATGTTCGGCTCCCCAGGTGCAGGTCTTTCGATTTGACACCCGTAGGCGACCTGCGCGTAGTGATTAGGATGAAATGATGAAGACGACACATAAACCCAGCTCCCGTGCCAGCGAAATTAAGAAATAGTGGTAAAAATTCCTGACCCTGCCAGGAATCGAATCTGGGATCCTTCTGTCCAAAGGCCACCTTGCTAACAATTTAGTCATGGAGTTCAACGTGCGGGATGTTTAACTGATACGACTCACTTTCCGAAGATTTATATACGTTGCGTTGTCTGCGATACGCGTGAATCACGCCTTTTTCCTTTTGGTCCGCCTCTGTGGTGTAGTGGTTAGTGTGATTAGCTTCCACCCCCGGAGGTCCGGGGTCGATTCCCGGCTCTGCCACGAAATTTGAAAAGTGGTACGAGGCTGGAACGGGGTCCACTCAGCCTCGGGAGGTCAACTAAGTGGAGGTGGGTTCGATTCCCACCTCAGCCATCCTAGAAGTGGTTTTTCGTAGTTTCCCACTTCTCCTTCAGGCAAATGACAGGATGGTACATAAGTTCAGGCCACGGCCGCTTCGTTCCCTCTTCCTTGTCTATCCGTTCCAATCTTCCCATCCCCCCGCAAGGCCCTTGTTCAACATAGCAGGTGAGGCCGCCTGAGCGAGGTACTAGTCATCCTCCCCAGTTGTATCCCCCGACCCAGTCTGAAGCTCCAGGACACTGCCCTTTAGGCGGTGTAGGTGGGATCCCTCGCTGAGTCCGAGGGAAAAATCGACCCTGGAGGGTAAACAGATGATGAAGAAGAAGAGGAAGGAGACGTTTTGGGACTTGGAAAACAAGCGACCGTGATCTTAATGAAGTTACAGCCTCAACATTTACGTTGTGTGAGAATGGTAAATAATGGTAAAGCATCTTCAGGGCTGCCAATGGTGGGGCTTAGTCGGTCCAAGAAGAATTAAAAAAATGTTATTGGTTTTTACGTCCTACTGACTACGTGTAGGGTTTTTTGAGCCAATATAAATAACGTAAATACTACTACTATCTCAAATCGATTGCTCACTTTGTTCTTTCTTTCTTTCTTTCTTTCTTCCTTTCTCAATCTGTTTACCCTCCAGGGTTAGTTTTTCCCTCGGACTCAGCGAGGATCCCATCTCTACCGCCACAAGGGAGGAATCCAAAGGTACGTTTAGTTGTTCTGAAACAATCTGCTCCACCTCGAAACGAGTTTAGTTCAGCTGCTTGATCAGCGTACTGATGTCCTGTTCAGTAGACCCCGGTTTCGATTCCTCGCAGGGACGGGGATTTTAGTCTTAAATAGTCAATTCTCTTGGCTCGAGGACGGGTGTTTGCGCTGCCCCGATACCCCTGCAACTCATGCATCACACAGAACGCTAAGGGCTGCACTAGACTAGCAATGGTCACACGGCATCAGTATTATTGATCTGGAAGTGGATATATTGTTGAACGAGTCTCTGTACGTTGGACTGTTCATGAGGAGGCGGTTCATTGGCCAGCAAGGTTATCCGATCACACACTTTCGGTAGCTCATTTTTATTTATGGTTCCTCATGAAGGCGATAGTATATGAGAACCCATTAACACACAGATTGGCCAAGTAGCATGTTGCATGTGATCAAGTTCATCACGCATTCTTGAACGTCCAGATTATGTAAAGCGATTCAGTGCAGTTGATCCCTTTTGTATCCCGTAGACCGATATCCCAGCACGACGAGCAGCTTATATGCGGTCACGCAACGGCATTGGCATCATTTTACATAACAGTGGTTGACCGGGAACAACATGTTCCTATTCTCAGAACTGTGGTAATTATTTCGGGAATTTTTTTAAAAATTTTTGTGTGGCTATTTCTAGCCGAGTGCAGCCCTTGTAAGGCAGACCCTCCGATGAGGGTGGGTGGCATCTGCCATGTATAGGTAACTGCCTGTTGTTGTGGTGGAGGATAGTGTTATGTGTGGCGTGTGAGTTGCAGGGATGTTGGGGACAGCACAAACACCCAGCCGCCGGGCAATTGGAATTAACCAATTAAGGTTAAAATCCCCGACCCGGCCGGGAATCGAACCCGGGACCCTCTGAACTGAAGGCCAGTACGCTGACCATTCAGCCAACGAGTCGGACATTTCGGGAATAATAATTATTGATTGTAGTTTATCTGCCGCGGAATTTACACTATACTTTATATATTTTGTTTATTTGATCGTTCCTGTATGTGGGAAAGATTTTCTTCACAAACATTTATGAATATATTGTAATAAGGGGAGTTTCTTAGGTAAGGCGCTAAATATCTTTTGACTTGGACTTGAGAGAAAAGAGAGAGGATATTAGACTTGGACAAGATAAGTAGTAGATGAGACTTGGACAAGATAAGTAAAATAGAGGAGAGTAGACATGGATATGAGAGATAAAAGGTAGCTATTTTTTGCTAGTTGATTTACGTCGCACCGACACAGATAGGGCTTATGGCGATGATGGGATAGGGGAAGGCTAGGAGTGGGAAGGATGGGGCCGTGGCTTTATTTAAGGTACGGCCCCAGCATTTGTCTGGTGTGAAAATGGGAAACAACGGAGAAACATCTTCAGGGCTGCCGACAGTGGGGTTCGAACCCACTATCTCCCGGATGCAAGCTCACAGCTGCGCGCTCCCAACCGCACGACCAACTCGCCCGGTGATAAAATGAAGAAGATGGGACTTGGATAAGAGAGAGAGAGAGAGAGAGAGAGAGAGAGAGAGAGGAGATGAAACACTTATAAGAGAGATTGCCGATAGGATGCGAGACTTGAACAAGAGAGATATAAAGAGATTAGACTTGGATGAGGGAGATAAAAGATAGGAGATGAGACATGGGCAAGAGAGATAAAAAGAGATTAGATTTGTTTAAGAGATATATAAGATAGGAGATGAGAAATGGACAAAAGAGATTAAAGGGAAATTAGACTTGGTTAAGAGATACAGATAGGAGATGAGACTTGGTTAAGACAGATAACAGATAGAAGGTGATACATGGATAAGAGAGATAAAATGATATTAGACTTTGATAAGATAGATAAAAGATAGAATATGAGACTTGACAAGAGAGATACAAAGAGGAGATTAGACTTGGTTAAGAGAGATAAAAGATAGGACATGAGACTTGGATAAGAGAGATACAAAGGAAATTAGTCTTGTGTAAGGGAGTTAAAAGACAGCAGATGAAACTTGGACAAGAGAGATAAAAGTTAGGACGTGAGACTTGGACAAGGGGGTTGGAACGTAGGAGGTGAAACTTGGACAAGAGTGAAGGAAGGTAGGAGGTGAGACTTGGACAAGAGCGATGGAAGGTAGGATGTGAGACTTGGACAAGAGAGATGGAAGGTAGGAGGTGAGACTTGAACAAGAGAGATGAAAGGTAGGAGGTGAGACTTGGACAAGAGAGATGAAAGGTAGGAGGTGAGACTTGGACAAGAGAGATGGAAGGTAGGAGGTGAGACTTGGACAAGAGCGATGGAAGGTAGGATGTGAGACTTGGACAAGAGAGATGGAAGGTAGGAGGTGAGACTTGGACAAGAGCGATGGAAGGTAGGATGTGAGACTTGGACAAGAGAGATGGGAGGTAGGAGGTGAGACTTGGACAAGAGCGATGGAAGGTAGGATGTGAGACTTGGACAAGAGAGATGGAAGGTAGGAGCTGAGACTTGGACAAGAGAGATGAAAGGTAGTAGGTGAGACTTGGAAAAGAGAGATGGAAGGTAGGAGGTGAGACTTGGACAAGAGCGATGGAAGGTAGGATGTGAGACTTGGACAAGAGAGATGGAAGGTAGGAGGTGAGACTTGTACAAGAGAGATGAAAGGTAGGAGGTGAGACTTGGACAAGAGCGATGGAAGGTAGGATGTGAGACTTGGACAAGAGAGATGGAAGGTAGGAGGTGAGACTTGGACAAGAGAGATGGAAGGTAGGAGGTGAGACTTGGACAAGAGAGATGAAAGGTAGGATGTGAGACTTGGACAAGAGAGATGGAAGGTAGGATGTGAGACTTGGACAAGAGAGATAGAAGGTAGGATGTGAGACTTGGACAAGAGAGATGAAAGGTAGGAGGTGAGACTTGGACAAGAGGGATGAAAGGTAGGATGTGAGACTTGGACAAGAGAGATGAAAGGTAGGATGTGAGACTTGGACAAGAGAGATGAAAGGTAGGAGGTGAGACTTGGACAAGAGAGATAGAAGGTAGGATGTGAGACTTGGACAAGAGAGATGAAAGGTAGGAGGTGAGACTTGGACAAGAGGGATGAAAGGTAGGATGTGAGACTTGGACAAGAGAGATGAAAGGTAGGATGTGAGACTTGGACAAGAGAGATAAAAGGTAGGATGTAAGACTTAGAAAAGAGAGATGAAAGGTAGGAGGTGAGACGTGGACAAGAGAGATGGAAGGTAGGAGGTGAGACTTGGACAAGAGAGATAAAAGGTAGGATGTGAGACTTATAAAAGAGGGATGGAAGGTAGGAGGTGAGACTTGGACAAGAGAGATGGAAGGTAGGAGGAGGGACTTGGACAAGAGAGATGGAAGGTAGGATGTGAGACTTAGAAAAGAGGGATGGAAGGTAGGAGGTGAGACTTGGACAAGAGAGATGAATGGTAGGAGGTGAGACTTGGACAAGAGAGATGAATGGTAGGAGGTGAGACTTGGACAAGAGAGGTAAAAGGTAGGATGTGAGACTTAGAAAAGAGGGATGGAAGGTAGGAGGTGAGACTTGGACAAGAGAGATGAATGGTACTAGGGGAGACTTGGACAAGAGAGGTGGAAAGTAGGAGGGGAGACTTGTACAAGAGGGATGAAAGGTAGGAGGTGAGACTTGGACAAGAGAGATGGAAGGTAGGAGGTGAGACTTGGACAAGAGAGATAAAAGGTAGGATGTGAGACTTAGAAAAGAGAGATGAAAGGTAGGAGGTGAGACTTGAACAAGAGGGATGGAAGGTAATAGGTCAGACTCGGACAAGACAGATGAAAGGTAGGAGGTGGAACTTGGACACCGAGCAAATGGCCGAGTGGTTTGGGTCTTGTAGCTATCAGTTTGCATTTGGGAGGTAGTGGGTTCAAACTCCACTGTCGGCAGTCCTAGAGATGGTTTTCTGTGTTTTCCCATTTCTGCTGGGGCTGTCCTTACTTAAGAGCACGGCTGCTTCCTTCCAGCTCCTAGTCCTTTCCTATCCCATCGTCGCCATAAAACCTATCTGTGTCGTAAATCAGGCTGTAAAAATTAATTTTAAAAAATAATTTGAGGTATTCACTTGCTGGTAACAATCCCGTCACACGAATTACGGAACATTCTATAGGATATACTGCGGCTCCCTCCTCAAAAAATAAAACAAAAAGTAAGGCTGTATAATTTACCTGGCAAAGAAATTTATCACCATCGTGCTCACCGATATCGGAAGGTCGCTGGCACGACTTAGCGCCACAAAAGGAGATGTCAGTGGAAGTGAACCTATCTCCAAAACGGGAGACTGGAGAGTCGGTCAAGGTCACGTGCGTGCGGCGCCGTGGGGGCGATGCGTGTTAAATCCCTCACCACATCACTGTAATCATATTAACTTCATTATAGCGACAACTGCACATTACTCTAACCTCGGTCACAATAATACGTTAACTCATTCGTCTTGCATTCTGCTTGCTCTCGCGTGATTTATATCAAGGCTCTCTCACTGCTATTTTCGTGCACCAACAAGGAACATTCACAAAGTACGTGTAAGATATTGTTCCTTATGAAATAACAAAAATCTACGTAATACATTTTAAGAATAGGTGCTATATAACTATGAAATAATAATAATAATAATAATAATAATAATAATAATAATAATAATAATAATAATAATAATAATAATAATTAGGAACGAAATCCAAGGGGATCGCAACAGACTGCTTAGCATTTGCCGATGATATTGCTGTTCTTTCAAACGACATAGAAACCGCTAGAGCTCAAGTTGAAATTTTAAAGGAAATTGCCGAACAAACTGGTTTGCAGATATCGTTTGAGAAAACAGAAGTAATGACTAACATCAAAGAGGCTCCACCAAAACTCCATACAAAATACGGGGACATCACCCGAGTAGACAAATTCAAATACCTGGGTTAGATCATCATGAAAAATGGACTTGACAAAGAAGCACTTCAGGAGCGAGTACGCAAACTGAATAGCCTACCAAACATCCCGCACAATCTACAACAAAAAATGCTTTTCCCAAAACACCAAGATACGTCACTATGAAACAGTTCTGAAGCCAGTAGTTCTACATGCAGCCGAAACCCTGTCTCTAAACGCCAACAAAGGACTCCTTGAAGAACTGGAGAAAAGAGAACGCAAAATTGTGAGAGGAATCTTGGGATCAAAGTACAGAAATGGAATCCATCAAAAGAGATCCAACAAGGAAGTCTACAGCAAAATAGAGAAAATTACCGACAAAATCAGAAAAAGACGGGCACGATTTTACGGTCATCTGAAAAGAATGGACAGAAGAAAGTTAACTAAAGAAATCTTTCTCTTTTTTGATTCAAACCCCAAAACCACAATTCCCTGGTTTAGAAATACCAAAGAAGACCTGCAAATACTACATATCTCAGCTGAAGACGCCTTGAACAGAGATCTCTTTCGCAAGAAAATATTGACGAACGGGCTAAACCGAGACGAGCAACCGAAGAGAAGACACGGTGCCCCTTGGACAGAGGAGCGTAAGCAGGCCCACTCACAAAGAATGAGGGAAATTTGGGCTATAAAGAAGGCCAAGCTCAATGTCAAATGCAACAAGACTTAACGTGGTCCTTGATGGCCCCAGCGAATTATACATATAATAATAATAATAATAATAATAATAATAATAATAATAATAATAATAATAATAATAATAATAATAATAATAATAATAATATCTGTTCCGGAGTTTCCGTGGTTTACAGAGGTGAAAGAAGGTGCGGGCATAAATAGGTCAAGATAGGACAATCGTAAGAATGATTTAAAACTTTAACATTGTGGTTATATTTCTTTCTCAGCTTTTTTTTTTTTTTTCAGAAACAAGATTTTACAAAATTCAGGCACCAAATTTTACTTACAAGTTAATTGAACAACTGTTAGAAAATGAAAACGACAACCTTGAGCTTGAAGATCACTAATTATACATTCTCCAATGAGCACTGTGACTCCTGTGACTATTCTCCACACATTACACGGTTACGAGTTTCCACAGGCACCATACAATATTTACTCTAACACCTCTGCATGAAAGGAAAGAGCCTCCATACTCTATAAATTTTACACTTAGGAATCTGTTTCCAGAAATTTCCGAGCCTATCAAAAGGCTCAACCTACATTTTATGTGCTCAACAGTTTACCTTTCGACATAAAATAAATGACACAGGGGTATAGAGTACCCATTCCACGAGGCCTTTGTGGAAAAACAACAGGTTCAATTACTGACCCAAAAATCAAAATTAAATGCAGGCGAACACTTGCCCTCCTAGAAGTTTACAATTAAATGGTTAAAACTCTATTTGGGCTTGTGGCCCGAAAATACAGAGGCCAAGCCTATAGGCTACTACTGAGGTGACTAGACGGAGAGAATATTTAAGTTACCATATTACAAACAGAAAGCAGAATCATAGTCACCTCAAAATCAAATTGAAGGGGAATTCGAGAGGTATCGCACTCTCCATTCCCTGATTACGGTTAAGTTTCTTAGGCTTGTTTGAAATTTACATTTTAGGAAAATTGAAGTTACATTATTAAGTTTAGGAACCTTCCTCTCGAGCTAGCTGTCAAAGATTGGTACTTAATTAAGCCAGGACTGCCATTACCTTGATCTGGTGGACATCCCGAAGGCGAAAGTGGCAACCCCTGCCTCCCCTCACAACCACACACTAGACTGGAGACATGAATAAGACAACCTGGTCGAAAAATGTGCCAGCTTTTATACCCGAGAGGAAGGTTCTAGAGAGCTCTGGGCTATTTTCATTAGGTAATTAAATAGCTACAAGACGGATCTTATTGGTTAAAAAATAACTATACAAAATTTTCTATTGGCCAGCCTCCAAAGTTGATGGGAAGAGATCGAAATATTGACAACTTTAGCATACCAAAAACAAAGAATAACGAACCTTAAAATAAAAAAATACTTTAGGAATTTAATAGTTCCTCTTCACTCTAGAGGGCATAACATAAGTTGTAGTACAGACATCTGTTGACAAAAGTTCAAATTCCTTGCGCAAGTTGATACAAGTTTTATATTGAAAATGGCATTCTTCAAGTCGCTTCATTTGAATTAACGGGACGGGTGTACCTCGCGGTACAATGTCGATGGAAAGGAAAGAGCGTAAATTTCTGAGGAAAATTTTGGGACCCAAGATAACAACAGGAAATGAGTTTGCCTTCCTTTTGAGATCAAATCAAGAGCTGTATGAAAAATGCAAGAACATTAATTCAACCTCGATAAGAAAAAGGCTGGCTTTCTATGGACAGATGAGAAGAATGGGATCGGAACGGCTAACAAATAAGATCCTCATCTTCTAGGAAAGAAGAAAGACCCAAATACGATGGGTGAAAGGTCATCAGGATCTAAAAAAATGTGACACTGAGGAGGGAGATAATACGAACAGAACAGTGTTCAGAAGGAAAATTTCGGAGGTGACGGATCTGTTCGTAGAGAAACCCAGGAGAACAAGAAGGGTGTTGTTCAATAACAAACTGGAAGCGATTGCATCCAGTGAAAGACTGCATGAAAGTGAATCCAGAACAGGACTCCAAATCTCATATCAGAAAACTCACTACATGGAAGGATCTCTTCGGTACCTAGATGGACAACCAATGAAAACCCAATATGGCTATTTTTTTTTGCTAGTTGTTTTACGTCACACCGACACAGACAGGTCTCACGGCGACGATGGGAGAGGAAAGGGCTAGGAGTGGGAAGGAAGCAGCCGTGGCCTTAATTAAGGTACAGCCCCAGCATTTGCCTGGTGTGAAAATGGGAAACCACGGAAAACCATTTTCAGGGCTGCCGACAGTGGTGTTCGAATCTCCCGAATACTGGATACTGGCCGCACTTAAGCGACTGCAGCTATCGAGCTCGGTAATCCCAATATGGCAAAATATCTCAAGTGTCTAAATTCAAATACCTGGGAGAAGTCTTCCAACCTTCAGGACTGAATCGTGAAGCGAACAAAGAAAGTGCCTCTAAACTGCAAGGAGCATACCGACTCACTTGGAGCAGATATAATAAAAAATCTGTATCCCAAAATGCAAAATTAAGACCTTATAACACTCTAATCATGCCTGAGGCACTATACGCATCTGAAACACTGATCACTGGGGACAGATCATTGATTAAAGATGCAGAAAAGCAAGAAAGAAAAATCTTAAGGAAAATTTTTATACCAGTCTGTACAGGGGAAATTTGGATGACAAAGAAATTTCATGAGTTGTACCACCACTCAGAGTAAATCTCAGACACGTTTAAAAAAATACATTTGTAATTTTATTGACATATTCTCAGAATGAGTAATCAGAGATTGAACAAAATAATTCTGAACCTTGCCTATCAATGAAAATAAAAAACAATTGGCTGCCCGAAGCTGGTAAAAATCTCTAGGAAATAGGCATCACAGGTGATATTGTGTTAGAAAGATCTAAGTTCAGAAAATTTGTGAACAATCACCGCTTTAAACACTTTCCAAGCACTGCCATCAACAAAACCTGTTCAGAAGATCACAAGAAAAGCCACAGTGAGAAGATGAAGATATTTTAGGAGAAGAAAAAGGGAACGGCATCAGCTAAATTAGTTCAATCACGCTCCTAGTTGGGCATAACGAAGAAGAATAACAAGCCCACCGAACGAGTTGGCCGCGCGGTTAGGGTGGCTCAGCTCTAAGTTTGTATTCGGGAGATAGCGGGTTTGAATCCTACTGTCGGCAGCTCTTAAGATGGTTTTTCGTGTTTCCCCACTTTCACACCAGGCAAATGCCGTGGCTGTACTCAGTTAAGGCCACTGTCGCTTTCTTCCCAGTTCTAGCCCTTTCTTGTCCCATCGTCGCTATAATACCTATCTGTGTCGGTGCGACGTAAAGCACATGGTAAAGAAATGTTAATATATATATATATATATTCTTCGCCACATGTTTAAATGGTGAAATGGTGACTACTTGATACCCAATTGTTTTCAAAGAACATTGTACTATTACGTTTTAAAAACAGGAGCTATGTACATTTCGAATTTATTACATCAAGGTGTCTGTCGTCTCAGAAATACTTGTAGCAGTAAAGTATGGCTAAACTTTCAGAACTTATTTCTCACATGTAGAAGAGGTAGATATGCTATATGGACATGCAATGGCGGCGACAAGAACCCCGTTGACCCCACGGGTTGGAGGGCCCATGACTGTTTCTTACTTCAGTAGCTGAAGACTGATTTTACATATTGATAAAGCTACAGCACACAACACAGTATTATTTGTATTACAAAGGGTTATTGCAAACTGAGGCCGTCGTACTGCAGAGCTTCTTTCGTCAATAGGAATACGGTAGCCTAGTTATTTCTGAAAGAATACGCGTTTCCCAAGCTGTTCCAATAATAACTATCCCCTGCTGCCACTCACAACAATCAACAAGGCTTTTGAAGTAATTAGCCAGTTTCCAGAACCCAGTAGTCAGCGAAGATGCGGTAACAAGTACATCTTCTTTGTCTAAACTCTAAATACTGAAGTCTCGAGCCAGTTTATAACTCTCAGCAGTCAGTGTAGCTAAGCAGGCCTACGATGGACGGTTAAGTTGTAAATTATTTGTTCCCAGGAACGAGATTATTTCTTAATATTGTGACGGTCAGCGTGTTTTGGTTACTATAATTGGAATATGCATTTCGTGTATGTGTGGGCGTACCCACATAAGTTTACTGTTTTAATTCCTACGGATATGAAAACAAAGTTATGTAATTATTATTATTATTATTATTATTATTATTATTATTATTATTATTATTATTATTGTTGTTGTTGTTGTTGTTATTGTCATCGTTGCTGTTCATTGTAATAATATACAACCTTGTACTATGAAATAAACTTGTAACTTTCCTTATCAGGAAATGAGACGCCTATTTTCAATTAGTGCAGGGGTAGGGGCGAGCCTTTTAGCGCCGCTGAAGGACATGGGTTCGTAAACCCTTTCTTACATAAAATGTTATAAATACCCTCCGTTAGCATTGATATATGCATCAACCCACCTTCGTACTAAAATCCGGGTACGCTGATGTATCCGTGCAGTATTCCATGTGCTGAAAGTTTGGCCGTAAGTTATTGTTACACTCTGTATACAGTGCTGCTGAAGCTTAGGGTTATTTTTCAATATTCATTTTCAATGTTATAATTTTAGCATGTGTTCTGTCCGGCTCCATGGCTGAATGGTTAGCGTGCTGGCCTTTGGTCACAGGGGTCCCGGGTTCGATTCCCGGCAGGGTCGGGATTTTTAACCATCATTGGTTAATTTCGCTGACACGGGAGCTGGGTGTATGTGTCGTCTTCATCATCACTTTATCATCATCACGACACGCAGGTCACCTACGGACATCAATTCAAGAGACCTGCCTCTGGCGAGCCGAACTTGTCCTCGGACACTACCGGCACTAAAAGCCATACGCCATTTCAGCATGTGTTCTTGTCTATTAATTGGTGTCTCTACATTTCTATAATAATGTTTATAATAAGTTAATGTCCGCCTCTGTGGTGTAGTGGTTAGCGTGAATAGCTCCCACCTCCAGAGGCCCGGGTTCGATTCCCGGCTCTGTCACGAAATTTGAAAAGTGGTACGAGGGCCGAAACGGGGTCTACTCAGCCTCGGGAGGTAAACTGAGTTGAAGGGGGTTCGATTCCCACCTCAGCTCAGCCATCCTCGAAGTGGTTTTCCGTGGTTTCCCACTTCCCCTCCAGCCAAATGCCGGGATGGCACCTAACTTAAGGCCACGGCCTCTTTCTTCCCTCTTCCTTACTTATCCTTTCCAATCTCCCCATCCCCCACAAGGCCCGTGTTCAGATTAGCAGCTGAGACCGCCAAGGCCAGGCACTGGTCCTCCTTTCCAGTTGTATCCCCCGACCCAGAGTCTCAAGCTCCAGGACACTGCACTTGAGGCGGTAGAGATGGGATGCCTCGCTGAGTCCGAGGGGAAAACCAACCCTCTGTGTAAGAAAGAAAGAAAGAAAGAAAGAAAGAAAGAAAGTAAGAAAGAAGGAAGGAAAGAAAGAATAAGTTAATATGTTGAGAGAGAAATAATTCAGAAAGTGGAGAAATTCAAATTATCTGGGAGGGTGGTTAGACAACAATCTGTCAGAGAAAGAGTCTTTGTTATCGAGAATCAACAAGACGAGCCTGCATATAAATTAACTACGAACACTTACAAGAAGAAGAAGAAGAAGAAGAAGAAGAAGAAGAAGAAGAAGAAGAAGAAGAAGAAGAAGAAAAAGGAGATTCTCATGGTGACGCTTGATGTTTAAAGAGCCCTAACATCGAGGTCATTGGCTCCTAAGGAAGAAGGTGATTTCGGTCAATGCAAAACTCGGAGGCTTTATATGCAACTGAGTGTTCGAACATGATTAAAACAGGATTGGCCAAGAAGCTGAAACTGGTGGAGAGAAAGATACGGAGAAAGATAGTGGGACCCAGAAGAACAAAGGATGGATCATACAGAAAGAAAGGAAACCAAGAATTATACCTGAAGATTGAAACCATCTCAGATACCATCCGGTGGGAGGAGAGCCATGTTCTTCGGACATATCTACAGAATCAAGCCCGGAAGACTGACCAATAGATAATAAGGTTTTGTGAGACCACGAGGTGAAGAAGGACCTGGAAGAAATGGGAATACAAGGAACGGAAATCAGCAACAGGGATACTCACAAGCCAAGAATAAAGACCACCAAGAGTTCTCAACAAAAGTTAGATCCAGTACCCAAGCACCATGGACAGAAGGGAGGAGGAGATTGCTGAGTGAAGGGATGAAAGAGAACTGGAGGAAGATCAAATCCCAGGAAGAAATGAAGCTGAATTCTAATTAACGTAGTCCATAGTCGCCCAAAACGAAATGAGAAGAAGAAGAAGAATAATTTAATTTAATGCTGCAAGCATTTCTAGGATCATTTGAGAAAACTTGTGACTAGCAACAGTTTTGTTTAATTTAATGAAGTCTTTGACAAGGCGTACAGAAAAAAAAACATGGTCATGTTTACGACATTCTTCCTATGTCCGGCTCTATGACTAAATGGTTAGCATGCCGGCGTTTGGTCCGAGGGATCCCGAGTTGGATTCCTGGTCGTGACGGTGATTTTAAATTTCAGTTGTTAATTTCTGTGGCTCGGGGTCTGGGTGTTTGTGACGTCATCAGCGTTAGATTTTATTCTAGGTAGAACCGCATGCTGACAAACCCGCAGGCATCTACTGGAAAGATCTGCACCATGCCTCTGCGAAGACCATAGGCCATTTCTTCTTCCAATTATTCTCCTAATTCCTGGCATTTGTCTGAATTTATCGGATATGGTTTGGTCGTAGTTTTAAGGCCGGATGCCTTTTCTGACTTCATTCTTATCGTTTGAGCCGCCTAGGTGCAGCATCCACTTTTTTTTGCACGCTAAACGCCACTTGTGCCTATCGAGGGCATCATTGGCAGCGACAATGAGGCTTTGCATGTCATCGTTCAGTCGATCAAGCCAGCGTTCCTTGGGTCGGCACGTTGTTGGCGTCCTTCTGAGCTGAGGTAGGAGGCCCTTCTTGCCACAGACTGTCCATTACTACGTATAAAATGGCCATATCAACGCATATGAACTCCCCCATATTTTCTCTCGTATGGGCGCCACTCCAAGAACAGTTCGGACATTTTAGTTCGTGATGGTGTAGTCTCCAGTGGTAATCAAACTTTTTGGTTGGCGTACCCCCAAAATCCAATTATTTTACCTTCGTATCCACGAGTACGGGTATATTGCAATTATACCAGAAATAACAAATGATTGTTGCTGGGTGCCAAATAATATTAACTGCAATAATAATAATAATAATAATAATAATAATAATAATAATAATAATAATAATAATAATAATAATAATAATAATTGTGACGGGCGGTACACCTCCGCTCCGCTAATTCAAACATTGCGCCAGTTGAAACTCCTCTACTGGAGGAAGTCGGAACTTTAACTTCCACTTTAATTCTTTGAGTTCTCAGAAGATGTCTCTACGGTAAATTTTGAAGTATTCTGAACTATGTCAGTTTCGATGTGTATTTGTTTGCTCTGTAGTAAGAAGTGTGAACATTCTCTTCTAGATGGCACCTCTTAAGAACTACAATTGTGCACCCTAGTGCGAAGTGAAGGAACCTTTTTTTGAAGAAATTTAGTATTTATAAGTTTGTTCTTTATTAAATTTCTTTCAGCCATTGTTTAAGTTGGCAATTTAATCCTTTCTTTCCGCCAGTTTTGAAATTGGCCAATCGCAAATTTCTGTAATTAATTTTCCACCAATCCTCGTTTTCTTCTCCAGTTTTGACATGTAATCTTTTGATCGTCCAATAAAAAGCTTGTGGGCTGGTGTAATCATTCATGAAACGTCTCGAATCTTCCGCGAGGGTATATAAACTGCTGATTTTCTGGTCTCCTCGCCACTTCAGTAACATCTTTCTTTGTGTGATTATGTAGCAGGGGGCGGGAAGCGCCTCTTTCTTCGGACAGCAGTTGAACCATCAGGTAATGGCCGTTTAATGACTTATTTTCTTGCTAGCTCAGCAGTTTAACCCTCGGGGCGGGTTCGAAACTTTCCTCATGTAACCTATATATAAAATGTAAAAGAAACTTGGTATAAATTCTGTTTCTTTAACTACAAATTGGGATAGAGAGTGCCTAACCCTCTCGAGCTCCCATTCATTTTGTTTTGAGGTGACTACGTTTTTATAACAGTTTCCCTTATACTCGTAATGTCATAACATTGTTCAATCGTGTCACCTCCGTAGTATGGGATTAGCCCTTGCATAAGTGGCCTAGTGCCAAATAGGTTTTAAAGAAGTGTATTACAAGTGCAGTTACGCCTCCTCTCAAGTTGGTATTTTGGGGGCCATGTAATTGTCCTGTTTCTTTATTGAATAGGCCTCAGTAGGTTGGGTATTTTTACCTCTGTTTTCATGTGCTTGGAGGACAGCTTGAAGGTGGAGTTTGGTGTGGCCTTTGATAGGCTTGAACTTTGAGAGCGGGTTGCTCTTTCTGAAATTTGGTTTCTGTGTGCCTCGAGCAGGCTTTACTGAGTAATAGGAAGCGAGTGCTCCTGGGCATGATTGGGGTTTTCTGCCCCTTTGTTAAACCTTGTGTATAAGTAAAGTTGGGCTCATTGCTCAGGGATTGTGTTTCTGGAACTCGAAGCCCAAAATACATTAATAAACTGTAATTGTACATTCTTATTTTGTTGCCATATAACTACGTTCCTGTTGTACTTGTTATTTCTGGATCTTGAAAAGGAAATATAACCTTGCTGAATTTTAAATTAACTTTAATTTCGTAAGTTGAGACCTGTTCATCCCAGCACCTTCTTTCACCTCTAACTACCACGGATAACTCCGTAACAAGTGGTAGCAGAGCGTGGTTGATTGGGTCTCAATTTAGCCCCTTTTGACGGCTAAACATTGCTTTGATTCGAACTCTAACAATTTTCTCAGTTGCTGGAATTTTTTGTTTATTTTTCTTTCTCAAAAATTTTCTGTCATCATGTCCGGCCCTCGCGAGGTTCTCTATCCTTTCTATTTGCGTAAAGAGGAATTAATTTATGAACTATCTCTCAGAAACGTTCAATCTGGAGGCACGGTTGCAGTCGACTCCAATAAGCTAAAAGATTCCCTTGATTTACCTATTACCATCCCGACTTTGGGAGAAAAAGAGATTGACGATGCTCTCTCCACGATCAATGACAATACTACTGAGCTAGCATCTGTAGTTAGTTTTTTGAAGTAAGTGATCCATCACCTAATCAACTCAAAAGAGTACAGGCTAGGTTGTACCACTTTTATAATAGGGTATGTGATCTATTGTCTCTGAAGTTAAATGACGTTCAGGGTAAGGAAGCTAGTACCCTTGCCGAAAACTTGTCCCAAATGTCTAGTAAAGTTAGTCAGTTGTTATCTGGACCTGCCATCCCTAAAGTCGACCAACCTATGCTAGTAAATATTGTTAGTGGGGAGGATTCCTCTAAAGAGGAAGGAAGTAGTACTAGTACTGAGGCGACTACCCAACGTACATCTGCCCCATCAGAAACTATGTCCGATCGTCGCAAGTCCATTCCACCCTTCGTGTTAAATAATGCTCCTTCCGAGTCTGCTTCTCCGCCACTTAGGCCCCTTCCTACTACGTCTCCGGGTTTCAGCAGTTTGCCCCATCCTTTAGCAATGTTGATCAGAGGTATTTCTAAGTTTTCTGTTAACTCTACCAGTGACGTAATTTCTTAAGGTTTTTAGTTGAGTTTCAAGATCATGCTCTAGTGTTCTCCCTCTCTGCTTCGCAAATTCTTCAAATTATATATCCGTATGCCATAGGTGTCCTCTCGGACCAAATTGTTAAGGCAATAGCTGAACAGTCATCGATTGAAGACTTTCATGCACACCTTCTTGCAAATTTTGTTCCAGCTCGAGCTAGGTCATTTCTGATTCAGAAGTACTATTATAGAGTGCAGCGACTGGATGAAAATTTGGCAGACTTCATCCAAGACATTAAGTTTTATACTAGGGTATTTGCCCTTCATTTTCCCGAAGATCAAATTGTACAAGCCATTGTGGAAGGCATTTCCCCATAGTACAGATCATACTTGTGTTTTGCGTCGCGTCCGCAAACTTTCGTTGAGTTAGAGGCAATGGCTGTCTCAGACGAAGGAGTTAGATACGCCGATACCTTGCGTGTCGCGAATGAACCCCCTCCATACTCTAGTAATTTGCGGCCTCCACCTCGCCGAACCGTCACTGCCCGTAAATGTTATGCTTGTGGGTCGCCCGACCATCTTCGGGATAAGTGTCCTTAAATTACAGCTAGTAGGACAAGGAATGGAGCAGGGTCGTCTCAAGGTTGCTTTAAATGCGGCGCGTTTTCCCATATCGCCAAGAATTGCCCTAATGCTAACAGCAGCCCCTCCTGCTCAACTTCTGGTGCAACTTCCAACAACAATCAAAAGTGACTAGTGGCTTCGGCTGAGTCGGCGAACCTGTCTTCCCGAGGCTCAGCCCAAAGTAAACATGTCGAAATTTCAGGGATAACTCAGTCTTCAAATGTATCTTTTGAAGGCCCTAAAGAATGTCTTAGGATTGCGGCGGATACCCCCGCACCTGTTCCATTTCTTAAGATTGAATTGAATAATGAGCCTGTAACGGCTCTATTAGATTCTGGCAGTGTTTGTTCTATTATTTCGGCTGAATGGTACTCTAAATTGAAAACAGTTTGCAAATTTCCTGATTTTTGTTCGACTTTGGTTCAATATGTTTCGGCTAATTCTTATCCTTTAGAAATTTTAGGTTCCTTAAATGCCAAAATTCGTATTTCTAAATTTACTTGGAAAGTTAAATTGTTTGTGGCAAAGCACTTGTCTTGCCCCATTATATTGGGAGCCGACTTCATGTCCCATACTGGTCTAGTGCTCGATCTTCAGAGCAAGTCGTGCACATTCAAATTTGCTTCTAATTGTAAAATCCCTTTACTTAAATGTAGTTCTGTGTCATGTTCATCTGTTTCGCCTACCCAGGATGAGATGTTGTTAGACCTTAGACATCTACCTGAGGAGCAGGCTGATAGTATTCGTAAGCTGTGTCAGTCGTTTCCAGAGGTGTTCTCTGATACTCTTGGTGTTACTGACCTTATCGAATACAAGATTGAGGTTACGGATTCGATTCCTGTCCGTTTTCCACCTTACAGGCTATCTCCACCTAAAAGGAAGGCGCTGAAGGAAATCATTGATCAGATGCTGAAGGACGGTATTATTCGGCCCTCTAAGCCGGCGTATTCTTCGCTTATTTTTCTAGTCCCGAAACCCCAAGGTGGCCTCAGGCCTATGATTGATTATAGGGCTCTCAATCGGAAGGTGGTGTTACAATCTGTGCCCCTTCCAGACCTTCACTCGTGTTTTTCATGGTTTCGTAAGGCTAAGTTCTTTACTATCCTAGATCTTAACCAGGCTTATAATCAGATACCGTTAGCAGAGGAATCTAAACACCTGACGGCGTTTGCCACGGATTGGAATTTGTATGAATACAACCGCGTGCCTTTCGGGCTCCCCACGGGAGCAGCTGTGCTTACGAGACTGCTAGACAAGGTCTTCTCCGACATCAAATTTGAGTACTTGTATCATTACCTGGATGATGTCGTATTTTCGGAGACCTTCGAAGAACATCTAGATCATCTGAAAGAAGTTCTCAATCGCCTCCGTAAGGCTGGGTTAACTGTGAAGTTGTCCAAGGTTGCCTTCGCTAAGCCCTCCATGTCATTCCTAGGGCATATTTTGTCGCCCGATGGTGTCGCCGTCGATCACTCTAGAACACAGGCCATCCGTGATTTCAAGCCTCCCAAGGACATCAAAGGTGTTGCTAGGTTCATTGGTATGGTGAATTTCTTCAGGAAATTTATTCCAAATTTCGCCAATAGAGCAGCGCCCTTGAACTTACTCCGTAGGAAAGGCGTCAAATTTGAGTGGGGACCTTCTCAACAAGCCGCTTTTGAAGATCTCAAATTAGCTCTGTGTAACGCCCCTGTTCTGGCCATGCCCGATTTCTCCAAGAAATTCATCGTCCAAACCGACGCGTCGTCGTTGGCGGTAGCTGCAGTCCTTCTTCAAGAGACTGAACTAGGGAGGCGCCCCATCGCCTATGCCTCTAGGACTCTATCGGCTCAAGAAGCCAAGTATTCCATCTATGAGCTCGAAGGTTTGGCAGTCTTATTTGCCTTAGAAAAGTTCCGTCTTTATCTGAAACATGTCAAATTTGACTTGGAGACAGATAACCAAGCCTTAAGTTGGGTATTAGGTAGGCCGCGACGTACTGGTCGCATAGCCAGGTGGGCCATCAGAATTTCTGCCTTCCAATTCGACGTGAGGCATATTCGAGGTACTGAAAATGTTGTGGCAGACGGGCTAAGCCGTATGTTTTCCAATAATGTAGAAACCCATGAACTGGTTGATAGTTCTTCATCTCCTGAGTCCATACGGCCTGAGGTTAAACCCATTTTAACTGATGCTCCCATGTTGTTTAGGGATTTTGAGAAATATCAACGGGAAGATCCGACGCTGGCTCCCATTATGGAAACCCTTTCTTCTGGGGAACATGTCGTCCCTTATGTTTTGAGGAATGGTGGTTTATGTTGCCCATCGAGGCATGATAAGAAGATTAAGGTAGTAGTTCCAGCTGTTCTCGTGCCAATGATCTTCAAGTACTATCATGAGACCCCATTAGGGGGGCATTTAGGCATCTTCAAAACCCGGGAAAAGATCCGTGAAATGTTTATCTGGAAGGGTATGGACGGTGAAATTCGTGAACTAGTTAAAGCTTGTAAATCTTGTTTGCTTAGTAAACCAACCATGTCCACCAAGGTAGGCCTCTTGTCTTCTCATCAAGCGTCGCGCCCCATGGAACGTCTCTACATCGATTACGTAGGACCCTTTCCCCAGTCAAAGGGGAATGCCAACAAGTTCATCCTTGTATGTGTAGAAGGTTTTACAAGATTTTCTTGGTTATTTTCGACTAAGCTGGCTACCGCTCAATCCACCATTTCCTGTTTAAATTCCATTTTTGCGTCTTTTGGTCCTTGTCAATACATCGTGTCCGACAATGCTAAAGCTTTCACTTCAAATCTTTTCTGTAAATTTTGTTTTGATCTAGCCATCTCGCATGTGACTACTTCTGCTTATTATCCTCAACCATCTCTGGCTGAACGGGTTAATCGTAATTTGAGGTCGGCACTGATTGCCTATCATCATGAAGATCATTCTAGGTGGGACACGTCCCTGCATTGGTTAGCTTTTGCTTTGAATTCGGCGGTTCATGAATCTCATAAGTTTACTCCAGCTTCTTTGATGTTCAAATTTGTTCCCAACACGCCGCTCTCTAACCTTTGGTCTCTTAGTGATATTCTACCTGAGACAATAGATCCAGATAATATTAAAGATCTTTGGACGAAGGATAAAGCCAATCTTAAAGTGTCTCATGAAAAGGTTAGGGAAAGATATGATCGTGGACGGAGACCCACCAATTTGAAGGTAGGTGACCAGTTGATGGTCAAAAATTTTGTTCCCGCGGGCAAGCTTTTCCCCAGATTTTATGGGCCGTGCATAATCCTAGATTTTCTTACGCCGGTTACGTTGTTATTAAGCAATCCAGCCACCTGTCCCAGGTGAAACCGGTGTAATTTCAGCACTAACTTAGCTCTTTTTTAGTTTTTTCTTTCCATTTGGAAAGAAATCTGAAGGTTATATTTTGGTTTCAGTTTGAGGCCTTCTGCCCTTGGAATTATGTTCTAATGTTCATTGTACAACCTGCCCCGACCAGCTAAACTGCTAACCTGTCCTTACCATGGCCATTACCACGCTCCCGTCTCCTGCTCAACAACACACAGTGGCTATTTAAAATGAAATAATATTTCCAAGCCGCTGGCCCCTCAGCTCCTCCACAAGTACTGTACCCGAAAATCATTTTGGTCCAACAAATTCTGCCGCCGAGATCTTAATGTTTCAGTGCCCCCGCAGCCGCGCGACGCCGTGCCTCTCCTGGTGTAGAGCACGGGCCCGATCTACTTCAGTGAGGACAACCAGTGTACGGCGAGCCGGAGCCCTCCTCCCGGCCAAGGCTGATGTGCGGCGCACCACCTGCTTCTTGCCCGCGGTCTGTAAACATTCGCCGCGTGTGCGGCGTGCTTCATCACCTCTACCCCTCTCATGGTGCGGGCGAGCGGTATCTCAGGGTACTTGAGGGGTCCGAGCGGCCTCCTCTGGACACAAGCAGCGGCGGCTGGTCTGGCCGTCAAACTTAATCAACTTAATCAGCCACATGGACATTTCATATCAACAATTACTACATGTTTGGAATTCAATTGCAATATTTGGTGGACTTAAAAGATTTTTTTCCTTTCAAGAATTAAAAGTTTTCCTTCTGAATTCAACTACTACAAGCATAAAAACTTAACATCAAAGTTATGACAAAGAATTTTGAAACTGGATCCAACCAATTTAAGAAACTTGTTTGTAAATCCTCCTGCAATTTATTTCTATATCAACATCATAACTTGGACCTTGTTTCAAAACAAAATTTGGTGTTCTTCTGTGTTACCCCTTGGAGGGACTTTTGGGGTTGGTTGGCGTACCCCCAAAATCCTTTTATTTTACCTTCGTATCCATGAGTACGAGTATATTGCAATTATACCAGGAATAACAAATGATTGTTGCTGGGTGCCAAATAATATTAACTGCAATAATAATAATAATAATAATAATAATAATAATAATAATAATAATAATAATAATAATAATAATAATAATAATAATACCGGGGTACACCTTTTCCGTGTATTTGAACTGTGCGTCTTTTAGAAGGCTATCTGTGATGTAAATCCTGAACTGTGTATCTAAAGAAGTTTAAGAAGATTGGACCTTTAATCTTCAGATGTCTCTACTATCGACTCATGTGGCCCCTCTAGTGGGAGGACGGGCAATTAAATATTAAGGGAATGTTCTATTTTCATGATTTGTGAACCTGAAGTGTTTGTATATTGTTTTTATTAATGTGTTGGGGGTGTCAGCACTTCTAAGCCTCCCTTTTCCGTACATTATTGGCCAATCAGAATTTTTTGTAAATATTTATGTAGCCAATTAAAATTTGGGGTGTGTACTTTCCCCTATGCTATATAAGCTGGGCGCTTGTGGGCCATTTTGTCATCTTCTTCGCTCTAGTATTGCAGTGCATACGGTGTAAATGGAGGCAGGGGAATCCTTGCCTGTTGTCGGAAGGCCCGCCAGCTCAAGGTAATGGTAGACATCTTTTAAAAATGTGATAGCTCCAGAAAGTTAACTTGAGGGGAAGGTTTCAAAATTCTTTCTTAATGTAAATTTCTAAAGTTTAATATAATCTATTAAATGCAAATTTTCAGGCAAGTCTAACAACGCTATTCAAATCCCGGCTGGGAAATATGTAACTTAGGGAATAACGAGTGTTCACCATCTATTAATTCCCATTCAACTCGGTGTAGGGGTGACTATGAGTTTCTAAATTCTTCAAACCATTTTGGAACTTAATATTTCACCATCTAGTCATCCTCTGTAGTATAGGGGTAGCATCCATAACTTCGGGCCATAACCCCATATAGGATTTTTAGTGTCTTTCAAAAGCAAGAGTTTCGCTTGCTAGAATTTTGTTCATGGCCGATTTCTTAAACCTTTTCTTTTGTACATTAAGGCCGTTTAGAGTGGGCATTTAATGTCTCCGTTTAAAGTGTCGTTAATTATGGACGAGTGTGTAATAGATTGTTGAGCTGAAATGGCAGTAAGCACTGTTTTGAAGTTTATCTAGTGTAGAATTCGAATAAGAAACTTGTGCCTTTGAAGGGATGGAATGTGTAAATTTTGGAGCTGAGTCTCCTATGGTGTAATTGAGTGGAGCAAAAATGCCCTTTGAAATGATGTACCTTTAGAGCTGCCGTGCTCATTCATTGGTATAATATCATCATCATCATCTGTTTACCCTCCAGGTTTGGTTTTTCCCTCGGACTTAGCGAGGGATCCCACCTCTACCGCCTCAAGGGCAGTGTCCTGGAGCTTCAGACTCTTGGTCGGGGGATACAACTGGGGAGTATGACCAGTACCTCGCCTAGGCGGCCTCACCTGCTATGCTGAACAGGGGCCTTGTGAAGGGATGGGAAGATTGGAAAGGATAGGCAAGGAGGAGGGAAGGAAGCGGCCGTGGCCTTAAGTTAGGTACCATCCCGGCATTCGCTTGGAGGAGAAGTGGGAAACCACGGAAAACCACTTCCAGGATGGCTGAGGTGGGAATCGAACCCACCTCTACTCAGTTGACCTCCCGATTCTTCCGCTTTCTCAGGGTACCTTGACGCACTGAGGCATGAAATATGTTTATGTCGCATGCCCCTCCTGACACTACGGGTGTCTCAACTGAAAAGCCCACCCCAGCAGCACCGGGAATCAAACAACGTTCGCCGGGATGACAGGAGAGCAGCTAAACCGCTACACCTTCCTGTTCCCCAGTGTATATATCGTTGGTGGGCAAAGGAGACCTCGCAATCCCTTCGGGGAACTGTTCCCTTCTCAGGCAACGCGTCAAGCCTTCACGAGACTGCTGGAGAAACGTGGTTTTCTCGTGAGTGGAATTAAGAGGTTTTCATTGCCTAGCACCGATGTATATCATCATCATCATCTGTTTACCCTCCAGGTTCGGCTTTTCCCTCGGACTCAGCGAGGGATCCCACCTCTACCGCCTCAAGGGCAGTGTCCTGGAGCTTCAGACTCGTGGTCGGGGGATACAACTGGGAAGTATGAACAGTACCTCGCCCAGGCGGCCTCACCTGCTATGGTGAACAGGGGCCTTGTAGGGGGATGGGAAGTTTGGAAGGGATAGGCAAGGATGAGGGAAGGAAGCGGCCGTGGCCTTAAGTTAGGTACCATCCCGGCATTTGCCTGGAGGAGAAGTGGGAAACCACGGAAAACCACTTCCAGGATGGCTGAGGTGGGAATCGAACCCACCTCTACTCAGTTGACCTCCCGAGGCTGAGTGGACCCCGTTCCAGCCCTCGTACCAATTTCAAATTTCGTGGCAGACCCGGGAATCGAACCCGGGCCTCCGGGGGTGGCAGCTAATCACACTAACCACTACACCACAGAGGCGGACACCGATGTATATACGAGTATTTAAAGTAACAATTACTGTTGTACTATACAGGGTGAAGCGAAATTCTCGCACTCAGGCGTCGCAGCGCGACACCTCATATGCCAGCAATAAAAAAATGTCTCTCACAAAAGTTCGACCTGCGAGTATATCCGGCAGAAAAGGGCCGTTGAAGAGTGGCAATCTGGCAACACTGTAACCACTTGTAGAGTAACTACCTCTGTCAGCACATAAGAGCCATGCTGTACAGTTGTTGCAGTGCATAGAGTTTTGGGTTAGCATGCAGGAGGTCGAGTGGTCGATCCTGGGTTGAGGCGTATGTTTTTTTTATTTTGTTAATGGAGTCCAGGTGGTATGGTATCTAGCATGTTAATCGTCAAGAGTGATTGCAGCGGGTCCGCTAGAACCCATTTGCACTTAGATACCACGATCGTAGAAATGCACGAACAATCGTTTTCATTGGTCAGCGTTAGTTCGTTTGTGTGATTAGATGCCACCCCCGGAGGCCCGGGTTTGATTGTCGGCTCTGCCACGAAATTTGAAAAGTAGTACGAGGGCTGGAACGGGGTCCACCAGCCTCGGGAGGTCAACTGAGTAGAGGTGGGTTTGATTCCCACCTCAGCCATCCTCGAAGTGGTTTTCCGTGGTTTCCCATTTCTCCTCCAGGCAAATGCCGGGATGGTACCTACCTTAAGGCCACGGCCGCTTCCTTCCCTCTTCCTTGTCTATCCCTTCCCGTCTTCCCGTCCCTACACAAGGCCCCTGTTCAGCATAGCAGGTGAGGCCGCCTGGGCGAGGTACAGGCCATCCTCCCCAGTTGTATCCCCCGTCCCAGAGTCTGAAGCTCCAGGACACTGCCCTTGAGGCGGTAGAGGTGGGATCCCTCGCTGAGTCCGAGGGAAGAAAAGATTGTGAAAGAAAGAAGAAGCTTTGAAAGACGCCCATTCCACGTCGTGGGCGTGAATTTATTCGCTGTTCACTATTAAGATGCCAGACACCATACCACCTGGACTACATTTACGAAATAAAAAACATATGCCTCAATCCAGGATCGACCCCTCGACCTCCTGTATGCTACCCCAAAACTCTACCCACTGCACCAACTGTACAGCTTTGCTGAAACGTGCTCACAGAGTTACTGTACAAGTGGTTACAGTGTTGCTAGATTGCCTCTCTTCAACGTCCTTTTTCTGCCGGATATACTCGCAGGACGAACTTTCGTGAGAGACATTTTTTTATTGCTGGCATGTGAGGAGTCGCGCTGCGACGCCCGAGTGCGCGAATTTCGCTTCACTCTGTATACACTGCTACTGAAGAAATTTTAAGTGAATGAGTGGATTATGGAAAACAAATTTTAAAAAAGCAATGCAGCATAAGTAAGCATTTTTACGTATCTATTTAATGGGAAGTACAAACTGGCACATATTTCAGAATTAATAGCTTTGAAAGGCGACTCTGTGTAGTGGTAGACAAAAATCCTAAATCTAAAAGTAGATTTTACTGAAAATGAGCAACCTCAACTCTTTTCTGAAGTGGTCACTGAAAAGAGATAGAAGCTACTGTACGATAAATTTGCGTACCCCTAGTAGTACGCGTACCGCACTTTGAAAACCACTGGTCTAGGCGCGCGTAGTATCCATAGGAGCAGTCCCATTTGCATGACATGTAGAGCTTGCCCACGTTTGACTGTGACCGGCCAACATTCGGATGCCTAAAGGGTGACAAGTAGCACGACAAAATCAGAACATGCGTCACTTAATGATTTACCTCCAAAACACCCGAGCTCCAAATTATATGAGATAATTGCCATCATTTCCATGAATACAATATTTGTAAAACACAATGCCAGGATGTATATAGAAGTAATAAATGAAAATACAGTCGAAATAGGTTATAACGACCCGGAAGGAACCGCCAATCACAAGGTGATAGTCCCGCAAACTGCTTTTCCTTTTTTGCTAAAAATATCATATACACTATGTGATCAACAGTATCCGGACACCCCCAAAAACATACGTGTTTCATCTTAGGTGCATTATGCTGCTATCTGGTGCCAGGTACTCCATATCAGCCACCTCAGTAGTCATCAGTCATCGTGAGAGAGCAGAATGCGGCGCACCGCGGAACTCAAGGACTTTGAACGTGGTCAGGTGATTGGGCGTCACTTGTGTCAGAAGTCTGTACGCGAGATTTCCACACTCCTAAACATCCCTAGGTCCACTGTTTCTGATGTGATAATGAAATGGAAACAACACGAAACTGACTGACAGAGACCGCCGACAGTTGAACAGGGTCATCAAGTGTAATAGGCAGGCATCTATCCGGACCATCATACAGGAATTCCAAACTGCATCAGGATCCGCTCTAAGTACTATGACAGTTCGGCGGGAGGTGAGAAAACTTGGATTTCATGGTCGAGCGGCTGCCCATAAGCCACACGTCACGCAGGTCAATGCCAAACGACGCCTCGCTTGGTGTAAGGAGCGTAAACATTGGACGATTGAACAGTGGTAAAACGTTGTGTGGAGTGATGAATCACGGTACACAATGTGGCGATCCGATGGCAGGGTGCAGGTATGGCGAATCCCCGGAGAACGTCATCTGCCAGCGTGTGTAGTGTCAACAGTATAATTCGGAGGCGGTGGTATTATGGTGTGGTCGTGCTTTTCATGACGGTGGCTTGCACCCCTTGTTGTTTTGCGTGGCACTATAACAGCACAGGCCTACATTGATGTTTTAAGCACCTTCTTGCTTCCCACTGTTAAAGAGCACTTCGGGGATGGTGATTGCATCTTTCAACACGATCGAGTACCTATTCATAACGCACGGCCTGTGGCGGAATGGTTACACGACAATAACATCCCTGTAATGGACTGACCTGCACAGAGTCCCGACCTGAATCCTATAGAACACCTTTGGGATGTTTCGGAACGCCGACTTCGTGCCAGACCTCTCCGACCGACATCGCTACCTCTCCTCAGTGCAGCATTCCGTGAAGAATGGGCTGCCATTTCCCAAGACACCTTTCAGCACCTGATTGAACGTATGCCTGCGAGAGTGGAAGGCTAAGGGTGGGCCAACACCAATTCCAGCATTACCGATGGAGGGCGCCACGAACTTCTACGTCATGTTCGGCTAGGTGTCCGGATACTTTTGATCACATAGTGTATGTTAGGCTGCACACTCACATGGTTAACGAACAGAACTACATTAAAACTTCCAAAAAGAAACGTACCAGTAACTGTAATAAGTACTGTATTTGCAGCACAGTATTAGTGGAGCGTGACTGTGAGGAGATTCACTGGCTTTCACTTAAAGAGCTGGTCCAATGATCGGCACATTATTATTTTGTTCTTAGCTGCTTAAACCACCAAAGTAAAGATGCTTCAATATCTTTGTGCTCAGATGATATGGGTCGCTTTTTTTCAGGAATTGTCTTCGAGAAGAGACTGTATTTTCTCTCTGCCCTTTCAAATTGTACCAATCGTTCCGTGTGATACCACCATTTCCTTCCCGATGCTGACATTTGTTTCCCAATTTTCTAATCGTCATATTGTGTGCCACTTTCCATTCCTTTTGCAACATCTTCACAGTGCCTTGACTAGACTATTTAACAGACTGGTTTGAAACATACAGTATTAAGCGTTAAATTGTTGTTAGCAATTATTTCCAAATGGGTAACAAACAAAAATCAACATTGGACATTATAGAAGATACATTTCTCCAAAAATGTGATCAAAATAGTCGATTTATACGATATGTCGTACTAAGCGATTTTTCAATACAGCATGTAGACTATATACAGTAGGATGTAGACAGACCGGACGGACGGACGTCGTTAAAACCCATGTCGAAATAAACGATTTCGACTGTAGTAAGTCTTGATTCACGCAAGAAATTACTTTTCCTAACGATCAATACAATGTGCTACAACATTTTTCTGTCGTTCTTCGATTTTTCTCAGTATTTCTAACGGTATGTATGTATTTTCCATCCTTGCACCGTTCCTCTGCCGGGTACAGTATGAAGCGAGGTTCTTCGTAGCGCGTTTTTACGTCCGGATGCCCTTTCTGATGTCAATCTTAATAATAATAATAATAATAATAATAATAATAATAATAATAATAATAATAATAATAATAATAATAATAATAATGTTATTGGCTTTACGTTCCAATAACTACTTTTACGGTTTTCAGAGACCCCGAGGTGCCGGAATTTATTCTCGCAGGAGTTCTTTTACCTACTAGTAAATCTACCGACACGAGGCTGACGTATTTGAGCGCCTTCAAATGCCACCGGTCTGAGCCAGGGTCGAACCTGTCAAGTTGAGGCCAGAGCATCAACCGTCTGAGCCACCCAGCCTGGCTGAATTAAAATACATTAACATTATAAGAAAATAAAAATAATGATTTATGCATTTTCATTTCATGGATTTACGTCACTTTGGAAATGACCGCAGCAATTATATTACACAGGCTTAGAGGCATGATTTTTCGGAATAATTTAGTTCGATTTCACGAGAAGGAAACAATTTTTCGCGTTAATTCGCGAAATAGGACTTGATTTCGCTGTAATTTTTTTTTTTTTTTTTTTTTTTTTTTTTACAATTCTGCTTTTCGTCGCTCCGACAAAGATAGGTCTTATTACGATGATGGGATGGGAAAGGGCTAAGAGTGGTAAGGAAGAGGCCGTGGCCTTAATTAAGGGACAGTCCCAGCATTTACCTGGTGTGAAAATGGGAAACCACCGAAAACCAGATTCAGGGCTGCCGACAGTGGGGTTCGAACTCACTATCTCTCGGATGCAAGCTCACAGATGCGCACCCTTAACCGCTCAGTCGTCTCACCTGCTGTAATCATTTTCTAAAATTATTTATAAAAAAGTCTCGTTCATGCGATTTGTGAATTGTTTATTTATGTGAAAAATAGATATTTAAAGAGAAACAATATTGAAAATCATTCATTATTCCTTACGTAATCTTGATTTGGATTATAATATAGCCCCAATCCATATCACATAACAAATTGCCCTTTCGCCCTATATAGCCGTACCATTAAAGGGATTTCCTTATATGCATTTCTGTCGAATTGAGAAATCTTTATTCTGTCTACAGTTTCCCTTCACACACGTGATATTGGAAAACAATTTAAAGTTCATTATTTTCCATGAATTTCGCTGCAGTTTTGGAATGATCGCAAAATAAGTAAATTTCGCTTTAAACTAGTCTTATCACTTTAATTCGCTGTAATTGTCAAAAACAAAATCAGTATTTTCTTAACCAGAATCGTATGATTCGTTAAGATATGACAGAATCTCTTCAAATAATTATTTGTGCGTTTACAGTTAACGCGAAAAATCCATGCCTGTACATAGGCCACATGACACAAGCGGTAGTGAAGGTAGCAGTACCAACGCAGTAGTTGTAGGTACTCTTGGGTCTCTTTGTCCAAACTTCTAAAGAACATTATTTGTAAATTAGAGTTGTAAGTTTAAGAAATAAGTAGCACTAGCTATCTCTCTCTACGTGTCAGTGTGTAGGTCACCCAATTGGTGTCATGACTGACGGTAACAATGTTCTTATCCTAGGAATACAGACCTACTTAGCAGATATGATGAAGTGGGTTATGTTTTGAGCCCGACACACTGTAAACAACGTGATTTATACATGAAGTGTGACGTCATCACATATAATACTTCGCTACACATTTCGATGTCTTGAATATTAATGAGGGAACCCAAGGTTCGTTCATAATCATGACATTAATTGCAGGATCATACATCCAGTTGCCCCAAATACTTTAGCGCCAATATAATTATGTGAATGAAAATGTTACCTGATAGCACGATATTATAACCTGTTTGCACCTTGAAATCCAATGCTCGATTGCGTGTTGGTGTTAATCTATTTAACAAAGTTCAAATTAAAAGACTACCTGTCTTTCTGTCAGAACAATAACCTGTACGTGCTTTAATCCACGTGTTCAAGATCTTCAAATACATTATAAAACAAAAATCAGTGATATAATACCCTCTATAATTTAATTGCTCCTTCATACTACTACTATTATGACTACTACTGCTACCTCTTTCTTTCTTTCTTTCTTTCTTTCTTTCTTTCTTTCTTTCTTTCTTTCTTAATCCTTTTTACCATCCAGGGTCGGATTTTCCATCGGACTCAGGGAGGGTTCCCACCTCTACCGACTCAAGGGCAGTGTCCTGGAGCGTGAACCATATGCTCGGGGATGAACATGAGCAGGAGGACCAGTATCTCTCCGAGGCGGCCTCACCTGCTATGCCGAACAGGGGCCTTTTGGGGGGATGGGAAAATTGGAAGGGATAGACAAGGAAGAGGGAAGAAAGCAGCCGTGGTCTTAAGTTAGGTACCATCCCGTCATTTGCCTGGAGGAGAAGTGGGAAACCACGGAAAACCACTTCGAGGATGGCTCAGGCGGGAATCGAACCCCCCTCTATTTGGTAATGGTATCCTATAATTGTATACATCTGAATTTGTAAGACCCCAATTTCGAGGAACATCGATGATATAAATGACTGACTCGTAAGGGAAAAAAACAGTTATAATTTGTCAAAAACAAAAGCCTTTCTTCCGCTTATCGAAAAAAATGTTGATCTAGTATCGACACATTCATATTTACGGAGGTTCCAAGACCTGCATACATCTTTGGCAGCCGGCTTTCTTAAAGGAGGGAGAATATCGTCTCATAATACTAACGTTCCTGTTTTCATTTTCATGACTACCTAACTAGGAAGAATTCACTACCATTTCGGAGAAACATCTTCATGATTACTTGTGGAATGTTCATTCATGTATTATTGTAATTAATTGTACGGGTTGTCTCATCTTGCCAGCTATATTACGAAGAGTGAACAACTACTACCTATTAAAATATTTATTGAATGGAGGTCTTTTTAAACCAGGGCCTCTCAAACGACCAAAATCTCACGCATGCGAAACGAGGCGCAGAGGTTCTGTGCACCATGCATCGGTCCGACTCGGCTCCGTTCGGACCAGCGTTTTGTCTCGGGGCGACTCGGTTAACCTGGGCTCGGGTGGAGGAGCGCTGCAGAGCGAGTGAGGAAGGGGAAAACAGGCGGAGCGACAGAGACAGAGCTATTGCTCAAAATCAAGGAGTGGGCGATCTGCACTCTGGTGAACCTAGCGAAGTCGTCTTATGCACCTTGCGCCGCTCAATGCACCAGTGCAATCACCCTGAGAGGCCCTGGTTAAAACCTTTGAGATAATTCTCCGCCACAGTGTTATATAATAGCAAGGTGCCAACCTGGAGCAGTGACATTTCAAGCCAGGTTTTTCCTTTCACATCCTACTAAACAATGTCGTCCAAACGAGAGTGATAGTCCAAGAAAGGAGAGCGTGTGATTACAGTCGCGTTTGGGGAGGATGTGTCAATGATTCCAAGAAGTGGGACGTCTCAGCGACACAGCTCCTTTAATACACGTGAATAGACCAGCCGTGTTGCAAAGACATGCGGATCATATAGAAACTTACGGAGGTACGAAGGATGGGATCGCTCATTGCAATATATTATATCTTTCAGTCTGGTCACTCTGCAGCTTGTCTTATGAAGCTGCGGCTGCCTCGGACACTCCCGGTACTAAAAAGCCATACTATAAATAAATAATAAATAAACAAATAAAATATTTTAGAAATCTAAGAGAATGTCGTTGAGCCTAACATTTACGAATATCATCATCATCATCATCATCTGTTTACCCTCCAGGGTCGGCTTTTCCCTCGGACTCAGCGGGGGATTCCACCTCTACCGCCTCAGCGGCAGTGTCCTGGAGCTTCAGACTCTTGGTCGGGGGATACAACTGGGGAGAATGACCAGTACCTCGCCCAGGTGGCCTCACCTGCTATGCTGAGCAGGGGCCTTGTGGAGGGATGGGAATATTGGAAGGGATAGACACGGATGATGGAAGGAAGCGGCCGTGGCCTTAAGTTAGGTACCATCCCGGCATTCACCTGGAGGTGAAGTGGGAAACCACGGAAAACCACTTCGAGGATGGCTGAGGTGGGAATCGAACCCACCTCTACTCAGTTGACCTCCCGAGGCTGAGTGGACCCCGTTCCAGCCCTCGTACCACTTTTCAAATTTTCGTGGCAGAGCCGGGAATCGAACCCGGACCTCCGGGGGTGGCAGCTAATCACGCTAACCACTACACCACAGAGGCGGACATTTACGAATATAGTGAAGGTAAATTGCAGTGAAACAAGCTGTAAACATTTATCACGCCATGTTCCGGTAAAAGAGCCAGGCGGAAACTACCAGGTGTATGCATAAGTCTTTTCCGTTTTCACTAAGGCATTGCATCAGCAAACAGTACGCAGTGTGTGAATTTGTCGCAAACGTCAGTTTGTTCGTCTGACATTAACCTACCAACACACACAAGTTGAGTCCGCCAGACACTAGCGTCTGTGTTGTATCGTGCAGTGATTATGTCGACGTTTGTGCCTGGAAAAGAACATTTGCGGCACGCATTGTTTTTCTTATTTAATCAAAAGGAAAAGGCTGTGGAAAGTCATCGTTTGCTGGTAGTAACATATGATGAACACGCTCCGTTGATTGGAACATGTGAGACATGGTTTCGACTATTTAAACTCGCAGTTTTATCACATGCCTATATAGACCTCGGCTTCCCCCTTCTTTCACATGATACGTCGAGACTGATCCTGGCCATCCAATCACGAATAGTATCAAGACAACGCCCTGAACCTCTTCCGGATCCCATGACAATAACAACCAGGCCGCGTCATCGGACTCTGGGCTATTCACATGACTCATAGGAACTTTCCGACTTGGAAATAGCACTGTATACCCATCCGTTCGTACAAAACCAATTACTCATATTACAAATGGAGACCTTCCAGCTTACAATACTAAGAATAACTATACAACTGAAATAATAATATCAATAATAATAAAAAATAAAGAATACTAAACACCCTTGGTGGAATTCTGAATGTGAACGTGCCTTGAAGGAACGAAGAAAAGCATTCCAGAAATACAACAGCAAGAAATCGCCAGAAAACCAAACATATTTCAATGAAACTAGAAAACGAGTAGCCAAAATCATCAGGCAGGTCAAGAGAAAACACTTGAAGCAACAACTGGACTGGATTGAAGATAACTTCCGTAACTACAACGTACGAGATTTCTACAGGGAATTCGGAGGACAAGTCCGTGGGTATGCTCCTCAAAACCTGGCTTTCAAAAGATCAGATGGAAAACTTGCACTCAGTAATCAGGAAAATTGTCAGGAACTAGCACTTTACTTCGCTGATCTCCTCAACTGTCCAGAGCCCCTCACAAGACTCCCTCAAGAACCCCCAAGGCACACTTTAGCAGAATCTCCACCACCGACAGAGGAAGAAAGATGCGGCCACATCCTCAAACTTAAAAACAATAGGACATGCGGAGAAGATGGCATCATTGCGGAACTTCTGAAAAATCTTGGACCTAACTCCCTCAAGAAACTCACTCAAATCATTACAGATATCTGGCAATCGGAAGAATTACCACAGGACTGGAATGTGCCCTCATCCACCCATTACACAAAAAGGGAGATAACACTGACGTGAACAATTACAGGGGCATTTCTCTTCTCCAAGTGACATACAAAATTCTTTCAGCTTGCCTTTTGAAGAGAACGCAAGAACAACTTGAACAAAGTATTGGCGAATATCAAGCAGGCTTCCGCCCTGGTCGCTCGTGTGCAAAACAAATATTCAACTTGAAGGCAACACTTAAATACAAAGCATTGAGGAACAAACCGGTCATCTGCATTTTTGTTGACTTCAGGAAAGCGTACGACTCGGTTGATCGACAGTCTCTCTTCGTTATTCTTGAGGAACTGGGGCTTGATTCCAAGACCCTCAACCTCATCAAGGCAACACTCACTGACACTATCTCCAAAGTTAAATTCATGGGGGAGATCTCTGAACCATTCCCGATTAAAACTGGCGTCCGACAAGGTGACGGCTTATTTCCGCTTCTTTTCAACCTCGTCCTAGACAAAGTCATCCGCGAGTGGGAGAAGGCATTGAAAGACATGGGATACTGGCGCTCCATACGACTAGGACGACCCAAAGACGGTATTGAGATATCATGCCTCGCTTTTGCAGATGACCTTGCCATACTGACAGATGATGTAGTCACAGCCGTTAAACAAATTGAAACCCTTAATGAATATGCTGGAAAGGTCGGCCTACAAATTTCCTTTGAAAAGACCAAGTTCTTCTGCTCAAAACTTGACATCCAAAATTTGAACACGACATATGGGCAAATCAAACGAGTACCACAATTCAAGTACTGAGGAAAATTCTCGGCCCACGAAAAACAGAAGATGGATATAGACTGAGGTCACGCAAAGTGACAGAAGAGCTTTCCAACATTGCAGCAGACATCCGCAAAGGACGGCTGAAATTTTATGGGCACGTTCGCAGACTGCCGGCAAGTAGACTGACACACAAGATTCTCACCTACATAGAACATCTAAAAATATTCCATGGGTACTGGAAGTGAAGAAGGATCTGGAAAAAGCCCAGATGAACTCAACTGACACCGAGGACAGAAACCTCTACAGGAAAAAAATTAATGGATGGAAAGTGCAACCAGAGAACGAAGTGAAAAAGAAGACTGGAGCAAAGTGGACAGAAGAACGAAAAAGGATCCATGGAGAAAGGATGAGAGCTGTTTGGCAACTCAGAAAACAGAATCGTTAGAGCTTTGCATGATCCATTGGGTCCATACGCACATAATAATAATAATAATAATAATAATAATAATAATAATAATAATAATAATAATAATAATAATAATAATAATAATAATAATCCGCCTCTGTGGTGTAGTGGGTAGCGTGATTAGCTGCCACCCCCGGAGGCCCGGGTTCGATTCCCGGCTCTGCCACGAAATTTGAAAAGTGGTACGAGGGCTGGAACGGGGTCCAGTCAGCCTCGGGAGGTCAACTGAGTAGAGGTGGGTTCGATTCCCACCTCAGCCATCCTGGAAGTGGTTTTCCGTGGTTTCCCACTTCTCCTCCAGGCGAATGCCGGGATGGTACCTAACTTAAGGCCATGGCCTATCCCTTCCAATCTTCCCATCCCTCCACAGGCCCCTGTTCAGCATAGCAGGTGAGGCCGCCTGGGCGAAGTACTGGTCATACTCCCCAGTTGTATCCCCCGACCAAGAGTCTGAAGCTCCAGGACACTGCCCTTGGGGCGGTAGAGGTGGGATCCCTCGCTAAGTCCGAGGAAAAAACCGAACCTGGAGGGTAAACAGATGATGATGATGATGATAATAATAATAATAATAATAATAATAATAATAATAATAATAATAATAATAATAATAATAATAATAATAATAATAATAATAATATCTCTCACTTCTGAATTCAGTGCGAGGGTGTTGATATATGTACTATCACAGACCAGAGCGGTATTGTGTATTATGAACTCTTGAAGCCCGGTGAAACCTTTAATGCACAACGCTACCGCCAACAAGTGATTAATTTAAATTACACATACATCGAAAGACGACCGAAATGGGCCAGAAGACATGGCAAAGTGATTTTGTTACACGACAATGCGCCGTCTCACACAGCAAAACCAGTGAAAGTTATCTTGAAATCGCTTGGATGGGACATCCTTCCGCACCCGCCGTACTGCCGTGACCTGGCACCATGTGAATATCACCTCTTCGCATCAATGGGGCACGCGGTCGCAGAGCAGCACTTTAGCAATATCGAGGACGTTGGAAAATGGCTCGACGAATGGTTTGCCGCAAAAGACAAGCAGTTTTTCTGGCATGGGATTCATAACTTACGTGGAAGATGGGCGAGGTGTGTAGAAGGAGAAATGAATTTCCCTTGAAAATGGCGTGTTTTCTTTACCACAAAATTCGGCAAAAACTTATGCAAACACCTGGTATTGCTAATGTCGTTCCATGACTGTTCTCTAGCTATGTACATACAAGTCATTTTTAGAATCTTTCAACCTTTGTCTGAACATCCAGAAAAGTCTGGTACTGGACATGCATGATGCTGAAAAGAACTCGGGAGTGGAAAGGTTAAGTTGCATTAAAATTGCGAGTTAAAGGATTGGTTTCCAATCTCATTTCGACTATCCTGATTCCCCGTTTTTATTCGTCAGCATATTTCATACACTCTACAGGGTGAAGCGAAATTCCCGCACTCGGGCGTCGCAGCGCGACTCCTTACATGCCAGCAATTAAAAAAAATGTCTCTCACAAAAGTTCGTCCTGCGAGTATATCCGGGAGAAAAAAAAAACGTTGAAGAGTGGCAATCTGGCAACACTGTAACCACATGTAGGGTAACTACATCTGTCAGCACACGTTAGTCGTGCTGTGCGGTTGGTGCAGTGGATAGAGTTTTGGGTTAGCATGCAGGAGGTCGAGGGTTCGATCCTGGGTTGATGCGCACTTTTTTATTTGCTAATTTCCATCGGACATTACATACTGTAATACAGTAAAACACCGTTTCATAGGTCACATGTATCCCACATTTACAAAATTTAGTAACGCTAAGCACGTTGTAACGCATCTAGTAGATGAAGTGGTGCGAATAAATTCACGCCCACGACGTGGAAAGGGCGTCTTTCAAAGCTGACAAATGAAAACGAATGTTCGTGCATTTCTAGGATCATGGTATGTACGTGCAAATGGTTTCTAGAGAACCCACTGCAATCGCGATTGACGATTAAGATGCCAGATACCATACCACCTGGACTACATTTACGAAATAAAAAACATACGCCTCAAACCAGGATCGACCCCCTCGACCTCCTGCATGCTAACCCAAAACTCGATACACTGTACTACCTGTACAGCACGACGAACGCGTGCTGACAGAGGTAGTTGCACTACATGTGGTTACAGTGTTGCCAGATTGCCACTCTTCAACGTCCTCTTTCTCCCGGATATACTCGTAGGGCGAACTTTTGTGAGAGATTTTTTTTTAAATTGTTGGCATGTGAGGATTCGCTCTGCGACGCACGAGTGCGCGAACTTCGCTTCACCCTGTATATAGGCGCTATATGTAAATTACATACTTCGATGGCCAACATGAATTAATACTAGGCTATCTATTGTATACATGCAATATAATTATTACAAATATTTATTTATTTATTCGTCTTTATCAGTGGTAAAGTTAGGACTCATGATCCTCTTTTACAGGTAACATCATTGTTCAGAAAAATTGTGGAGAATGTTAAATATTTTAACATATTTTAAAACAAAGCGGGTCATATAAAATCAAGGAGTTCTCTGGAATAACTGCCGAGCCGCGGTAACATGAAGTACTTTAAATATCTAGTGGCGAAACAGACAGGAGCGAGTGCTTTAGAGAGTGAAATGAATTAAGTGAAACGTCTAGGAATCTTTGTAAGCGATTATTGTTCTCTGACCTTCCCATGTTTGTAGAGCTGGGAGATTAGGAACGGCCAATTACTTAATCGTTCCCTAGACCTACCGTATATTACATCTATCTTAATGTTGTATCGCGTAAAGACATGATTGCTACTTGGCGCTGACCAACCACTGGGCTCGCGAACACCTGTTAGTGAACCTTTGATTATGCATTTCACGCATTGTTTCAGCTCCTTAAATGCGGCATAAAAGTAAGGCACGTCCTATCTACGAGGGCGTAAATCCTCAAGGCAACTGGCGCCTGCATTTACCTGCTGTGCCTTCTGTGGAGCGAGTTCCTTTCGAGTATCAATCCACTCTCCCACCCAAGGTAGGTATGGCGTATGAAAAGAGGCTGAATAAAACACTCGTAATCAAGGAAGAGACTTACGCAAGAATCACTGACCAGAAGAAATTAGACATAGCTTGGGGACTAAATGGAAAAGGACAAGATAGAAAGTCACCTAGATTCTTAACGACGTCAAGGACACAATCGGACAATCGGTGTCCTTTCGCTCCTTAGAAAGCTGGTTCGATACAAGTTGAGTTCGGTAGCTTTTTAGGGTGTTTAACCCTCTCATTGCCAGGCCTAGATCCTCAGAATAGGCTAACAGTACCAGACTAATCTACAACATTTTTCAGGATACCATTTAAAAGGATATATATAATTTTTATGTGTCTGTCTTTTACTGTAACATTGAAAAGGAGAAGGTTCCAACAGCCGAAATTTGCACCAGATATGGGTTGTTACATACTCTTTGCAAGGCAAACACAATGAACCTCTTACGAAAACAATATATTGTTGAACTTTTAAAAGAAAAATAAGTTCCTTTCAGCAAAGTGAATTTGCCATATTCGCCATGTTGACGCGCAGAACGCTATCTATCGACAATCCACAAGAGTTCGAAGTACGTCCATTTTTGAGTGCTGTCGGATGAGAAGTCGAGAATGAAAAAGCAAAGCAAGGCCCTGGGAGGGTTGGAAGCTAAAGGCATTCGGCATTAGGTGGCTTAGAGTTGATCACTCTACGCCCGACCGCCTTTACCACAAGGTATTAATCTGTTACTCATTTTTAGGGTAGGCTGAGTGAACCATAGGCCTAAGTGGACCTCCGGAAATGGAATTCTTTCTTAATTTTTTTCTACTTCCTGACGGGGAACCGAGCACGGCTTTACAGCCTCGGCCAGGCAACCCTTCGAATATGGGAACGTATTGCCACCATATATTTTTACAAGAACTATATTTATATTTATTTAGCATATGGTTTTTAGTGGCGGCATCACTGTTTTGGACAAGAGAACGTCGCTAACCTCACTGCTGCCATCTTGACAGGTCCTAACCTTACTTTTTGTGAACAAGAGAACGTGGTTAACCTCACTGCTGTCATCTTAACCACGTGGCGCGCTGTTTATAGGTAACGTGCCTGCCTCTTACTAAGAGGCCTCGCGTTCGGTTCCCGTCCAGGTCAGGAATTTTTACCAGGATCTGAGGGCTGATTTGATTTCCACTCAGTCTACGTGATTAAAATTGAGGAGCTGTTGGACGGTGAGTTGACGGCTTCGGTCTAGAAAGCCAAGAATAACGGCCAAGAGAATCCGTCATGCTGACCATACGATATTCGGGCAATGCAGTGCTCGCTTGCTAGGCCAAGGCCCTTCGGAGCTGTTGTGCATTGAGGTTTGGTTTGGTTTATGGCTTTTAGTAACTGAAGTATCCGAGAACATTTTCGGCTCGCCTAGTTCAGGTCTCTCTGTTTGACGGCCATGGGCGGCCGGCGCATCTGGCTGCAAAATGATGATGATAATAGGGTAGGGAGAGGGTGAAATCTGGTGTCGGCATATAGCCTACTCTTGTTGAATAACAGCAAAAGTTCTACTCAAGGCTTAACGTAACCCGTCCGATGGACGAACCACCATTAGCATTGTCATACACAATCACTGCATACAACCGGCAACAGTAAGGTTGAGTGAATAGTCCTGTACTATCAACATAGATTAACAATGCACAACTGTGACCTTACTCTCCTTCGAAGTAGTCCCCTCCCATAACTATGCACTGCTGAGATCGGTGATACATGTCCTGGAAAGTTTGCAAGAAGGCTTCCTTTGGGATCGTGTTCAAAATCCTCGTCACGTTTCGTTGGATGTCAGGAATATCGTCAAATCTCTTTCCTTTCAAAGCGAGTTTGAGTCGTGGGACCAGGATTGAGATCTGACGAGGGGATCCCGGAGAACGCCATTCCATGCTTTGCCGTTTCGTATCAGGGTCGTACCTGAGACATCAGGTTTCATCCTCAGTGACAATACAGTTCAATAAATTTGGTGTCGCATCCACCGTTTCGACAAAATCCTGCGAAGCCTCTAAACGTGCCTGCTTCTGATCGTCAGCCAAGTTGAGGAGCTATCTGACGGTGAGATAGCGACCCCGATCTAGAAGGAAACCGCTGTAGGTGGGGGCGGCAGAATAACACTCACGGCATCCCCTGTCTGTCGTAAGAAGCGACTAAAAGGGACCCCATGGTCTCTCAACTTGGTAACGTGGGTTGGCGACCACGGGGCCCTTAGCTGAGTCTCCTCACTCTCATCTATCCTATCCGACCTCTCCTGTTCTTTTCCTAGCCCGACAGTATTTGGTTTGCGACTCCTAGGAAGTCTTTCATTTTGACCCCTTCGTACCCCTTGACTTTCTTTGGCCAATATCATTTTTCGAAGTGTCGGATCCCTTCCATTTTTTCCCTCTGATTAGTGTTGTATAGAGGATGGTTGCCTAGTTGTACTTCCTCTTAAAACAATAATCACCGCCACCACCCCAGTCTAGAATGCCAAGAATAACGACTGAGAGGATTCGTCGTGTCGACCACACAACACCTTGTTATCTGCAGGCCTTCGGGCTGAGCAGTGGTCGCTTGGAAGGCCAAGGCCATTCGGGGCTGTTACGCCATGGGGTTTGGTTTGAGTTATCTGAAGTGAACATCTCAGCTGACCCACGATGTACATTCAATTAATTGCCAAACAACGTACGGCAGCCCTGAAAATGACTGTTCATTGTGGGACACTGTCAATCACTTGTTTCTTTTCACTGTAAGAAAATGATGAAAAACTAGTATTTAATAATTGTTTTACTATACTTTAACGGCACATATTAATCATTTTAACCTCCGACTTGGTTGCGTAGGCAATAATACACTCGCGCGCGGAACTCAAAAACAAAAATCAGCACAAAGCCTTGAAAAGTGAAACAACGCCTTGGTCAGGTTTAGCAAGCACAAGTCAACAATAGGCAAGAGGACTGAGACTGTATGCGGGCATGAACAATTCCAGGGACTGAATCTGCCAAGTTGTTGGCAGACGGCTTCGGATGGAGCTGTATATACACTGACTGACAGAGCAAATACAACACCAAGAAGGAGTGGTCAGAACTTTATGCCAATTGCAGGGTAGACTGACGTCACTGAGGTATGCTCATGATGTGAAATGCGCCGCTGTGCTGCGCACGTAGCGAACGATAAATGGGACACGGCGTTGGCGAATGGCCCACTTCGTACCGTGATTTCTCAGCCAACAGTCATTGTAGAACGTGTTGTCGTGTGCACAGGACACGTGTATAGCTAAGAATGCCAGGCCGCCGTCAACGGAGGCATTTCCAGCAGACAGACGACTTTACGAGGGGTATGGTGATCGGGCTGAGAAGGGCAGGTTGGTCGCTTCGTCAAATCGCAGCCGATACCCATAGGGATGTGTCCACGGTGCAGCGCCTGTGGCGAAGATGGTTGGCGCAGGGACATGTGGCACGTGCGAGGGGTCCAGGCGCAGCCCGAGTGACGTCAGCACGCGAGGATCGGCGCATCCGCCGCCAAGCGGTGGCAGCCCCGCCCGCCACGTCAACCGCCATTCTTCAGCATGTGCAAGACACCCTGGCTGTTCCAATATCGACCAGAACAATTTCCCGTCGATTGGTTGAAGGAGGCCTGCACTCCCGGCGTCCGCTCAGAAGACTACCATTGACTCCACAGCATAGACGTGCACGCCTGGCATGGTGCCGGGCTAGAGCGACTTGGATGAGGGAATGGCGGACGTCGTGTTCTCCGATGAGTCACGCTTCTGTTCTGTCAGTGATCGTCACCGCAGACGAGTGTGGCGTCGGCGTGGAGAAAGGTCAAATCCGGCAGTAACTGTGGAGCGCCCTACCGCTAGACAACGCGGCATCATGGTTTGGGGCGCTATTGCGTATGATTCCACGTCACCTCTAGTGCGTATTCAAGGCACGTTAAATGCCCACCGCTACGTGCAGCATGTGCTGCGGCCGGTGGCACTCCCGTACCTTCAGGGGCTGCCCAATGCTCTGTTTCAGCAGGATAATGCCCGCCCACACACTGCTCGCATCTCCCAACAGGCTCTACGAGGTGTACAGATGCTTCCGTGGCCAGCGTACTCTCCGGATCTCTCACCAATCGAACACGTGTGGGATCTAATTGGACGCCGTTTGCAAACTCTGCCCCAGCCTCGTACGGACGACCAACTGTGGCAAATGGTTGACGGAGAATGGAGAACCATCCCTCAGGACACCATCCGCACTCTTATTGACTCTGTACCTGGACGTGTTTCTGCGTGCATCGCCGCTCGCGGTGGTCCTACATCCTACTGAGTCGATGCCGTGCGCCTTGTGTAACCTGCATATCGGTTTGAAATAAACATCAATTATTTGTCCGTGCCGTCTCTGTTTTGTCTCCAACTTTCATCCCTTTCGAACCACTCCTTCTTGGTGTTGCATTTGCTCTGTCAGTCAGTGTATATGGAGCGGAACAAGGAAAGATAATGAATGTATCATTACATTTAAGAAAATGAAATAATTTATTGTTTTGCTTTCGATTTTATTTGGGCGTTGACACGCAACTAACACAGCCTGAGAAAACGCTAGTGATAAATGTTCAAATACAGTTAGTAATTACAACGGGATATCGTCTGCGAACAGGTCAGGTGCACTTCTTTCGAGTTGACTCCCAAGGGTGCCCTACGCTTCTGTTAGAATGGAGTCCTGCCGAGAATGACATACAACGGAGAAGGCACAAACCTCCAGTACCCTAGCTAGAGTGAATAACCAATTAACGTTAAAATCCCCGATCCGGCTGGGAGTTGAACCCAGGGCCCTCTGATCCGAAGGGCGGTACGCTGGCCATTCAACCAAGGAACCGGAAAAATATACCTTGAACCACATGAATACAGACTCCAGTCTGACACTGAATTTCACAGTTGTGGAAGTTTGATTCGCAATATAGCCTATGCAAGGAGAGCGATATAGGAGCAATGGTTTATATTTTGTAACACAAAACAAAAACTGACCAAAGTTTCAACGGAAAAGCCGGGAGTAGATCGCACCAAGAAGGATACACTTGAAGTTGAAAATAAATAAATAAATAAATAAATAAATAAATAAATAAATAAATAAATAAATAAATAAATAAATAAATAAATACATAAATAAATAACTTAAATAAATAAATAAATAAATAAATAAATAAATAAATAAATAAATAAATAAATAAATAAATAAATAAATAAATAAATAAATAAATAAATACATAAATAAATAAATAAATAAATAAATAAATAAATAAATAAATAAATAAATAAATAAATAAATAAATAAATACATAAATAAATAAATACATAAATACATAAATACATAAATAAATAAATACATAAATACATAAATAAATAAATAAATAAATTAATTAATTAATTAATTAATGCAGTGCGAACCTCAGCCGAGTTGCCGATTACTTCCTGTGTCATATCTAGGCGAGTGGATGAGGCAGTAGCCACCTGATCCATACAACTTACACAGTCACGTCATGCTCTCAGTCAGTCTGCGATAAGTTTCCCTACAGCGTACAGTGTGATTGCCTCCTATCCAGCGGACATTGATCGATTTACTGCGTTTCACAGCTTATGAATTAAGTGTTGGACAGTGTATTTTCGTGTTCTGTAGATTTTAAAATGAAATTCACACCAAGATTTTGAAGACTCGTGAGGCTATATTGCAGAGAATGAACCGAAATATCATCACATGCTACAATACTTGTTTGCAGGTTGAGGAAGAGCATTTTCAACACTTACTGTAAGGGGGTAAATGTTATTGTTTTTGTACCTCTTTTTCAATCTGATTACCGTCTTATCGTAGTTAATTTATTTTCTACGGGCGTGCGGGAACGGTGTGGCGGGGACGGACCTCTCGTTTACCGACAAGTGGCATGCAGGAAAGGCGGAAGCCCTTACGAGACTCGCCTTGTACATACTGTACAACTTCATTAAACACTGTCATACCTTTCAACGTTCAGACTGCAAGCCTCTTTGAATTAGTTCACTGCAACGACGGATTATGACTTTCATTTGTCCTAAAGGTAACACGTGTAAAATGGGTGTACTTACTACTAGCTATTGTGGAACCGTTGTTGACGGGTTAGTTTTTGTAATTTATTTATTTATTTCCTGAGCACTACAGGATTTCTAATCCCAATTACAGTGGCAGATGTTTACACGTGTTTCTTTTTAATGTTTCAGTCAGTCTAATAACCTAATATCTGAACTATTCTAATATTATATTTACGTTGAGGAATAAATAATATTACACATCTAATCCTTACAAGAAACAAGTAGATAAAAATATAATTTCGTATCTAAAATAGTCTAAAAACCTAATATCTAAACTATTCTAATATTATATTTACGTTGAGAAAGAAACAGTAGTTCACATCTAATCTAATTTAATCTTTACATGAAAGAGTAAAAGAATAAAATCGTAATTTCATATCTAAACTATTATTTTCTTCTAGTTCTAACACTTCTAATTACATTTATGGGATAGGGCTTAACATACAATGTTTATAATACATTTTGTGGTTCAAATCATCATTACAAATTAGAGATTTTTCGCGGAGATGCTGAATTGTTGTAAAAACAGGTCTAGAGGTATACAGAAGTCTAAAGAATTATTTTTCTGAACTGCACTGTTGTAGACATTGCATAGCCTGTAGAGTGGGGAATTTTTGTGAGCGGTTGTTCTGACTTTTTTTGTTATGAAAAGCAGAGGTAGTGCCATCTACCAGAGATTAGAGGCATCTGAAGAGACAGGGCACATTTCAACAAACAACAATAGTTAGCGTAATGTTACTGCAGATCAGTTTTGGGGCCTTAGGTCATTGAGGTCATACCATTTTGTTTTTTTCCAGCTGTGCGATCTTAAGGCATTCCAGGTCAAGGCTTCGGAACCCCTCTTTATAACTCCTCTTTCCTTCAATCTCGCAGTGATTGTACCTTGACGATTCTTTTCCCATTTCGGCAGTCGTCTTCGTTATCTTCTTTATCAGTACTAGCTAATGACCACACAGTTTTTTACCTTATAAAGACAATCATGACAACCACCACTATTATCAGTTAGTCCGTTACCATGACGCCCGAACAACGATTACATGTCAACAATTTTCGTTGTTGATGGACTTAGCAATAAAAGTAGAAAGTGATTATTATTATTATTATTATTATTATTATTATTATTATTATTATTATTATTATTATTATTATTATTTCATTATTACGTCATTATTATGTCTCAAACGGTGAAAATGTATGCAACATAAAAGTTCGGAAATTATATGTTTCACAATGTATATCATGTACAGTTTTCCGATACAGTTACAGTAATATTAACGGAGAGATTTGAAACTTCCTTTTTTTTTTTTTGCTAGTTGCTTTACGTCGCACCGACACAGATAGGTCTTATGGCGACGATGGGATAGGAAAGGCGTAGGAGTTGGAAGGAAACGGCCGTGGCCTTAATTAAGGTACAGCCCCAGCATTTGCCTGGTGTGAAAATGGGAAACCACGGGAAACCATCTTCAGGGCTGCCGACAGTGGGGCTCGAACCCACGATCTCCCGGATGCAAGCTCACAGCCGCGTGCCTCTACGCGCACGGCCAACTCGCCCGGTACTTCATATTTTGACCCTCTTAAGGAGAGAAAGACCTCCCTATCTCACCCATGCCAACACTGTAATACATATTTCTCAAAATATATGTGGTTTAGTCACTTAACATGTTTAGGACTAATTATTTTCACCTTTAGCTATAATAACAGGAAAGGAAGAGTATTTGTCTAAACTAAATACCTTTCTCAGTATGAATTTTTAGGAGAAGCAACTTTCTAATTTCTAATTTTCTATTAGGCATTATTTAAATTCCAACTTTCGAGAAATTCTGTAAAGGTGTTTTCCCGTGATGTCAAAACAAAGCAACCAACAAACAAACAAAGCAAAAACGTACAAGAATTGAACTAAACATATTTTAAAATTTTGTAACAGGCTACCTGATCGGACATATAAATGAAGTGTGAGGTGAGTATTTGAAATGTACAGACAAAATTATTATTTTATTGATATAGACCACATAATCTATACTAATATATCATCATCATCATCATCATCATCATCATCATCATCATCTGTTTACCCTCCAGGTTCGGTTTTTCCCTCGGACTCAGCGAGGGATCCCACCTCTACCGCCACAAGGGCAGTGTCCTGGAGCTTCAGACTCTTGGTCGGGGGATACAACTGGGGAGTATGATCAGTACCTCGCCCAGGCGGCCTCGCCTGCTATGGTGAACAGGGGCCTTGTAGGGGGATGGGAAGATTGGAAGGGATAGGTAAGGATGAGGGAAGGAAGCGGCCGTGGCCTTAAGTTAGGGACCATCCCGGCATTCGCCTGGAGGTGAAGTGGGAAACCACGGAAAACCACTTCGAGGATGGCTGAGGTGGGAATCGAACCCACCTCTACTCAGTTGACCTCCCGAGGCTGAGTGGACCCCGTTCCAGCCCTCGTACCACTTTTCAAATTTCGTGGCAGAGCCGGGAATCGAACCCGGGCCTCCAGGGGTGGCAGCTAATCACGCTAACCACTACACCACAGAGGCGGACTATACTAATATATAAAGAGGTAATGTTTGTTTGTATAATGGCTAATCTCAGGAACTACTGGACCGATTCTAAAAATTCTTCCACTAATAGAAAGATACATTGTCCCTGAGTGCTATAGGCTAGATTTTATTTTCAAAACAATTCGAGGGGGGGGGGCGGAATTTGTCGTACAAGGACGAGACAAAGCTCACTTTAAGCCCCTTGACGCAAAGAACAAAACTCGGTACGGGCCCGAAAACTATGTTTTAAGGCCCTAAAACCAACCGTTATTGAGATATTGGCACCACACTACCCCTGCTCTAGGAATCGGATAAAGCAATGAACTGCCGTAACCATGGCAACATCAGCTCCGGTATGCTTACAGCAGCGAGATTATTTACAAAATATCACAAAAACCTAACATGTTACAGACATAAAATTTGGTATTTGGAATCTCCTTCAAAATAAAAGAACACACATTTTTGTTTTCAGAAAATCCACTTAAGGGGTGAGGGTTGAAAAGAAGTGAGGAAGGAGTTGAATTCTTTATATGAGGATACATATATCTCAGAAACGGAAGATGTTAAGGACGTTAAAATTGGTAGGCCGTACTTGGAATCTCTAAAAAAAAAAATTTTTTTCTGGAAAATCCACTCAACGGGATGAACATTATAAAATATTGTAAAATGTAAAATGAGTATCTTCTCGTCTACCGGTTTTCCCACACCTGTGGGATCGCGGGTGCAAACTGTGTCTCACATGTGGATATGACGCTGTTTTACGACTGGATGCTCTTCCTGACGCAACCCTATGTGTAGGGATGTGTTCCTGTTGTGGTTGGTAATGTGGTGTGTTGAGTGAATATGAAGAGGAGAGTGTTGGGACAAACACAAATAACCTGTCCCCGAGCCAGAAGAATTAAGCACACGCGATTAAAATATCCGACTCAGCCCGGAATCGAAACCGGAACTCTGTGAACCGAAGGCTTCAACGATGAACTCTCAGCCAAGGAGTGGGGCAGTTTTTAAAATTAGTATATCTCAAACTTAACATGGTACAGGCGTGAAAATGGGTACTTGTAATCTCCTTTAGAAATAAAAAAAGCCCCCTTTTTTTTACTGTTTCTCACATGTGGTGTTCCATTTCGCATGTTCCAGATTTAGTTCTGCCAGTAACTTGCTCATCTTAGCCTCAAAAGGCAATAGGTTCTTTCCAACACAGTTCCTGTACCAGTACATGGTCTCCTTGCGCATGCGCAATACGAAAAATCCTTTCCAACACAGTCAAAATTGCGTCCATGTATTCGTCCGTGTACTGCAGTCAGGCGTTCCAACAAACTCTTCGCATCGATCCCTGGCGGTCGGAACTAGTCCGCAGTCTAAAGCATGTTCTGAGCCGTACATTTCTGTGACATGCGCAGAGACACTGTATCGTTGCCTCCTGCTGTACGCTGATTTCTTTGGAGTTCCTTAATCAGCTGTTTTTATGCACATCGCGAGCTCTTCTCCCATTAATAAATTAATCAGCTGTTTGGTTACTGAGGTTAGGATGGATAGTAACGACAATTTTTTACACTCTTCATCCAGTGAAGAAGAGGAAGTACAACTTTTCGCAAAAAGGGAAAAAAATGAAAATTATTTAGGTGACGATAATTAAACATCTTTCTTTAGTTATTGCCAACGGCCGTAGCCATGTTGAAACACCGGATCCCGTGAGATCTCCGAAGTTAAGCAACATTGGGGGTGGTCAGGAGTTGGATGGGTTGCCACGCGCTGTTGGTGGGGGGTAAGGGAATGGAGGAGCGGAAAGGAACTGGCCACCCTACCGCACGTAAACTCCGGCTCAGGAACATCTCTGCGGAGGTTCGGACCTGCCTTCGGGCAGAATAACCCTTACCTTACATTTAGTTATTTGTGGATTGTGTTACGTTAGGCCTATAGTTTATGAAGGCACAAAAGCTACCAGGTGAAACAAAATATAATTGAAATACGATGTATTTTTCAGAAGAAACTGTTCCTCAGTATAATGAAATAGAGTTTTTCGAGCATTTCCGCATTAGCCGAGGAGTTGCTCAAGATATTACAAATCGATATGAAAGAAGTGAGCATCATAAAAGACATTACGGGCAATATGGGAAAATATCGGCATTGCACCAGGTTAGTACAGTAATTGCCGTTACTCGTATTCCTTGGAGTTCATGAACGAGAATCCATTCCAACACAACCCAATCGCGTATCAATCCCGGAACCTATAAAAAGTCAGCGCATGCGTATAGAGCGGTATATGGATACGTCCATGTACTGACAGCAAACTGCGTGTTGGAAAGAACCTGTGGCCACACACGTGATTTACAAAGAGGTTCTGGAGTAAATGAAAGCAATTTTTCGGCGAGTTTTTATACTTTAGGGATTTTCAGATAATGTCTTAGTGCAGTACCGAGGAAAAAATAATTTTTATCAACTTCCGAAATCCTCACGAGCGAAGCTGTAGGTAACGGTTACGTGCCAGATGCGACCGTGCCGGATGCGACCCGGCCATTATCGTGCCAATAGCGACCGAGCGGATAAGCATCGTAACGCATGCGACCCATCAATCACTTACAATTGATCTGCATTAAGGGCTGTCGCCAAGTGGCAGATTGCTTATAAGTAGCTAACTTGGTCTTTTCTAAAATAAATGTCTGGCACCGTTATTAGCAGGTTCTAGTGCCGTTGGTCGAAAGAAAAATATAATAATGTTGCTGGCTTTACGTCTTAGTAACTACTTTTATGGTTTAAGGAGACGCCGAGGTGCCGGAATTTAGTCCCACAGGTCTTATTTTACGTGCCAGTAAATCCACCGACACAAAGCTGACGTGTTTGAGCACGTTCAAATACCACCGGACTGAGCCAGAATCGAACCTGCCAAGTTGGAGTCGGAAGACCAGCATCTCAACCGTCTGAACGGTATGAGACTCTTAGCCTGGACGAAAAAAAAAAATCACCATCAAAATGTTGGCCGGCAGGGTAGGAAAGTTGGTGGTAGACAGTTTCTAATCACTAGGTTGCATGCCAAAAGCCGGGATTCAAATCCAAACCTTTTCGCAGTGTTCAAATGGAGTGAGGGGATATGATGCTGTTGATGGTGATTCGGCCGTCGGATGGCGACGTAAAGCATTGAGCAGACCCCTTGGTATTATTCGAGAGGAGTAGGCTACGTGCTGAAACAGGGTTTCATCTCTCCCTACTTCATTATCATAATCCCACTTCCAGATGCGCAGGCCGCCCAAGGGAGTCAGGTAGATAGACCTGCACCAGGCAAGCCGAACACGTCCACACACTCCTGGTACTAATAGGACACGATAAGTAAGTAGGCCTAAGTCGTAAATACACTGACTGACAGAGCAAATGCAACACCAAGAAGGAGTGGTTCGAAAGGGATGAAAGTTGGGGAAAAAACAGAGACGGCACGGACGAATAATTGATGTTTATTTCAAACCGATATGCAGGTTACACAATGCGCACGGCATCGACTCAGTAGGATGTAGGACCACCGCGAGCGGCGATGCACGCAGAAACACGTCGAGGTACAGAGTCAATAAGAGTGCGGATGGTGTCCTGAGGGAGGGTTCTCCATTCTCTGTCAACCATTTGCCACAGTTGGTCGTCCGTACGAGGCTGGGGCAGAGTTTGTAAACGGCGTCCAATGAGATCCCACACGTGTTCGATTGGTGAGAGATCCGGAGAGTACGCTGGCCACGGAAGCATCTGTACACCTCGTAGAGCCTGTTGGGAGATGCGAGCAGTGTGTGGGCGGGCATTATCCTGCTGAAACAGAGCATTGGGCAGCCCCTGAAGGTACGGGAGTGCCACCGGCCGCAGCACATGCTGCACGTAGCGGTGGGCATTTAACGTGCCTTGGATACGCACTAGAGGTGACGTGGAATCATACGCAATAGCGCCCCAAACCATGATGCCGCGTTGTCTAGCGGTAGGGCGCTCCACAGTTACTGCCGGATTTGACCTTTCTCCACGCCGACGCCACACTCGTCTGCGGTGACTATCACTGACAGAACAGAAGCGTGACTCATCGGAGAACACGACGTTCCGCCATTCCCTCATCCAAGTCGCTCTAGCCCGGCACCATGCCAGGCGTGCACGTCTATGCTGTGGAGTCAATGGTAGTCTTCTGAGCGGACGCCGGGAGTGCAGGCCTCCTTCAACCAATCGACGAGAAATTGTTCTGGTCGATATTGGAACAGCCAGGGTGTCTTGCACATGCTGAAGAATGGCGGTTGACGTGGCGTGCGGGGCTGCCACCGCTTGGCGGCGGATGCGCCGATCCTCGCGTGCTGACGTCACTCGGGCTGCGCCTGGACCCCTTGCACGTGCCACATGTCCCTGCGCCAACCATCTTCGCCACAGGCGCTGCACCGTGGACACATCCCTATGGGTATCGGCTGCGATTTGACGAAGCGACCAACCTGCCCTTCTCAGCCCGATCACCATACCCCTCGTAAAGTCGTCTGTCTGCTGGAAATGCCTCCGTTGACGGCGGCCTGGCATTCTTAGCTATACACGTGTCCTGTGGCACTCGACAACACGTTCTACAATGACTGTCGGCTGAGAAATCACGGTACGAAGTGGGCCATTCGCCAACTCCGTGTCCCATTTATCGTTCGCTACGTGCGCAGCACAGCGGCGCATTTCACATCATGAGCATACCTCAGTGACGTCAGTCTACCCTGCAATTGGCATAAAGTTCTGACCACTCCTTCTTGGTGTTGCATTTGCTCTGTCAGTCAGTGTAATTTCAGAGAATTAGGATCTTTTTTTTTTTGCTAGTGGCATTACGTCGCGCCGACACAGACATGTCTTAAGGCGACGATGGGATAGAAAGGGCTAGGAATGGGAAGGAAACTTCCCTGGTCTTAAAGTACAGCCCCAGCATTTGCCTGTTGTGAAAATAGGAAACCACGGAAAGCCATCTTCAGGGCTGCCGACAGTGGGATTCGAACCCACTATCCTCCGGATGCAAGCTCAGAGCCGCGCGCCTCTATCCGCATGACCAACTCACTCGGTGGGAAAAGACGTAAACGCATCACCATGTTTCGTGTTGTAAAACGAGTTTCCCCCAGAATTGTTATGTAAAGTAGGGGCAGTAGCTGCTTATAGGACTTACTGAAATGGCATTGCACTTCGTTTAGCTTACCTTACCTTGGGTGATGACACAACTTATCAAATGACAATTTGCTTGTCAACGCCGGTCGCATCCGGCACGGTTACAGATTATGCGGTCGCTAGTGGCACGGGTCGCATCTGGCACGCCACCGTAGGTAACAGCTAGTAGAATAATAATCTAAGAAAAATGATTGTCTCAAGTGTGCTGCCATTTAACTGTAAAAATCGCATATTTTTCAAGCAGTTACTGCCGGTTAGGGAGACCCGACGTTGTATCGACAACGCGGGATGAGGTAGACGTACATACCTCAGCAAGCAGTTCTAGGGATAACGTAATAAGCGAAGCAAATCGTTGATCTCCAGCATCGCCTTCAAGAATGTACATATCATTCAGTTCATGTTTGTTGTAGGATTGTGATTGGATGAAAGGAACTTGCTCTCTGCAAGGAGCAGCAAGTTATCGCAGGCGCGAGTAACCTTGAAATTTTACACCCTCATCAAAAGACGCTCCTATTTCTTATGACTCATTATGGAAATTAACTGATGCGTGAAATGTACTCTAATTTAAGACTCTAAAGAAAAGCGTTCATTAAGAAATTCGACGTAAAGTTGATTTCAAAGAATGGAATTGTAATAAAATTACCGAGCAAGTGGCTGTGAGGTTTGAATCACGTAGCTGTAAGCTTGCATTCGGGAGATAGTAGGTTCGAACCCCACAGTCGGCAGCCCTGAAGATGGTTTTCCGTGCTTTCCAATTCTCACACCAGGCAAATGCTGGAGCTGTACCGTGATTAAGGCCACGGTCGCTTCCTTTCCACTCCTACCCTTTTCCTACCCCATCGTCCCAACAAGACTTATCTGTGTCGGTGTGACGTAAAGCAGATAGTAAAAATAAAGTAATAACATTAGGTATTATTTCCTAAAATTCGTTTGAGAGTTGGTTTTAAAATACTCTCTGCGTGCAATAATAATAATAATAATAATAATAATAATAATAATAATAATAATAATAATAATAATAATAATAATTGTACCGGGAGGTACACCTCTACGCCGCACATTTAAATCTTGCGCCAATTAAAACTCCTCTACAGGAGAAACAATGAACTTGAAACTAGACCTATTTAAACGTTTCCTCTGAAGATGCCACTACCCTAATTTTGTGATTATGAAGTTGCCAGTACTGTGTGAATTTCAACTTGTTTTTGTTTTCCGTTTATCAAGAAATGTGCACATTCTCTCAGAGAGGTCACCACAAAAACTATGATCATGCACCCTGGTGCGAAGTGAAGGAACTTTCTTTGAAGAAATTTTGTATTCATAAGTTTCTCCTTTACTAAATTTCGTTCATTCATTTTTGGGTTGGCAATATTTATCATTTCTTTCCGCCTGTTTGTATGTGAAGCAGGAGGCGGGAGGTGCCTCTTTCATCAGGCAGCAGGTTTTCAGAAACGTAATGGCCGTTTAACATCTTATTTCTTGCTAGCTCAGCAGTTTAACCCGCGGGAACGGTCCGAAACTTTTACCATGTAACCTACTTTTCTAAAAATGTAATTTTCTGCCGTCTTATGTAAAAACTTCATAAAATCTGTAACCCTAATTCGGGGATAGAGAGTGATGCACCCTCTTGAGTTCTCCTTCATTTTGGTTTGAGGTGACTACGGTTTGGTAACTGATTTTCTTCTCTTCCTTAATGTTTTAAATTTCTTTCTTATACCGGCCACCTCCATAGTTTGGGAATAACCCCTGTTTCAGCGGCCTAGTGCCTTTTAGGTTTTAAGAATGCCTGTTTAGGAGTGCAAATTCACGCCTCAATTCTATTTGGTGTTTCGGGCCATTTACTTAACCATTATTCGTGTTCCATGAAGGCCCAGTAGGTTGGGTACGAGATACCCCTGTTTCAATTGTAAGTTTGGCCATGGAAGGCCAAAAGGTATAAGATACTGTTGGAATTGCCTTGAGTAGGCTTGTGAACTGAGAGCACGATAGCTCTTTTTCGAGTGTTGTAATAGTGCCTCTGGGAGGCCTGAAATTGTCATTGTTGGAGCTAGTGTTCCATGTATTGGGGATTTTCTGCCCTTGCATTAAAATTCGAGCTTTGGTAAAATTGAGCTAAGAGCTCAAAATTGTAAAACTAGGGGCTTGCAGCCCAAGAGTGTAAAAATCACTAAAATTGGGATCTTTTGTCTTGTTTCTAGTTTGTCATTGTACCTGATATATTATTGTGTTCACTTAGTGAAAGATTGTTAAGTTTGAAATTCTAAAGAAAAAAAAAAGAAAATATAACCTTGGTTAATGTTTTAAATTGCATTCTTGACTTTGTAGTTAGACCCGTTCACCCCGGCACCTTCTTTCACCTCTGCGTCCACGGGTAACCCCGTAACAATAATAATAATAATAATAATAATAATAATAATAATAATAATAATAATTGTAGCTGGAGGTACACATCAACCCTGTGCATTTAAATGAAGCGACTTGCAGAACGCTATCTAACACATAAAGTTTGCAACAACTATTTCAAGAAATTCGGACTTTTCTCCATAGATGTCACTATTAAAAAACTGATGTCATGCACTCTGGTGTAAAGTGGAACTACTAAAAATTTAAAGAAATGTTATATTTATAGGTTTTCTAAACTGAATCAATTATTCTTTGTTTTTTACATTTCAATGTTTGCAACACTTGTAACTCATCCCGCCAGCTTTGGAGTCTGGCCAATCAAAAATTTTGGGTATTTAATTTTCAGCCAATCACATGCTTCTTGTAACTTTTCGATTGTCCAATAAAAAGTAGAGGATGTGTCTGGACTTAGTCCAGAGCCTTCTCGAACCTTCCTCTCGGGTATAAAAGCTGACGCCTTTTTGAGCCAACTTGTCTTACTGATCGTCATCTTACTGAGCGTGTGTGTCAAGACAGGAGGCGAGGCCTCATCCATCGGGAAGCAGAACATCAGCTAAGATAATGGGCACCACATTTCTAACTGTGTAGGTATCTCCACAAGCTAATTCGAGGGGAAGGTTTCCAATCTTTAATAATGTAACTGTAAAATTCCGAAAATAAAAAAAATTCTTTCTTCTCTTTCAAAAGTTCAAATAGTCTTTAGCACTTAACAAAAACCGGGGATAAAGAGTGCGTTACCCTCTCGAATTACCCTTAAAAGTTCAAATAGTCTATAGCATTTAACAAAAACCCGGGATAGATATTGCGTTACTCTCTCGAATTCCCCTTAAAAGTTCAAATAGTCTATAGCACTTAACAAAAACCGGGGATAGAGAGTGCGTTACCCTCTCGAATTCCCCTTCAGTTTAATCTTGAGGTGACTACGATATTGTAACTGTTTTCACTATTGTAAATTGTAACCTAACTTGTCTATCTAGTCACCTCAGTAGAATGGGATTACCCCCTCTAACTTCGGGCCAGGAGCTCAAATAGAGTTTTCTCTTGTGTGCAAATGTCTGCCTCCACAGCATTATGATTTTTGGGCCAATAACTTTAATCTGTCATTTTCCACAAAGGCCCGGTAGAATGGGTACTCGATACCCCTGTATGATTTCTTCTATGTAAACTTAAAAGACTACTAATACGGTCTTGTAAATTGTAGGTTGTGCCTAGAGAGGCCTGAAGAAGTAACACAAGACGCTCTAATCACAAATGTAAAAGTTAAAGGTTGCCTTGAGTGGGCTGTAAGGGTTTGGGAGCGTACTCTCCCTGGTAGAATTATAGAGCATAGAGGCTCTTTCTTGTAGTTTTTGTAAATATTGAATGGTGCCTTTGGAAGGCCGTATCTTGTAACCTTTGGAGCAAAAGGTGCTCGTGAAAATTGTGTGTGATTTAAATATCCTGTAAAAGAAATTGGTTGGGAGACTCGTCTCCTTGACTATCTAACTAAACGCAGCAGTAGTGATGTAGGTAATTTTTTAAATTTTGAGCTGGCTACGTGGTTTGACTTACGTAGCTCTTATTTGCTTTCAGGCGATAGTGGGCTCGAACCCTACTGTCGGCAGCCCTGTAGATTGTTTTCCGTGGTTTCCGTTTTTCACACGAGGCAAATGCTGTACCTTAACTAAGGCCATGGTGGCTACCTTCGTAATTCTAGCCCTGTTCTATCCCATCGCCACCAAAGACCTGTCTGTGTCGGTTTAATGTAATACAAATACAAATAATAATAATAATAATAATAATAATAATAATAATAATAATAATAATAATAATAATAATAATAATAATAATAATAATAATAATAATAATAATAATAATAATAATAATAATAATAATAATCACAGTATAAGGTCCCTCATTTTCTGTAGACTTCAAGCGATACCATGGTCTCATTATTTTGTTCCGAAGGAATCTCATAAAGTGCCAGAAACCAAAGACACGCGATTTATAAATTTCAAACCTCCCTCTAGTGCCATTGACCTTAGCCGGTATCGAACCTGGCAGTTTGGAGAAGAAAATGACACCACCAACTGGCTGCATCACTTTGAGTCGGCGCCATGCATTAGTCAAATAATTTATAGCTTAATTTGCTATTCCCTTGCTTTCAAAAATTAAATAGCGGTCTTCGAAATAACACATTGCCGGCTCCGTGGTGTAGAGGCAGCGTGCCTGCCTCTTACCCGGAGGCCCCGGGTTCGATTCACGGGCAGGTCAAGGACATTTACCTGGATCCGAGGGCTGGTTCGATGTCCACTCAGCCTACGAGATTACAATCGAGGAGCTATCTAACGGTGATATGGCGGCCCCGGTCTAAGAAGCCAAGAATAACGGCCGAGAGGATAGGTCTTGCTGACCACATGACACCACATATTTTGCAGGTTTCCGCGCTGAGCAGCCTTTTGAGCAGTTGCGCCATGGGGTTTCTTTTCTAAATAACACATTCAGCTGATTTCGTGTGATTTTATAGATTATTTGGTGTAGTGAAATACAATTTCACGGCTTGCAGTGCAATCTGTAGAGCAGGTTTTGGATGTGTTCACTCTCTTCACAAACTCGCAGCCGTGTTTCACTTTATAGTGAACCCATAATTCTACCCTGCTAAATATTGCAACTAGAAAATTGCAACTACAAGACGCAACTACAAGTGCAACCGAAACTCTTTATTGCAGGCTTATCTCACATTTCGTTGCATGAGAACTCGCCGTGGGAGCGAGCGGCCCACCCATTCGAGTGGGCTCGGAACACTTCGGTTGACTTCGAGTAATAAATAATTAACTTCCACTTAATAAACCTTCATTGCGAGAGGTTTTGGCAATATCATTAACCAAGAAATAAATAATTAAGAATTTTAATAAATATTTAATGAAGCTAAAATCCACAGGGTGGAAATGTATGTGGCCCGGGGAAACTTGGCATCCATACTAGCAGATTATAAACACGCGCCAAGGCCGCGCAATCCAAATATGCGTGAAATAATCTACATGAAATTAATTAATTACGCCCGTTAACAGGCACGAGAAAAATCAGCAAATAACACCATCATTGCTTGGGAATAAGGTGGAAATTTTGAGGCGAGTTACAAAGAAATCGGTCCAATGGTTATGAAATTGTGCGATTACACCATGATACATCACGGCGAGGAAAGCGTCCCTAGAAAAGCTATAAGTATCCCCACTTATGGATAGCAGCTCACTCACTTGTTCGTTGTTTGCGAGGCTGGACCTGCGTTGCGTTAATATCTAGTCTTCAAATAAACTTGTGACATTTATTGAGTTATTTGGCTCGAGATAATATATTTAGTTGAATTGACGGAGAATGCCTGAACTTATCAAATGAAAACCGCGAATTCATAGATAGCTTTCGTGAATTATTGCGTGTCTTTGTATTCAGTGAAGGGAACCGTAGACTAGCCAAGATAAGCTTCGAGTTTCATATCAGTAAACCACCTGGCGTAAGAGGAGGAGAGTGAGGGAAGTTCTCACGGAGAGTTAGGTTTTCGCCGAGAAACGGTGCGGTTGTACAGATGGTGTGCGTATAGAATAATTCATTATTTACGTGTTAGAGAAATTAAAGTGTAGAATCTGTGTAATCATAAGCCATATAGAATAAAGAGGAAGAATGTGTTTTCCAAATATGAAGGGCTAAGTGTGTGAGCCAAGCTGGCCCAAATGTAGCCAGGATGGCCTCGGAAACTACGATGCAGTACAGGTCTGTCTAATTTGAATTTCGTGTTTGTAGTTAGAACTGTACATGCTTGTCCCATTAAATTACTATGTGTTGCGTGTAAAAATTGAGTGTATAGGAAAATGTTGACGCGGAGGGTCTATTATTCATGTCAGAGCGCGAAACTCTAAAAATGCGTTTAAAGTTTTTTTGGAAAAATGTAATAGGTGAAGTTTTAAATACAGTAATGTGAAAATAAATGAAATAATGTTCAGGCCGGTAAAAGTTACATTAATGATAGTTATAAATAGTCGTTGTTAACGTGATAAAGTTAAAAAGAGAAAGAAGATTCTTACGAAAAATCAGCTAGTTGCTTTACGTCGCACCGACACAGATAGGTCTTATGGCGACGATGGGACAGGAAAGGGCTAGGAGTGGGAAGGAAGCGGCCGTGGCCTTAATAAAGATACAGCCCCAATATTTGCCAGGTGTGTAAATGGGAAAACACGGAAAACCATTTTCAGGGCTGCCGACAGTGGGATTCGAACCTATTATCTCCCGAATACTGGATACTGGCCGCACTTAAGCGACTGCAGCTATCGAGCTTGGTTACGAAAAATCTTAGGCCCAAGAAAGTCGACGCGTGACCGAAGAATCATTTCGGTTAAGATTGAATTTTGAGCTCTACAAGACAGTAGAAATAATCACGACTGTGATGAGGAAAAGGAGACTGACTTTTTATGGACATATCAAAAGAATGAACCCTGAGAGATTGGTCAACAGGATACTTCTTCTGCAGGAAAAGTGTAAAAAAACAAACGGGATGGCTTACACAGGTGCACAATGGCTTGGCAGAAATAGGTATCAAGGAGGAGGATATGAAAGAAAGGACATCATTTACGAAGACGGTTGCGGGAATGAGGGATGCGCCTGAAGAGCAACATGTGAAGCCACGGAACATCTCGGTGGAAGAGCGAGCAAGAAGAAGTCAAAGACTCAAGAATCTTTGGCGAGAGTGTAAAGAGAAGTGTATAAGTCTGCGTGATAGAAGGAAGATTGTGTAAACGTTGCCCACAGGTGGCCGTATCGATAAATAAATAAATAAATAAATAAATAAATAAATAAATAAATAAATAAATAAATAAATAAATAATAATATTCACGTCAGGAAAAGTTTTCAATGATAAATTATGTGTTCAGCAGTAATTTCAAGTGAGATTTACGATTTATACCGTAATTCAGTGAAGTCAGATAAACTTAGTACTTATTACGGAAAACTTAAATTTTGTGACACCGTGTATTTGTGATACAGAAAATCACGGTATGCTATTTTGCTCTTGAAGTCAGAAAAACGTAAAGAAGTTAATTGTGAGATTCTTATAAAGTTGTTCGTCATGAGAATACGTTTCGAACAGGAAGAAATGGATTGTAATGAAAATGAAATATTATGAGAATAGTTAGGAAGATGTTAAAGGCAGAGTAAGCCTGTATTTTATGAGTGATTAATAATGAACAGGAGATAGAGGATAAGAGGTCCTGTTACAACGGAGAGGAATTTGTGTGACAGGGTGTATGTCACGACGTAATATTTCTGTGACAGGCTGTGTAAGATAACGGTGTCCTGTAAGCAATCCAGAACAGTTGACTAATTTAATAGTGGTCAAAAACCCAAGTGAGCGCGTTGTAACGCCTATTTTAATTACAAGTCGATGTTCTCCCATGGTTACTATTTGATATGAGCGTAGGTTTTGGCAATTAAGCCCAAGTGACGATTGTATGTAGTATTAGCAAGGTGCAGTTTCGTTTGATAGCTGACCTCACGAACAAAATACATTCTGAATCACGGTCAAGGCAATACTTGATTATTGTAAATTGGATTCTATTCTGTAATTTTACGAGACGTAATTACCACTGACTAGAAACATTGCGGGTGTGAAAAATGAATGTTATTAGAATGAAGAGCGTTACTTGAGTAGATTGTTGGAAAATTACTTCACTGGACAGTTCACGGCAATACATGTTTGGAACGTTGAGATGATAGGCCATTTGGAGCCTCACACTTGAGTTTCGCTGTGGATCTCGTGATGGTGGTGATTACTGTTTTCCGTCATATTACGTAAAGTCAAACGATAGTTGAATTTATTTATATTTAGCGAACTTCACTGCTTGTACTGAAATTGTGTTGAGGAAAGGACTAAACTATTCGAACATGTTGTTTAATTTTGAATTTCCCGCGCTGTTGTAAGGAATGGACATAGTTATATTTCCAAGTTCGAGTTCATTCTGTGGCGAATTTCATTTCACTGTGTTAGCGTTTCAACGAGGATTAGATTTAAATATTCGGGATTGTGTTTGAAGTTTCGATTTCGCCTGATGGTGTAAGTGATGTCCAGACATCCTAATATAGTCTCAACGATAGATTTAGGATGCTGCGTGTATTATACAAATATACGGATGTGTGGACACTACGTAGGCTCAACGATAGGATTAGGGCGTCGTCTGTATATAGTCAAGTCATAGGTTAGTCATTTTTGGGAATTGACTTGAACGATGTTAGTGTCTGCAGTAGGGAATACGAATGTGAAGAGTGTTGGCAGGTATTATCCAGGCCATGTTTCGGCATAATTCTTGCTAGCCAGAAGGTGCGCCCATAATAGCGTTGCATTAGTAGTGGCATGGATGTGAGGGTTGTCCCACATGGAAACCTACTGATCATTACTGCTTAGCCGCGCGGGTTCAAGTTCGATAAAGTTTCGTTTCTATTCACTTTTACTTTATAGATGTATTGTTTGGATGTCCGGTATCTTATGATAGTGCAGTGTGTTGACATATAGTTGATTTATGTATGATTTACAATACGAATGCGGTTTCGATTAGTTAACTGTTAATATATTTTATTTTCAATTTTCGTTATTTCACTTTATATTAGGTGAGACGTTGGTCTACCGATCACTTGTAGTTTAGTTTAATGGTACAAGTGTAGATTTGAATGGTAGTCGTAGTTATAGAAATATTTCCTGTACTTTGTTTGGATGTCGACTTGTATGTTAATAAACTTAACGACGTAACTATTTATGACTTGAAAGTCAGTTTAGTAAGAACATTTTCAAGTGAATTATCACTTTTCTTTAACTTCAATGTTTCCCATTTCTTCTAAATGCATAATGAATTAACGTTTCCTGCATTTCGCAGTTTTGTTCCTTCAGGACGACGTAACGTAAGATCTCCTCGGATCAAGTTGTTGTTGGTTCTTTCGGAACATCTGTTTGGGGTGATGCATGTTTCAGCATCGGGATTATTCTGTAACTTAAGGGTGCCACGAGACGACAATGCATGATGAAATTTTATTTTGATTGTGATAATTACTGTTAACTTGTAATGAACACCATGCTTTTTAGTAATGTTTCGCAACCTATCCAAAGCAACTGATAGTCGATTTGGTTCGATTAAGGGTGCATTCGGGGGATGTTCCAATATTCGATAGGATAATAGACTGGTGGATAAACTTAATTAAATGTAAATTTGGAATTCAACTTGTTGATGGTCGGATTTTCAACGGATCGTGTGGATTAACTCTCAGTTATTGTTTGGATTAATGGTGCCCAATTTTCAGGTTTTTATTATCATTTTCTGGTTTTCGCTACTCGCGAATTTTACACTACATTTTCATTCTTTTAAATAATGTTAAACAATAATATTAACAGGATGACACTCATTCTATGTATTTTGACTGCATTAAAACGTTGTAAAATTATTAAGTGATTTTTTTCTAACCAATTTAATCGTGATTAAATTTGAATAAATATTTTAGTAAGCATATTTTTGCTCCTCATTTAAAGGAGTTAGGCTCTTTCCTGAACCCCATCGTTTGGTCTATGTAGTGACAGAAAAAATCCGCTACGACCCCAAGATCTAAGAGTTCGATATTGTTCAATTGAAGCAGCTGTGGCAGACGACCAAGTATGGAACGGTAAGTTCAAGGATTCAATAGATGACAATTTAGGTAAGAAAAGACACTGTTGGAAACTAGGTCAGCGACACGACTTCTTACTCTGGACTGTAAATACAAATTGGAACATATCGTACAGAGGGACTATGCAAAAATTATTCAGCAGAGATAATCTACATCCCGACATAAAGGAGGTCAATCGTCTTGTTATATAAAATTGCTTGTTCATGTGGCGTTTTCATTGGATCCATACAATGCAGCATACAAACCACAGTAAGAGAGGACAAAAGACACCCTTAATTAGAACAGCCATCAAAATCAGCGGTTGTTAACCACATTTCAAATACAAAGCACACAGTGCAGTCCGAATCACTGGTATACTAGTCAGGAGGTCAAACAATCGCGCCAGACCACATGGAGAAGCCACTGACTCTGAATCACACTTGATTAATTTCAATAGAAAGTAATAATATTTGACACTCAATTCTTACGAACATTCACAGACGTAAATGTTACTGCAAAACCGTTTATATTTCATCCCATCACTCCCTCAGACTAGTGAACCTAAGACAGGACTAAAACGCAAAGCTTTGATCAATCTGGGTAAAAAATAAACACATTTTCTAGGTAACGTAACATCATAATTTTCTCCTGGAGTATATAAACACGTATACAATGTCACAGCTCACCACTTGTCAGTACTCAGCGTGGGTCCCAGACAGGAAGTACTGGAGGACAACCACTAGGAAGGAAGAAGTAGAAAAAGGAGATGCTCCCTTAAAAATATTAAACAGCACCCCTTACAGATATCTGCATGCGTAACGTAACGATTAGCACGACTAGCTATCATCCTCGGAGGACCGGGTTCGATTCCCGGCACTGCCAAAGATTTAAGAATGGCAGGAGGCAAATATGTATTTAAAAATGTACTTGCAGCTCACCTCCATTGGAGGGGGGGGGGGTTGTGCTTAAAAAGGACTGCACCACCTCGAGATGCGGATCCCTTACAGATATACAATTATTATTTTTTCAATTTGCTGTGATATAAAGGTGGGATAATTGAAAACAAGGTAATTGCTTATTCGATTATTTTATTTTATTCGACCATTAGACAATCTTTACATTCGAAACTGCATTCTAATGAATAAGGCAATGAAATAGTAAATGCTTTCGAAATAATCAAATGGGAAGTTATCCAAATGTTGTCATCAACTCATCAATCTCATCACAGAGAAACTAGAATTACCTGCCTCCATTATTCTAGATGAAGTGAGAGGATCGGTCTCCGATAAACCTTCCGAAAATAATACGAAGTCATCCTCCACACGTGTGAATGAGTCATACATTGAGATGCCATTACTTAAAATGCATAGATTAATTATATTGCATCACACGCCCAAGCGATTACTTGGCTCGCCAAATTTATCAAGTCATAAATTAAAATTCGCCAAAATTTTCACTAAATGGCTAAGCGACTAGCGACTTTAAGAGTATATTGCTAATGGGATGGACAGTGTTACATAATAATGTTGAAAAACCAGATAATCCAGGTCCATTGTTCTCTTAAAATTAAAGGCGAAAACAGACATTCAGTAAAATATGCATTGCGTTATTCGTTTCCTATAGATTCGATTTTACATTTACTTCTCGATACACAGGTTTAGTTCCTAAACACGTAGTGGAGATGTATCTTTTTCTTTCTTTATCCTTGTCCCATTTCTCTATAGGGAGTGAGGTAAGATAAATCTTCGTAGCGAGTTTTACGACCGAATGCTCTTCCTGATGTCAATCTCATCAAAGGAGTTTATGAGATGAAATGAATGATGTGATATGATAGCAGGAAGGGATAGAGTGAAACCAGCTGTCGGCACATACCCTATGCCTGTCGAATAGAACCAAGAGCTCTGCTCAAGATGTAGCATCCAGCTCCGACAAGTCACCATCAACAGCGTTATATGCCCTCAATCCATATGAAAACTGCGGTGAGGTTTCGAATTGAATACAGACTTTAGGGGCTCAGTTTCTTTTTCTTCTTTTCTTCTTCTGCTTCCTCTTCATGGATTGGGCTAATAGCTTGTTACGACCTCAGATTTCATTTCATCTCTTCAAAGGACGACCAATATCTCTTCTTGCCATAGGATGGTATTCCAGGGCAAGTTCTGGAACTCTGTTGCAATCCCTCCTCAGAACTTGCTTTTTCCAATTTATCCTGTTTTGGAATATTCGTTCATTCACTGATAATATATTTAATTGTTGTCTTATCTCTTCATTTCGTATTTTATCTTTTAGGGAGTATCCTTTCACTGATCTTGCAATCTCATTTCAGATGATTGTATTTTGTTCCTAGAGCTTGTTTTATTCATCCATGTCCCACCTTTCAGTGTTCGGCGAATTGTCCCACACATATATCGAAATCGATGAAGCTTCTTCGTCTCCTCGTCATCATCATTAAAATATATTTCACAACCAAAGTACTTAAAATTTGTGACTTGTTCTGACTTGACTGTCAATTACTATCTTTGCTAACGGGCGAGTTGGCCGTGCGATTAGGAGTGCATGGCTGTGAGTTTACATCCGGGAAATAGTGGGTTCGGATCCCACTGTCGGCAGCCCTGTAGATGATTTTCCATGGTTTCCCATTTTCACACCAGGCAAAGTCTGGGGCTGTACCTTAATTAAGGCCACGGCAGATTCCTTACCACTCCTAGTCCTTTCCTATCCCATCGTCGCCATAAGACCTAGCTGTGTCAGGGCGACGTAAACCAAATTAAAAACATTAATCTCTTGCTAATTTCTCGTGTAGGCTAACGGAACCTCAGACCCACACGTATCTACAGAATCTATGAGTCGCATACGCACAAACCAACACACGTGTGTCACTTGAGATCTTTAACATGCCAACAGTAATGAAATGAAATGGCGTATGGCTTTTAGTGCCGGGAATGTCTGAGGACATGTTCGGCTCATCAGGTGCAGGTCTTTTTATTTGACTCCCGCAGGTGACCTGCGCTTCGTGATGAGGATGGAGTGATGATGAAGGCGACACATACACCCAGGCTCCGTGCCAGCGAAATCAACCAATTATGGTTAAAATTCCCCACCCTGCCGGGAATCGAACCCGGGACCCCTGTGGCCGAAGGCCAGCACTCTAACCGTTTAGCCATGGAGCCGGACAACAGTAATGCTCACTGCGGGAACTGAGAACCCTAGCCGAGATTGAATCCGTAAATAAGGATCGTGACCTGGAGACACTGCCTCTCTGATCCTCTGAGGCAGGTGTCAGCAAAGAACATGAGCATTTCAGCCAATGAGACTATACAATTTTTCAGTAGTACTTGTTATACTGGATTGTGCAGCTGTAATTTATTGGAGCAAGGAAGTCAGCATACGGTCCGTCCCTACATCCTCCTGAAGAACCACGAAAATCATTGCAAGATGTCTGAGGGTAGAATTCGAGCCACCTCTTTCCAGCAGCACAGGTTGGCTTAGTGCAACCCTATTCTAACCAGCGTACAATCAGGCGGGAATCGAATTTGTTCCGACGGGGTTTGAAATTAATTTGCTATTACGTCAAATATAGCGCCAACATCGCCTAAACTTATGATGTCGAGGACATCGGGATGTTTCTGCTGGATGGTTCAGATATCAGCGGTACGATTATAACAGTGATAAAGTTAACAGATGTAGTACAAATTGTTACTTTGTACCTCAGAGTATCACTGATCAGAAGGAAACATTATTGCTTCAAGCTAAGAGAGTGCCAAATATAGGAGACTTGCCTGAGCATTCGGTCAAGGTCTCCTCACGTTTTATGTGGGACTCTCGTCATCAACTGGTCGTTAGGTTAAGGTAGGTGAAGGCTACATCCCTTGTCTTCTTCGCCTCAGGATACAACACTTCATCTACAGAGTTGTTAGTTTTTATTTAGGGTTCCCAGTATCTACAACCATCCTCAGGTAGGAAAGTATACATCCGTTATACTTTTCAGCGTTCACTCTACAAACTTGTCTGAAATGGCTGTACACCTCCACAGACCTATACACATTTGCAGATAGCTCTATGGCTTCGTTTAGTTCTGCAACTCTTATGCTTAAATGATCAAAACCTGAATCCAACCATTGTTGCAGGCGACATCACTGTTACTATTGACGTGTTCTTCTGCGTAGCATAAGGCAAATTTTTGAGACATTTAACTCTCAAAATATGCACCGGTCATTATAACCGCCGGCGATCATTTAGGTAATAACTCCCTCCATATAGACTTATATGACGTGAGTTTGATTTTTTGAGGAAACGCTCAATGGTGTTGTTAAAAAATGTTTATTATATGTGAGTGAAAATAAAAGTTGTGTGATTTACTTACTTACTTACTTACTTACTTACTTACTTACTTACTTACTTACTTACTTACTTACTTACTTACTTACTTACTTACTTACTTACTTACTTACTTACTTACTTACTTACTTACTTACTTACTTACTTACTTACTTACTTACTTACTTACTTACTTACTTACTTACTTACTTACTTACTTACTTACTTACTTACTTACTTACTTACTTACTTACTTACTTACTTACTTACTTACTTACTTACTTACTTACTTACTTACTTACTTACTTACTTACTTACTTACTTACTTACTTACTTACTTACTTACTTACTTACTTACTTACTTACTTACTTACTTACTTACTTACTTACTTACTTACTTACTTACTTACTTACTTACTTACTTACTTACTTACTTACTTACTTACTTACTTACTTACTTACTTACTTACTTACTTACTTACTTACTTACTTACTTACTTACTTACTTACTTACTTACTTACTTACTTACTTACTTACTTACTTACTTACTTACTTACTTACTTACTTACTTACTTACTTACTTACTTACTTACTTACTTACTTACTTACTTACTTACTTACTTACTTACTTACTTACTTACTTACTTACTTACTTACTTACTTACTTACTTACTTACTTACTTACTTACTTACTTACTTACTTACTTACTTACTTACTTACTTACTTACTTACTTACTTACTTACTTACTTACTTACTTACTTACTTACTTACTTACTTACTTACTTACTTACTTACTTACTTACTTACTTACTTACTTACTTACTTACTTACTTACTTACTTACTTACTTACTTACTTACTTACTTACTTACTTACTTACTTACTTACTTACTTACTTACTTACTTACTTACTTACTTACTTACTTACTTACTTACTTACTTACTTACTTACTTACTTACTTACTTACTTACTTACTTACTTACTTACTTACTTACTTACTTACTTACTTACTTACTTACTTACTTACTTACTTACTTACTTACTTACTTACTTACTTACTTACTTACTTACTTACTTACTTACTTACTTACTTACTTACTTACTTACTTACTTACTTACTTACTTACTTACTTACTTACTTACTTACTTACTTACTTACTTACTTACTTACTTACTTACTTACTTACTTACTTACTTACTTACTTACTTACTTACTTACTTACTTACTTACTTACTTACTTACTTACTTACTTACTTACTTACTTACTTACTTACTTACTTACTTACTTACTTACTTACTTACTTACTTACTTACTTACTTACTTACTTACTTACTTACTTACTTACTTACTTACTTACTTACTTACTTACTTACTTACTTACTTACTTACTTACTTACTTACTTACTTACTTACTTACTTACTTACTTACTTACTTACTTACTTACTTACTTACTTACTTACTTACTTACTTACTTACTTACTTACTTACTTACTTACTTACTTACTTACTTACTTAATCTGTTTAACCTCCAGGGTTGGTTTCTCCCTCGGACTCGGCGAGGGATCACCTCTAACGCCTCAAGGGCCGTGTCCTGGAGCGTGAGACATTGGGTCGGGGATACCACTGGGGAGGGTGACCAGTACCTCGCCCAGGCGGCCTCACCTGCTATGCTGAACAGGGCCCTTTGTGGGGGATGGGATGATTGCAAGGGATAGACAAGGAAGAGGGAAGGAAGCGGCCGTGGCCTTATGTTAAGTACCATCCCGGCATTTGCCTGGAGGAGAAGTGGGAAACCACGGAAAACCACTTCCAGGATGGCTGAGGTGGGAATGGAACCCACCTATACCCAGTTGACCTCCCGAGGCTGAGTGGACCCCGTTCCAACCCTCGTACCACTTTTCAAATTTCGTGGAAGAGCCGGGAATCGAACTCGGGCCTCGGGGGTGGCAGCTAATCACACTAACCACTACATCACAGAGGCGGACAAGTTATTTTGTTATTGTTTAATATTATCTGTCTGTATTACCTAACAATAGCTCTAAATCCTGCTTGCTTTCATTCACTCTAATAATAACAAGCCAGTCAATCATTCTCATTTGACCGGTAAGGTACGATGATGACTTCATTTTATCCTAGCCTTCAGGAGATCTCCAGAAATTGCTGAATGGTATGGGCACAATCTTAGAGAAGGGGCACAAGATGAAAGTACGAACTAAATCGAAAACAAAATAATGGACTTCAATCGAACGAAGCCCGGTGATGTCAGATTTGGAAATGAAGTCTTGAAAGAGGAAGGTAGATGGACATTTGTATTTGGGTGGTAGAATAACTATTGATGACAGACGTGAGGAGGCCATAAAATACAGACTAAGACAAGCAAGGAAGACCTTTCTGAAGAAAATACATTTGTTCACTTCGAACATTGATATAGGAATTAGAAATATGTTTTTTAAGATTTTTGTCTGGAGTGTCATGCCCTTCGTGGCCCCTGTCATTCTTTGGCCGATACCTTCATTTTTCTAAGTGTCAGATTCCTTCCATTTTTTCTCTCTTATAAGTAGGGCCCGAATGTTTATGCAGTAATAGGTTAGAATGCAAACTTACTAAAGCGAATAATAAGTACAGTCTACCCGCACGACGGTAATGCTATGAGGTTCCCATAAACATTAGGGGTTCGGCCCATTAGGGCACCTAGAATTTATGTTACTCCCACTACATTACGTTAGAGCGGGCTAGTCGACATTTCCTACTTACAAAATTATTTAGTAACAAAATTACTTAGTAGGAAATGTCGACTAGCCCTCTCTAACGTAATGTAGTGGGAGTAACATAAATTCTAGGGGTCCTAATGAGCCGAGCCCCTAACGTTTATGCAAACCTCATAGCATTACCGTCGTTCGGGTACACTCTACTTATTACTCGCTTCAATAAGTTTGCATTCTAATCTACAATTACTGCATAAACATCCGGGCCCTACTTATTAGTATTATATAGAAGACGGTTACCTGCTTGTACTTACCTCTTACAACAATAATCACCACCCCGCCTTCACAACGCTGGCGGACTAGTTATAAATTATCTACAAGTGTAATATCCCGTCGTGCGCTATATGCAAGAAGAATTCCCCACCAGTGAATAAGTTTTATAACTCCTGTCAGTAGGATCACTTCTGCAGTTCAACATGAACACCTGAATCTCGTAAATGGTGAATACACTCATGAGAGGCCTCAGGCAATCAAATTTCCGCCTTGTCAAGACCCGTCACGTGAACAACGCCCACAATAAATCTCGGACCATTCATGTTTTAGATGTTCTTGGAATTTTCGCTCTGAGGTTAGGGACATCGGTGTGATGAGCACTATAGCTCACTCCATGCTAAGAGAACAGTATTGCTCTTATGACAGCAGGGTTGCCATATCGAATGGCTCTGCACTACGGCACCACGGGGTACAGTTGTGAAACTCAGCATTTAAATTGAGTAAATGAACTGCATCCATAGAGTAAATAAATCGCTGTATTAATATTAAAGGAAGAAATCGCACACGTAGGCTAATGCATCATTTAACACTCACTGAACACAAGACAAGTACGCACTGATATAAAGACTAACAGTAAGAAACATACGCAACACAAAAATAGGCGGCTTCTCTACAACAGTAATAAGCTGCCATGATTCACAGCGTAACAGATTACGCGTTACATGTACCAGAGCAACACAGAAGGAACATGAAGGATGACAACAAAGCGATGGCTGTTCCCGGCATTGTGCTTTCTCCCTGCGAATGTATTTACGAAATAGAAAAACTCTTTTTTTTTTTACAAGTTGCTTTACGTCGCACCGACACAGATAAGTCTTATGGCGACGATGGGACAGGAAATGGGTGGGAGTGGGAAGGAATCGGCCGTGGCCTTAATTAAGGCACAGCCCCAGCATTTGCCTTGTGTGAAAATGGGAAACCACGGAAAACGCGGTCACAGTCGATTTTGGGGAGTTTTCGTTAAAATGGCAGGTGTCCTTTCCTACTTCCAGACATATTACAGTTGAGGAATTTTTTATTATAATAGCAGACACCTTCCCCACAGCAATTCAAAATTGAGTTGTGCTGTTATAATTATAATGACAGGCCCCTTTTCATAATGACAGTCACACATAGTTGGTGAGTTTGCATTATAATAGCAAGGACACTGTGCCTAATGCCATCACATTTTAGATGGGTACATTTGTTTATAATGGCGGGCACACATACCTACTCCCAAACACAATCGGTTAGGGGAGTTTTGAACAAAATTGCATGCTCCCTTGACTTCTGCCAAAACAAATCGAGAAGGGAATTATTCATTACAGTGGTGTGCAACTGTTTGTTAATACTAATAAATAATTATCATAATTAAATATAATCATTGTCCCATGAATTGTAACTTTGCTGTTAATAATAATAAAATAAATACCGGGCGAGTTGGCCGTGCGCGTAGAGGCGCGCGGCTGTGAGCTTGCATCCGGGAGATAGTAGGTTCGAATCCCACTATCGGCAGCCCTGAAGATGGTTTTCCGTGGTTTCCCATTTTCACACCAGGCAAATGCTGGGGCTGTACCTTAATAAAGGCCACGGCCGCTTCCTTCCAACTCCTAGGCCATTCCTATCCCATCGTCGCCATAAGACCTATCTGTGTCGGTGCGACGTAAAACCCCTAGCAAAAAAAGTAAAATAAATAACTAAATAAATAAAATTACTCACAAACTTAATAAAATACTTGAAATAAATGAAATTTATAAAAATAATTAATCGAAATGTCCGTAGTATGGGCACCAGCAACAGAATGGATCCCTCGAATTTAGATAGAGCATGATAATTCTTTATTTCCCAGGGCGTCTACATAATGCTGCGTACTGGTACATCTGCTTCAGGCCTTATCTAACCTTCTGAAAACGACTAAATAGGTAGGAACTGCACCTAGGTTCATCATTAACTCCACCGATTCTAAAATATCTAACTATATTCTCCATGAGCACCTCATCAACACACCAAAATACACTTACAATACACAAACAAAATATTACTGGAAGACTCTATATTTACAACAACAATGAAAACAGTGAGAAAACGAAAGCGAGAACTAAGCCACCATTTGTGGTTAGTCCGTTGAACAATGTACGTATGTATAAATAAGAACCCTTCACTGTCTCTGTATGAACACGACTTGCCGATTCTCATAATCGGCACTTACTATATCACACAGATACTGTACATCATAATACTGTGTTCACTGAGTCTAACACTTGTTTTAAAGATATATACATTTGAGCAACACACGCTTGTCGTTCCTGAACATAAATTATGGAAAGTCTGAGATAGCTTTTACCAACATATAATGGCAGGCTGCCACAAGTGCTACAATACTTAGTTGTACGTCAGTCACTTTTCACAAACATAAAAGATTACGTTCCACCAAAGTTTGAAGTCCAGTCCAGTATAGTGCAGCAGTCTCACTCCAGTACCGTCTTGTGAAGTTTCACTCCCGTATCGTGTATCAGCACTACTTCATTCCCGTACAGTGTGTGTTGTTCCCTCCGTTTCATCACATGCTAAAAAGACATCAGCATTCCCCTTCCTCTCAGAAAGATACGTCGAGATGGATCCTGGCCAGCCAATCATGATAGATCCTCTTGACAAGACCACGCCCTGAACTTCTTCCAGTGTCCCAAGACAATAACACACTCTGGAGTGTTTCACATGAGTCATAGAACTTTCCGACTACAACAAGTCCATCTCATCAAACACTCGGCTATTCACTTGAGTCATACAAAGTTTCCAAATTCAATATAGCAATGTTTTCCCAGCCGTTGTACAAAACAAATTACTCATACCACATATGGAGACCTCCCAGCTTACAAATATTTATGACAAAATATACAACTGAAATACATGGTAGTAATAATAATAATAATAATAATAATAATAATAATAATAATATTAAACGAATGCTGACAATAATATCTCTCACTTCTACATATAGTGCGAGTGTGTGATATATGTACTATCACAGGTAGTCCCTCCTTACTAATGCTAGTAACAAAGGGGTTGGAGAAGGATCGCATTCCTACTGCCAGTCAAAGTCGATGTGGAGAGTGATGATTACAATAGCAGACGCAATCCTGCTGAGAGTCACTATCGATGTAAAATATTAATCATAAACGCAAACACACCATTTCTACATCGCTACAAATCGACTTCAATGAATATAGAGTATAGAGATCGACATACGAAGTATATGCATGTTTACAATATTGCAAACTTTCATTTACAGATTAACTGCTGCTAAACGATACATCATATCGACAAGTGCCTCATTTAGCGGTCTAAATGGCTGGTCCTCCTGTATCATCTATTTATGGGTGAAATTGAGTTACAAACGTTGAAAAGGGTGAAATTTGGGTAAAGTTTTCTCAAAGTGCATACTTTCGCTTACTGATATGACAGCTACAAACCTAGAATTTGGCTCACGTATGGATACTGGTGGCCCAATGTTCATGCAGAATTAGATGCTTCTATATTTCGTATAAGTGATTCGAACTACGAATTATACGTGTACAGAGAGCAAAATGTAGGCAAAATGTAGGTATAATCGAGAAAAAGAGACAAATCTAACATATGAGGAATAGAGATACGACGAAACTTCATAGGACCAAAATCACTCACTTCTACATACAGTGCGAGTGTGTGATATATGTACTATCACAGGTAGTCCCTCCTTACTAATGTTAGTAACAAAGGGGTTGGAGAAGGATCGCATTGAACTGAGATTGTGCCATCCGTTTTTTGATACGACTTACCGTTTAGCCGCGAAATACCTCGAAACGAAGGTCTGCACCGACATAAAAATTCCCTCAATATTCCGATAGTTTTCGGGGATGAAATATGAAATATTTAAAGATCTTGGAAGCTTTCCGTCGATTACAGGCTTAGACATATAATTTTGTCAAATTTCAATTTTCTAGCTCGTCTGGAAGGTTGTGCCTCAATCGTGTTTGTAGGGGAGGGGGGTGGGAGGGTAAAATGAGGACTTTCAGGAAACTAAAGCTAGCAAATATGCAGATGGTCATTCTTACGCTTGAAACGGATAACTGTACGAAAATTTCGCCAAAATAGTAAATGTACTGACTCACGGTCATTACGATTTTATTTATACAGATACGGAATCTGCCCTACGTACAGCACCTTTTGGGCTATGTCCGCTGGACAAAACCGACCGTTGATGACATCTCCCTTATAAATCCTTCTATCGAAAAAATGCACATGAGAAAAAAGTTTTAGAAATGGATTTCCATCAAGGTTGGTCGATTTCCAGTCAGGTTGGTGTTTTATATATTGTAGGAGAGTAAAACCACTATTTTGGTTCCCTATAAATCCACAGTCCATTCCGGGAATTTGAAATGGCATGTACCTAAAATTCTACCTTTGGACAGATGGATGATAAATATGAAGTTTGGTTGACATATCTCCAGTAGTTACAAGTTATAAGAAATCCGCTTTACACGCACCTGCTTTTGATTAAGGTCGGTGGGGCTTGTACCGAAAAACGGTTCGTTAATGATATCTCCCTTATTATTCCTCGTATCGAAATGATGAAAACGTAAAAAAAAGTTTAGAAATTGATTTCCATTAAGCTTTGTTGTGTATATTTTGTGGAAGTTCAAAATCACGGTTTCGGTTTCGTATAAACCCCCAGTCAGTTCAGGGATTTAGAAACATTATTGGCCTTAAAACCTACCCAAGGACAGTTAGATTCTAAATATGAAGTTTGGTAGAAATCTAGTAATTTTCAAGTTATAGATAAACAAACAAACAAACAAACAAACAGACACCAAAGCTGAAAAGTATCCAGATTATTATTATTATTATTACACCTGAAGCGGATAACTGTACGGAAATTTCTCCGAAATGGTCAATGTACAGACACCCGGTCGTTACGATTTTATTTATGTAGAAGAATATCAGTTTTGATGATGATGATGATGATGGCGGCGATGCTCGTTGTTGTTGTTGTTGTTTTTGGCTAGTAGTTTTACGTCGCACCGACACAGATAAGTCTTATGGTGAAGCTAACATCTAGGTCATCGGCCTCATATATCAGTTGTAATATCAATTATATATTTATTGAGAAACTCAACGTCTTTCCAAACATACCACAAGAACAAAGTTTAATTACATCAAAAAATAACAACATTAAATTTGAATCATTAATAACACAATATACGATCTATAGCATTAAACATTTGAAAATACAATATAAAAATTAAAGCGTAATGCATTTAGGACATTTCATTGGCTTCTTGCACGCTCTAGACTCTCGCAGAACAAAATACTCGACACTCTGGAACAGCTGGTTGGAACGTGTGTTTTCTGTGGTCGAGTAACTGGGATCGAAACCCGACATAGTCGGTTGACATATAACGGGGTAGGTACAGCTTACAGTGCTAAAAGTTTGGTAATATTTAGCATTTTTTTGCTGTATTAATATAATGTTCACAATAATGAAAATTAGTATATGATTAATACATTTTCTATATTAAAAATAGTTTTGTAAGACTCAAAAATCGTTTTAAGGGGCTTTTAACATGCAAAATAGCGGCTGATCACGGTGCCTGGATGCAGAGTTTCACAGATAACTCAACTACTTGTTAACTACTTTGTGCACTCCTTTTTTAATTTGTTGATAGATCCTGTGGTTGCAACATATTCCTTTTTCAGTTACATTGTTCAATGAAAAATATGTTTAATTTAGTGTTAAAGTAATGCATTAATTTTTCAGAATTTTTGGAACGTTTTTTACTCCGTGGCTCAGGCGTCAGTGCGCCGGCCTCTCAAAGCTGGGTTCCGTGGTTCAAATCCCGGTCACTCCATGTGATATTTGTGATTGAAAAAGGGGAGGTGGGACAGGTTTTTCTCCGGGTACTCCGGTTTTCTCTGTCATCTTTCATTCCAGCAACACTCTCCAAAATAATTTCATTTCATTTGTCAGTCAATAATCATTGCCCCAGAGGAATGCGACAGGCTTCGATAGCCGGCACAATTCCTATCCTCGCCGCTTCATTTCATTCCTGACCCGGTCACTGACTGGAAAAGAGGTTGTAGGTTTTCATTTTCACATTTAGGACATTCAAGAGAGATACGGTGGGTGCAGATGTTATTTCAACATTGATAAAGATCCTCGTAAAGTGGAGATTAGCAAAAGATCGATTCTCGACTTCTGTAAGCCGAATCTGTTCCAGAAATTCATAAATATCTACTTATGGTGCCACATGCCCCTACCATTAAAGTACTTTCTCGTGTAAAATTCGATGGTAGGTGTGTAGACATTCTTTTCAGCGTTGAACCTCCTCAGACTGACTGGTGAGATGCTCTATTCTGACAGCGGGATCGATTGTAAAACCTTTCTTGCTGTCATGTTTAAAGGCTATTATGTCGATTCTTCTAGTGCTCCCATTTGTTGACAGGCTGTGAACCTCTTCCAGATGCTGTTCTATAAACAGGCAGCCATGTCTAAAAATGTCTAATAGTACGTTTGAGAACATGTTCTCACTGAATTTTCCTTCTTACATAATCGCATAAATTAAGCGTTAAAAGCCAACACTTGTTGTGCTCACTAATGTATGCACTAGGCACTGATGCGATCAGGTACACGCCCAGCAGTTGTCTGGTGTAAAAGTGGGACCATCTTAAGGGCTGCCGGCAGTGAGGATCGAACTCATCATCTTCTGAATGCAAGCTCATACGTCACCACGCGTTTCTGGTAGCCAAAACACCTGTTCTACCTTACATAAATGAAGGTCATATATTCTTAAGAAAAAGAAATTACCGTCACCATTATGGTTCGAGCACCGCCAGTCGTGATTTATTCGCGATTTGGTGACCTTCATCACAAAGACCAGTTGAGTTGGTATCAATAAGTGATGAAGTTGTTGAAGTACGTCACTTTTTATATGTTAAGGTCATTTACATATTAAAAACCTGTATCTCAGCTATTCCAAAGTGAGAGAGTTGGAACTTTCCACACTTCATGTCGTACTTGAGGACTGGACATTGCTGGAAAGTTCCACCTCAACGTTGTGACACTTGGTAGGCCGACGTGGTTGTATTCCAATATTACATTCTACAAGTTATATTCCCCCAGGGTCTCACAGCTCGTATCGCAAACACGGAGCTCCAGATGTGATCGGTCTCTGTCTGGTTTCCCTTTGCAAAACTTTCGTTCTTTTCCCGTGGAACTTACACTATGATACAGGGGTTAGCATTGCTCTCTGACTGACACTGGTTCGATATTCGTCAGGAATTTTAACACTTGGTGTGAAGTGGAATATACTCAGCCTCCAGAAAACAGGTGGGAAGGGCACTGACTAAAAATCTCCTGGTGGTGATAATAGGCCTTCATTCCGGATACCAATTGCACTTTAACCGGCCTATTTCCTTGGGCCATTCCTATTCTCAGCACGTCATCCACACCCGATTCAGTATTTATTTATTTATTTATTTATATATCCTTTCAGAATCACTAGTATATATATATATATATATATATATATATATATATTCTACACAGTATACATATAAATACAAACTGTATAACCAAAGGACAAATATATAACAACAACAATAATAGCATAAAAGGAGAATAAAGGAGTCCCTATGTGATAGATCTGGACTATATAGTTGACTTCCTGTCGAGCACGGTGCTTGGAAAGGTAGATGCTGCGTTGGTTCCTTAATGTGAAGAGTGTCTTTAGAAATGACGAACCACAATGGAAGGGTCTAAGAAGACTACATAACATGGCAGAAGGAAAATCTTATACGGCTGCTGACCAATAGTTAGCCACTTTCAGGGACTCAGGTGTTGCTTGGATGAGGTCTTCTATAGTAAATGAAGTTGGACATAATTTGCATTGGTGAAGATGAGGCATTGTCTCTGGAGAACCGCAATCACATAACGGCGAGTCCACGCGAAAACTCCGTTTCAACAGGTTAGATTTGCATCTTGTAACATCTGAGCGTAATCTATTGAGAGATTTCCACGTTAGCCAAACTTATGTATGACCACGAGGGAGTTCTTCGATTGGTGTCAGCCATTCTTCTGAGGGTTTGAACCTCCATCGCCATTTCGTAATTCGGGCTTGGTGGGCAGTCGCTACGTTGTTCTGGGGACATTTTTCCTTGAGGTCAAACGTGGACAGGCTGGCTGGTGATCTTACCGAGGGTGAGATTCTGAAGTATGAACCCTTTTCTTCTCGCTCTTTCCTGCTTTCTCGCGACGAATGTGAAGACGTTCCATCCCAGCGAGGCAGAACAATATTTTTCCAAAGGCCTAGGCCATAGGCAACCAGTGATGATTCGACAAGTCTCGTTAAAAAGGCCTCTACACACGACCCAATCTGCTGGGCCCGATCTGCAGGCAGTTGGCGCGGTAAATCGGGTGCTGCTCTACACACGACCCAATCTGCTGGGCCCGATCTGCAGGCAGTTGGCGTGGTAAAAATCGGGTGCTGCTCTCCACACGGCACAATCTGCAGGGCCCGATCTGCAGGCAGTTGGCGTGGTAAAAATCGGGTACTGCTCTCCACACGGCACAATCTGCAGGGCCCGATCTGCAGTAGGCCGGCTCGCTCTGGCCTGGAAACGCGTGATCATGGCTCCTTCATTTTCTAAATTTCAAAAAATAGGAATTGCATTGACTTTGTTATCATTGAAGTCGATACGAAAGAGAAAATATTGGGCTAAAAGGTGGTTATTACAGAGAAAGAAATTGTCATACAAATATTATGAAAGAACTAGAATCATTCGATTTTAGACATTTTTTGCGAATTGATATCGACACTTTCAATGATCTGCTCTACCTGGTGGCGCCTTTAATAAAGAAACAAGACACTATAATGGGGGAAAGTGTGAGTGTTCAAGAGCGATTAATCGTGACTCTATAAGATTTTTAGCTAATTGAGCGAGTTACAGTGATTTGCAATTTAGTGCAGTCGTGTCACCACAGCTTTTGCCCGGCTCCATGGCTAAATGGTTAGTGTGATGGCCTTTCGTCACAGGGTTTCGATTCGCGGCAGGGACTGGAATTTTAACCATCATTGGTTAATTTCCCTGGCACGGGGGCTGGGTGTATGTGTTGTGTTCATCATCATTTCATCCTCATCACGACGCGCAGGTCGCCTACGGGAGTCAAATCAAAAGACCTGCACCTGGCGAGCCGAACCCTTCCTGGGATCTCCGGGCACTAAAAGCCATATGCCATTTCATTTGATTTTACCACAGCTTTTGTCTAAAATCATTCCATAAACATTTTGCGCTATTTTCAATAGTCTGAAGGGATACATAAAAGTAAGTGATTAAAATATATATTTCTTTAATGTAAGAGTATTTATTTCTGAAATTACGTATGAGTAGAAAATACGAGAAGAAACTAACCTAAAATTTTAAACTAAATTAATCTAAACTATATTATTGTATATAGTGAACTACTAATCTAACTGAATCTGCTCACTGCCCTCTGACACACGTCACACGTGCTAGGTGGCGACGGGGCAACTGATAGCTTATCGGCCGACTTCCGGAGTGTAAGTTGCGAGATTGTGTGGTCGGCCCGACCAACCACCCAACATGAGTTTTGTCGGCCAATCTGGTCCCAGCAAACCTACGCACCAGGGTCCCTGCAGATTGGGCCCAGCAGATTGGGTCGTGTGTAGCGGCCTTATGTCCACCTGTTCGATATGAGATCGGATTCAGTACAATTTACTTTCATTCCTGCCGTAAGCATTTCTAAAACAGAATGTAATAATGCCAGTTTTTCCCTCGCCCCTATTCTTTAATCTCATATATGATCAGGCATCTGCTATGTTCGGACCTACATCTCCAGCTCCCGTGTGCGCTGCTCCAACACCAAGCGATGTCCTGTGCGATTTTCCACTTCCTCCTGGTATTTTATGCAGGCTTTCTCTTATACCTGCCATGTCACCTCTCAGGTTATATTTCAAGCCCTGAATGTCCTTATGATCAGCTCTCTTATTGTGGCTGCTTGGGTGACCTCTTTCACCTCCTCTTTAATTTTTTCAATAACTTCTGAACTCAGTGGCTCGGGATTGCTTTTCCCTTCTCCAATTACCCATAGCACCACGATCACTATCGCTGCCAACACCATTTCAAAGTAATTTATATCAAATTTTAGTCCACATACCTGGTACTTTATGCAGTTATTCTGCTGGCCGATGACCGCTCGGTAGAATTCTATGCCTATCTCCACTTCGCTTACACAACGAGCACTCAGCACTCCCACACACACGTGAAAGAGATTTTTTTTAACAAGTGCTTTACATCGCACCGACACAGATAGGTCTTATGGCGACGATAAGACAGGAAAGGACTAGGGGTCGAAAGGAAGCGATCGTGGCCTTAATTAAGGTACAGTCCCAGCAATTTCCTGGTGAGACAATGGGAAACCACGGAAAACCATCTTCAGGGCTACCGACAGAGGAGTTCGAACCCACTGTCTCCCGAATACTGGATACTGGCCGTTATTAAGCGTTTAATTATTGAACAAGACAGAAAAAGTTTCAATCCAGCATGAAAGCATTTCTCCCATATGTAAATATTTACATAACAACATATCTGAATGAATCAATTTAAATGTTAACGCCAGTCTCGTTTTGCTAGTTAGCAAGAGAGGAGTGTCTGCTCTAAATGTGTTATTTCCACCTTAAGAAATTTGTGAGGAAAACGTAAGAAATTTAAAATAAAAGGCACATGGAACATACCCATAATCGGGTTTGGCACAATTTTAAGGAATTACATCTTCCTGGTCTGGATTGCTCATGACAGTCGATAATATTCAACTACTGTAATACATGTGGAGGAAATACTGATTTATTTTCTTAAGTGGAAATAGCATCTTTTGAACATACACTCCTCACATAAATAATGTTATTGTTTCTCTGTCTTGTGAGATTTATGAGCCTACATTTTAGACATTAGGATTCCAAAACCTGGATGTGTTGCTGGAAGTTTCAGCCAGAGGTCAGCCTCAACCAAAAGTATCTTTCTGTTATTCTAAATGTTAAACGAAGGTTCCTTGTTATAATCAAAATAAATTCAAGTCATTCCAACAAACGAAAATATCTGAAATTAGTCATGAAAACTGATTGAATCGGTGATTGGAAAAAGGAAGAATGTCCAATTTTCTCAAATTTAAGCTGAGATATACAATTTGCTCGCGATACATCGACGCGTCGATTGGTAGATAAAGGATGAATGTCCGTGGAAAACGCTGGTATCTGTGGGCCAACATATTTTCGGGTGAGTGGAAAGATTGTCCGGACTTTCGTCTTTGTTCCACTCACTGCCATGAACAGTGCCATTGTACGTGAGACGAGCGGAGCGCAAACTTACGAGGAGAGAGTGTTCTTATTCTGTTGGTGTTGGATGAGTTATTCACTGCCATTTGCTGGTGATAAACAGTAAGTTTAGAAATATTATAGTGACGAATAGCGTTAAAATGAGCGAAAGTGAGTCTGTTGATGATCAAGTGCTACCAAGAAGAAAAGGCATCAGAAATACTGCTGCTTATAGCAAAGAGAAACGCAAGAGGGCCAAGTCCTTGGGCCAGCAATACATTACTTCTGAAGTTGTTATAGTACCGCCAAAATCTACTGGACCTCAATGTCGGTAAGTACCATGTAGTTTTGTTATTTCAACAGTATCTATAACTCGGTGGTACTTGTAAAGCTCAGTTATTTTTAAACGCTTTTTACCCTTATGTGTGATAATGTTGTTTCTTATGGATATATGGATATAATTTATGGGTGCAATAACTTTGCTTACATTTTCCTAATATCTTTCTCTTATATGTTTCTTGCAGTTGCCCAAAGAGGTGTTTTGACAGAATTACAGAAGAGCAGCAAATGACTATTATCTCTACAGTGTATGATGGCAGAACTGAGAAAGATACAGATTTGTACATTATGGGACTCATAGAGTATACACCAGTAGCAAGAAGTAGAAAAGAGGAACCAAGTTTTGTGAAAAAGGGTACATTTAAATTTTATCTAGGAAGGATTCTGAGGAGTTGCTTGTATGCCGCAAAGCTTATTAAATTTTACATGCTATAAGTGATAAGGCTATTGTTTGCTTAACTCGTTAATAGTCAGTCTCCAAATGATAATAGGGGACGACACCTCAGTAGAGGAAATGTTCCAAAACCAGATGTTATTCTCAAGATAGATACACATATTAGTTCTTTTCCAACTCATCAGTCACATTACAGTGGAAAAAATTGTTCGTTACCTGGACGCAGACTTAAATGTGAAAAAATGCATGCACTTGTTTGTGAAGAGAACCCTGATCTGAATATCAAATATGAATTTTATTTGAAATACTTTAAAGAAAACTTCCAGTATAAATTTGGACGCCCGCAGGTTGACGTGTGTTTCACCTGCGAGGAACTCGGAGCCAAGATCAAATCTACTTTTCTAAACGAAATGGCAAAAAGAGTTGCAGTTGCGGAGTTGCTTATTCATAAGCGTAGGGTTTTGAAGTGTTATAAAAAGCAAGAAGTAATTATTAAACGGTGTGCAGAAAGGGATGATGTAGTAGGGATAGTTTTTGACTTCATGCAGAATGTCCCTTTGCCTTGTCTGCCTGTCCAAGATGTGTTTTATTTAAGAAAACTCTGGCTATTTGTATTTGGAATTCATAACCTGAAGGATAACACATCCGATTTTTATTGCTGCCATGAAGGTCAAGCTAATCGTGGTCCAAACGAAGTGTGCACCTTTTTGTACCATTTTTTACGTAGACTTCCTGACACAGTTAGAAAACACCCTTTTAGTGATTTCTGTGCTGGACAAAACAGGAATAACACTGTTGTTCGATTTTTGATGTATCTCACCATGATTGGAAAATTTCAAAGAATTCAACTTTTTTCTGATTCGAGACCACTCTTTCTTGCTTTGTGACAGGGATTTTTCTGTCATCAAAAGAGTTTTACGAGGACGAGACAGGGTGTATTCAGTTGAACAGTATGTCGAAATAATAGTGAATTGTAGAAATAACTCCCATGCATTTCAAGCCAAAGCCATGGAATATGAAGATATAGTTGAATTTAAGCAGTGGTGGCCATCATATTTCAAAAGAAGTTGTACTGCCTTGGACAGCCAAATGAAAGTTAATTTCTCACTTGCAAACTATAGACATTTAATCTATAAATCACAGCTACCAGGCTACATACGTGCATCGGAGTTTATTGATGGACTAAACTTCAGCTCCTTGAGGCTTCTTAAGGGACTAGAAATACCGACAGGTACTGAGTACAAAGCATACAAAGAATTAGTTCCTCTCAACCGTAAGAAAATCGAAGATGTTCAGAAAATCCTTTACAATTTCTCGCTAGATTTGGAAATAGTGGTATTTCAAACGGAAATTCTTGAGGAAACTCAACCGTGCGACGAGGCAACAGGAGAATCCCCCGAATTCATTCACTGACAACACGTACTCATCAGATCAGCTAATATTACACGAGCGATCAATGTTCAGCTTTGTCACCACCAAACAACACTTCCTGCTCAGAAAATCATGAAGTACATTCCTTCAGAGTATCAGGGATTTTACAATAATATTGTTCAGTGGTCGAAGAGAAGTGATGATCAGTCTGATGTAGAAACTGATTAGGACAATGAAAACAAAATGTTTTCATGTAAGGAATTGCAATGTTGAATGGTATGTGCCGAGCTAAGAAGTATTCCTTGTATCTGTTGTGGATTTATATGCAATGAACTAATTGATTACGGTGACATAAACGAGTATTTCTCTTAAAATAGTTTTCAGTACCTTCGAAAATTTGAATTGTTGGAAAAAGGAAGAATGTCCAAGGCTTTCTACCTCAAATTACTTGGAATCAGTTGTGAAAATACCCTCTATCTTGCCGTCATAATGTTCCTGCTGCATAACTTTACAACTTTGCAATGTATCATAAAACTCCAGGACCAAAAATATGAATTCTATTCAGTTTTTTTCAGTTTTCTCAATATAGGATTGCTTGGACATTCTTCCTTTTTCTAATAACCCATTCGATTGTGTTCAGGAGAAGAGCTGGGAGAGGAGGAAGGACGGTAAAGAGAGATTCATCTCTGCATGTGATTCAATAATGTAACGCTACAAAATCAGAACATATTCGATTACTGTACCCGCCCGGCCAATTTAGGCACCACAAGTGTTGTCACAAATACAGATCTCAAAGTAAAGTGAAGTGATTCTACAAGCAATACCTCAATAGTAAGTAATACATTCAGTATTCAATTCAGTAATAATTTTACAAAGCGGTGCCAATATTTAAATTTTATTCAACCATTTAACGAAAAATAATTTGCGCTTTATATAGCAATTTTAAAATCCCAATTTCCCTTCAGGCAAACTTATGTAAACAAATAAATTGACAAACTCTCATTTTGTCTCAGACTGAAATTTCTTTCTTTCTTTCTTTCTTTCTTTCTTTCTTTCTTCCATTTCTTTTCTTATTCTTCTTGTTCTACTTCAATCCTTCAATTTAAAATTTTATCTCTGTCAATAATACGTTATTGTAAATAATGCCGAAGAAAAGGCACTAAAGACTCAGCTTCAGACTAGCTAATCAAATACCACAATGCATATAATTGAGTAACAACTGTGTACATATACCAGGCGAACCGCAAGCGCCGTACTTTCTACTTACTATTGTCCTGCATGCACTAGTGATGCATGGGATGCCTAACGACTTGTTTGCGAAGGAACGTTACAACGTGCTGTATACCGGATTTTGTGAAAAAAATAGGATTAATTTTACTGCACACGCTACATTTGTAAATACGCCAAAGATGTCAGAAAAGAAAATGTAATAACTTATTAATTTATACACGTGTAGACATTTCACTTCATAAAAGAATTGCTTGTATGAAACAAAAAATAAGACTGTTCGGCGAAATACACGTGTAGAGGCAGACGTCTGTTTGGAAACTTCTGTGCATACCGTATGTGAGCTTCGGCTGCGTTCCGACCAGATTCTCCATAGACTAAAATATTTACTGTGTATTCGTCGTTGCTGAATACACTAGCCATTGCCGATATGCAGACAGCAAATTTAGTGCTGCTACTCCATACGCAAGGGGTTGTATTAGACGGGTAGCGCTGAGGAACATGCTGCTACCGACCGTCCGGTTGTTATCTCTTCATGTTCTGGCGTAACCTGCCTGCTGGCAGTAGTGCTCCTGCGAAAATCAGTTAGTAGACATCCCAATCATCACTTGTGCATGCGGGACATTTATAAGGAGAAAGTACGGCGGTGGCGGACGACCTACTATAATTCAATAAAAAATGTGTGTGTATGTATATGCAAATTTTGATAAACGTGAAATAGACAAAGAAGAGGCAAAATACATACAAGTCTGTACATATCTGTATATGTGAAGATATTGTAAAAATGTATACATTTTGTTCACTAAACGGGCGGCTAGCGGGGTCCACTGTATCGGTGCGGTGATACGCGGTTTTTTCCTGGGGTGCACCTTGGTTGATGGGGGCGATCATGGGCGCCCACAGGATATTTTCCAGGGGGGGGGCACATTAACAATTTTCTTGAATATAAAAACCAATATAACGTCAGCAACATTAAATTGTTTACAGAAACTTCCAGTTATAACATATGCTAGAGGACTGTCAGTAATTTCTATTTATGAAATAATCTGGTATGATATTAAACAATTGAACATCAACATCTTCAGAATTCCAGGGGGGGCATGTGCCCCCCTTGCCCCCCCTTGCGGGCGCCCATGGGGGTGATAAAATATTCTCAACAAGAAGTCACTACGTTTGCACAATCATACAAAATATCAAAATTAACAAAACAACAATACTCCCCTTACAATGGCCCAAGAGGCACTGGTATGGCTGACGGCCCGCTTACCCCGACGGGTAGGAATAGAAATAACATGGTTCGGTTCGGGTCGGCTTCAATTGGTTGAAAACTGTTTATTTATACAGAGTGGTCAGAAACGACCTGAACCGGGTACATGAGCGTTAGAGGGTTGGTAATACTGTTAAATACCTCGCACCGCTGTCATTTTTTCAACTGCTGAAGTTAACCAATTAGAGAATTCAAATGAGTTTTGTGAGGCGGTATTTCTAAATCTACAGGTGACTTAAGACCGGTTTGATAGCTATGCCGAGAAATCAGCACTGAATACAGAAACACCGTGGATTTCTGCCGGTGTCACGATAGGCAAAGGTGTTGTTTCTTCTATTGGCGCTCTCAAGCTGATCTTCAGTCACGTGCATATTTAGCAAAACCATCTCCAAAAATCCATTTGAATTCGCCCACGAAGCGATCTGATTGGCTAAGTTCAGCAGGTGATAAAATGTCAATGGCGGGAGACTTGTAAACGTTTTTTTCAAATTATGTATCAGTATTACCAACCCACTAACGCTCATGTGCCAGGTTCACGTTGTTTCTGACCACCCTGTATAGGGTGTAACAATAAGTTACGACCAAACCTTCAGGACACACTCCTCATACGTAGAAGAAGAAAATATGCTGTATGTACTTGGGTCCGGAAACGTTTTATTTCCATGTTAGAACTAATTTTCTACAACTAAAAATATCCTCCGTTAGCACTGATGAACCCATAATTCTACCTTGATAAATATTTCAACTAGAAAATTGCAACTACAAGATCCAACTTCGAGTGTAACCGTAATTCTTTATTGCAAGTTCATCTCACATTCCGTGGCGTGGCGGGGTTGGAACACTTGCACGGAGTGACAGTTGCACGGAGCCTTGCACTCTAACTGATGAGTCAGAAGTAGGATGGTCATACTAACATAAATTTTGGATACCTAATCTAATTTGATAGGTATTTTGACGAAGATGCACATAGATACTGGCCTCTACTGGAAATCCAATACCACACGCGTAAATGCTTCAACATGTAAGAAAATGACTCAAAAAGTATAAAATAGTCTTCGGCTCGCCAGGTGCAGGTCTTTCCGATTTGACATCCGTAGGCGAACTGCGGGTCGTACACCTAGCCCCCGTGCCAGCGGAATGAACCCAGAACCCATTATGGTTAAACTTCCCGACCCTGCCGGGAATCGAACCCGAGACCTCTGTGACCAGAGGCCAGCACGCTAACCATTTAGCCATGGAGCCAGACAACAAATTCCATAAAATGACCACATAATGACCTACAACTTGATAAAATGACGCAATAATACAAAATGGCAAAAAATGAAAAAATGACCTAATAAATGAGCATTTTTTTTTTTTTGCTATTTGTTTAACGTCGCACTAACACATCGAAGGTTTTCGGCAACGGAAGGGTGGAACATTCGGAAGGTAGCGGCCGTGGCCTTCATTAAGGTACATCCCCAGCATTTGCCTGGTGTGAAAATGGGAAACCACGGAAAACCATCTTCAGGGCTGCCGACAGTGGGGTTTGAACTGATTATCTCCCAAATGCAAGCTTACAGCTGCGCGACCCTAACCGCACGGCCACTTGTTCGGTAATTAGTATTTTTACAATGTGGGAACTATGATAAGGATTTCTATACAAGTTAGCAATGTCTATTTAGAACCAATTAAAAGATGACATGTCATCCAAAATCCTAGCTCTGGTAATCACGGTAGTGAATTTAGATGCAATTTATAAGTAATTGCTAATTTTATAAATGCCGTCCCCATGGTGTAGGAGTAGCGTGCCTGCCTCTTACCCGGAAGCCCCGGGTTCGATTCCCGGCCAGATCAGGGATTTTTATCTGAATCTGAGGGCTGGTTCGAGGTGATTAGATTAGAATTGAGGAGCTATCTGATGGCGAGATAGCGGCGCTGATGTAGAGAGACAAGAATAACTACGGTGAGGATTCGCCACGCTGACCACACATCGCCTCGTAATCTGCAGGACTTCGGGCTGAGCAGCGGTCACTTGGTAGACCAATGCCCTTCACGGGCTGTTGCGCCATGGGGTTTGTTTTTCAGGTCAATTTTATACATTGTAAGAGACATTTAGCCGACTTAGCGCCGTTTTACTAGGGAACACCACGGGGAGGTAGTCTCTTTGCGTTCCTCATAGATATACTTTTTTCGCTTTACTCAAGTTCTTTAAGTTTTGAATTTTTTAAGTGCTGATTCAACATATTTGTATGATTATCCAGTGATATTCCATTGTCACATTTTTCTTTATTAATTATGATTCAGAATATTTATATATTTACAATATTTACATGATTTTCAAATCCTGTAATATTCCAGGCTAGTTTCACTGCAGTTTCTGAGCGTAAGCAACACAAACTAGGAATGATCTTAGTTTGCCATCAAGTGTTATTAAGAGCTTTGGAATCCTCTCATCGATCTTCCCTGCTGATTTCTTTCTTCTCTTCCCATCGATATTCAAAACTATCCTGTCAAATTGGTGACCGTAGTACTCTGCGTCATCTCGAAGAGTCTTGATCAGCGAATATGCATTCGGGTGCGCTCCAGAAATTAAACTGTTTATTCTTTGGTTCCAGCCTTCAGGAACGTTATTGGTCCGATTCCACCTTCCACAACAGTTCCACATATTCCTTGGCATGTGCTCGTTATCCAGCCAGTGATCGACGACATAGTCGTAAAACACCTGTAGATTCTGATTTTTAGGCGTGCTTTCATGAATACATAGCCAACCATCATCAGTCATTTCTATGGGAATGTGCGCTAGTGCTGAACACATTCGAATATGAAGTCTAATTTCTTCCTTTTTTCTGTACGCAGTAACAAGGCCAAAATCTTGTACTTTCCTCCATAGACACTGATTAAAATGATAGTTGCAACCAAAAAGCTCAGCTTGAGGAAACAGCGTTTTAACTGATGACGATTTCGAAGTCCATAATAAGTGTCACAGGGTTCCATTCTGGTACGTTGTTTTTAACAGCTTCGAAGAAACGAGCATATATTTTCCGTTTCTTGTTTGGTAACAGCGCGTACACAGCTGGTATCGTGTTGGTTCCTTCCCAAGAACTTCCAAGATCGGCGTGGATGATATATAACTGCCAAAACTGCTTGCTTGAACTGTTGAAGGTCCCGTCGACAAAGAATGAAGAGCAACTTGATAAAGCAGATTTTCCTTTCTCGCTGGCAAACACTAATATCCTGTCTATAGGCACCCTGTTGTCGTCTTCATGAGGAATTTTCCACCGTCGTTCATTGCTATGTGTCTTTCCGGTATTATTACACCTCCAGAATCGATCGGGTCTTTTGTAGGTCCCATTCTTTTCCGTCGGATGCGATGTAATGATTGTTTGGCACTTCTGTGTGATGGCAACGATGTCACAAGGTCATAGCCTCTATTGAAGAGCTGGTCTACTTCTTCTGTGTAAATTGTTGAAATCATACTCTGTTTCCCTTGCACGTTGTTGTTTTTCGTTTGTTTTTTTTGCTACACTTTTTTTCACTTTATTCGCTGCGTCGTCCGGAATGCAAACATGACTTGTCTCGCCTAAAACTGTATTATCTTTCGTTGTTATTCTTCCTTTACATTTACTTTTCTTGAAATATACGCACCGCCAATAAGTCATTTGATCTCTATTGGTATAGTCCACAATATACTTACGTCCATTGTAAATCAATAAAGACTTTCCCTTGGTGGTCTCAGTGAACTCCATAGCTGCAGAACAATTATCACCAGTTCAACACGGAACACTAGTTGTCACACAGGTATCAACTGTAGCAATGAACTCCACTTACCGGATGGGCCTTTCCCTCCCTGTTTCTGCATTCTAACCCTCCTTGGGCCACCGTGCAAGTGTCACTGTTTGAAATAGCCATGCTTAGTAATTTCCGGGAATTTTTTGCTTTCCGTGCAAGTGTCACTCCGTGCAAGTGTCACAACTTCGGCGTGGCAACTCGAAGTGAGAAGCGACCCACTCTTCGAACGAGGTCGGAACACTACGGCAGACCTCGGGTAATAAATAATGAACTTCTATTATAAAAATCCTCATTGCGAGAAATTTCGGCACTATCATTAACAAAGAAATGTATTTACGAGTAATTAGGGCTGGAGAGAAGTGGCATTTATGTTGGCCGTGAGGGAGGCACGTGTCAAGGGCACGCAATCCAAATGCGAGCGAAATCGCCTGCACGAAATTAACTGATTACGCCCGTTAAAGGAACGGAAAAATCAGCAAAAAACACCACCAGGACTTGAAAATTAGGTGGAATGTTTGGGGTGAGTTTCGAAGAATTCGGTCTAGTGGTTATCAAATTGTATCCCCCTGTGGGTGGGGGCGGTAGAATAACACCCACAGTATCCCCTGCCTGTCGTAAGAGGCGACTAAAAGGGGCCTCAGGGGCTCTGAACTTTGGGGCGTGGGTTGGCGACCACGGGGCCCTCAGCTGAGTCCTGGCATTGCTTCCACTTACTTGTGCCAGGCTCCTCACTTTCATCTTTCCTATCCGACCTCTCTTGGTCAACTCTTGTTCTTTTCCGACCCCGACGCTATTAGGTTTGCGAGGGCTAGGGAGTCTTTTGTTTTCACGCCCTTCGTGGCCCTTGTCTTTCTTTGACCGATATGTTCATTTTTCGAAGTGTCGGATCCCTTCCATTTTCCCTCTGATTAGTGTTATATAGAGGATGCTTGCCTAGTTGTACTTCCTCTTAAAACAATAATCACCACCACCACCACCACCTTATTAAATTGTATGATTACACCACAATACATCACAAGTAAAGCATCCCTAGAAAGTCATTAAATACCCCCAACTCAGGCAGCAAGTCAGTCACTTTGTCATGGTTCGCGAGGGTGAAACTGCGCCGGGCGACATCAAGTAGAGGTCTTGAACTGTTTCTTCAATAAATGTGTTGGCTCGAGATAGAAGATTTTTACCAAGTGGTAAATGACAAATGAAGACATAATTAGCTATTGATACAATGTAATTACGACATCCAACACAATCAGTAAAGAAAATCATTAATTGAGTTAGTATCGGATTCCTGAACTTCTCAGTTGGAAACAGCGAATTCATAAATAGCTTGTCGTCCTGCCTGACTTATACAGCTACTGTATCTGGTAACCACAGCCAGTGAGTTCTGCCACTGTAATGTTTTCATTCAGTTCCTTCAATGTGTGAGGATTTGTTCGATACACTTTTTCCTTCAGTTTACCCCACACGTAAAAATCACGCAATGAATGAGGGGCAAATACACCAGTACTGATCACTCTCTCGAGATTGTAAGAAGAGGATCTTCTGCTGTATGAGCAGGGGCTGAATCTCTTTGAAACAACCCACGCCATTTTTCATCTTCCGTTAACTGATAGAAGAATGGCGTCAAAATGTCATCTTGGCACCTCTCTGCATTTACTGTCGTCTCGAAAAACTAGGTCCAATTCTTCTTCTTGCACTAACAGCACACCATACACTGATCTTCCTATCATGATGAGGGACTTCATAAACACGATTAGGATTTTCTGCACAATTGGGACAGCGAGAGTTATGACTGTTCACACGACCATTAAGATGAAACCAGAACTTTTACACACGAAAATACGGTGTTGCATTGATAACTGTCTCACCATGTTAACAGCTGAGATTCAGACTGGCAACTGATGCTTGCCAGGTCGAACACCTACAGAATGCTCCCAGGGTTAAGAACTATGCGCCTGCCTCTCATACTGCAGAATCCCAATCGGAGAGTAAAAACACCGCTTCGACGGTCTTAGTTTATATGAAAGACCCTGTACATAAACACACAATTCTATTCAACCATGAACGGCTACACTTACTAATTGCTGTCTATTTTACAAGTCTCTCACAGCACGACTCCAGCCCGACAGTGTTTACCTGAAAGAAGCTCTAATCCTATTTGACAGGTCTTGCACTTATGCTTCTCCAAGTCCAATTGCCGCACATCGCAGGTACGTTGCAGTCAGGTAGAGTTGAACACAGGGATACGGGACACACAACACATGATGAATGTTCGTTGGTTCGACTTCAGAAATTTACACAATCACATACAGTGAACAACTAGGGCACTACTTCTCACAGAATTGCCATTATCACTGTTCTAATTACACTCACCCAAGTTGTTCCAGTCGCTGATTCAACGGCGGTCCTCAGTCCAACGGAGCACGCACACGCACACACACACACACACACACACGAACACACACACACACACAAACACACACACACAGAGTACTCTCAGGTAATACACTGTGTTCCGTTCCACACGCCGTCTTCAGTCCAGCCACTCGCCGGATACTCTGATACCACAACAGTTCCTTTCAGACCTCGATAGGACACTAACGACAGCTAACACTTCTGTTTCCCTCAGCCCTCAGCCCAGCCACCGAATCCCAACACATTGAGTCTCACACTCACTCCACCACAGAGTCCAACACTGACCTCGAGTCCAACACTGACTCCCACCATGGAGCCCAATGCTGACTCACTGTCCGCGGCTAGCCTCCCTTTTTATAGCTCGGGTGATGTGAACCAGAATATTCGCGAGGTGGCTAGAGACGGACTTTTCTCGTTGCATCTTCAAGAAACTTACAGGTAAACCAGCCGACGAGAATACGCGGAAATGCCGGCCATGCACTCCAGGCTGGCTTGGAGCTCCCCGGTCGGCTAACTCACTAGTCCCTTCCAACAAGTACCGAAAGGGGCTACCACAGGCGTGGTACGTAACAATATCTTCTACATATGAGGAATGTGTTCTGAAAGTTTAGTTGTATCTTACTGTTACACCCTGTTTGGACGTGTTTGTGTTGAGTGCACAACTCAACGAGTGAGTTGGCCACGCGGTTAGGGTTGCGTAGCTGTGAGCTTGTATTCCGGGGATGGTAGGTTTGAATCCCATCGTTCGCAGCCCTGAAGATGTTTCTCCATGGTTTGCCATTTTTAAACCAGGCAAATGCTGGGGCTGTACCTCCATTAAAGCCACGGCTACTACGTTCCCAGTCCTATCCCCTTTCCCATCCTGTCACCGACAAGCTTTGATGTGTTAGTGCGACGTTAAACCACTACCAAATGAGTAGGCGTGAGGTAGTTTCCGGTTGCTTTCCACACCAAGCCAGAAGTTGCTATTACATATCAGTCTGCCAAACCCAGTGAAATGCACGCAGCGACCAACCCTATTATTGACATTTTGCCACCATTAATAGCAGGATCTGACCACACAAGGAATGACATTACTAACGTCACTCGTACCTCGGTCACTTTCGTATCGTCAAAGCCAAGGATAAGACTGAGACAGGACAATGAAAGTAACAAATTTGTTGTAGCCCATACCTGAAGACACAGTGAACTGTAAACACTAGATCTCGCCAGCAAAGCCACGCACTGCCATTTAAATGTTCAGCTTAAGTGAAGCAATCCCGCAGCATCTCAGCTCAGATCTTAGCTACCTCTGTTCCACTATTCAGCATTACAGTAGCTACATCCCTCTCCCCTCTTACTATACCCAGAAATCGTACATCAGCGTATAAATGTTCATTCCATGTGTGTGGTGCAAGGGCATGGAATTCTCTCCCGTTGAGAATTAGGAACGGCATGACATTAAGCTCTTTTAAAACTTGTCGGGATTTCCTCCTAAGTGCGTAGCCAGGTTGTATAAATGCACGGAGGAATGTGAGAATGAATGACGTAATACTTAAGAATTTACATTAATTCATACTTGTATTAGGATGTACTAAGTCACGAAGGTAAATATTTTCTTACCTAATTCTAGTGTATAACCTGTGGTGTTTATTACTGTATGTTATAACTCGCTTGTTTGTTTATAAATTATTGCTAGAATGATCATTATTACCCACTGTCGTCTAGTTACATAAAGAATTATGTCAATATGTTATCGTATACACGGTCCCCCTCCTGCAGGTAGTATGTTAAAAGCTCCTCTCCCCCATCACCATCATCATTGTCATAATCATCATTTTATTAATTTGTAAGAATACGCAGGTGTAACAAAGAATCTGATTAAGCGTAAGAGGGAGCCACGAAACTAAACTCGGCCACTTGTAAACGCATCAATAAATAAATAAATAAATAAATAAATAAATAAATAAATAAATAAATAAATAAATAAATAAATAAATAAATAAATAAATAAATAAATAAATAAATAAATCTATATATATAAAAGCAAGTCGGCTGGAGCGATGTATATATAAATATTTAAAAATGAAAAAAGACGTGAATTAATGAGGCACTTCCAGAAATCTCAGAAATTTGAAACTTTGTACGGAGGAAACTGATGACCCCAGGATCCCTAGAAAAATCGGAAATTCTCAAAATTCCCTGAAGGGGGCACGCGGGGGGGGCTCAAATTTTGGGCTCAGCATAAGAACACAGTCGTATAGTATATCCAAAACGATAACCTATAGGTTTCGTGGGCTTAAAAATTTTCGAGAATTTCCTCATTTTTATCCCCTATCCCCCCAAATCAAAATGGCGGCACAACCTGCCAGACGAAGTAGACAATTGAAATTTGGTGAAATTATAGCTTTTGGTCCCTAACCGACGGGAAAATTCCAAGATGTTCAAATTTTTCACTTTTTACCCCCCAAAGATATCGAAATATGGAGGCAATTTTAATGACTGTGCAGACATTCCTTTTGAGCTATTTTTTGGCTAAACGGTAAGTCGTATCACAAAACGGATGGCACAATGTCCCTTCAATTCGGAGTGATCTACAACTTTGGTCCTGTGACATTTTGTCGTATCTCTCTCCCTAATACGTTAAATTTGGCCGTATTTCTGGATTGTTCGTAAATTTGGTGATTTTTACAAGTATATTTCATTGTTTGACACACTTATAAGAATGATAGGATCATCACGTTGTGTGCGCACATTGGCACGATTAAGGGACATGTGTGTACCAAATTTCATGATTCTAGCTTATACATAAGTAGGCAAAACGTAATGTAAAATGTTAAAAATGCACCCAAATTTCACCGTATTCAAAATTTGATCTCAATTTACCCCCTTAATATGGGAGATACGAGGAAATGGTTTAGAAACAAATATGTAGAGCGATAAATGAGACGTCTGATGGCGCAAACCGTTTCTTAATATCATAAACCGTTTAGGAGATATGAATCTCGAAGTGGAAGTCTGCACTTTTCAACGTGCTCATGCTTATCCGTCATCTATCTATATATATAAAAGCAAGTCGGGCTGGAGCGATGTATATATAAATATTTAAAAATGAAAAAAGACGTGAATTAATGAGGCACTTCCAGAAATCTCAGAAATTTGAAACTTTGTACGGAGGAAACTGATGACCCCAGGATCCCTAGAAAAATCGGAAATTCTCAAAATTCCCTGAAGGGGGCGCGCTGGGGGGGCTCAAATTTTGGGCTCAGCATAGTAACACAGTCGTATAGTATATCCAAAACGATAACCTATAGGTTTCGTGGGCTTAAAAACTTTCGAGAATTTCCTCATTTTTATCCCCTATCCCCCCAAATCAAAATGGCGGCAGAACCTGCGAGACGAAGTAGACAATTGAAATTTGGTGAAAATATAGCTTTTGGTCCCTAACCGATGGGAAAATTCCAAGATGTTCAAATTTTTCACTTTTTACCCCCCTAAGATATCGAAATATGGAGGCAATTTTAATGACTGTGCAGACATTCCCTTTGAGCTATTTTTTAGCTAAACGGTAAGTCGTATCACAAAACGGATGGCACAATGTCCCTTAAATTCGGAGTGATCTACAACTTTGGTCCTGTGACATTTTGTCGTATCTCTCTCCCTTATACGTTAAATTTGGCCGTATTTCTGGATTGTTCGTAAATTTGGTGATTTTTACAAGTATATTTCATTGTTTGACACACTTATAAGAATGATAGGATCATCACGTTGTGTGCGCACATTGGCACGATTAAGGGACATGTGTGTACCAAATTTCATGATTCTAGCTTATACATAAGTAGGCAAAACGTAATGTAAAATGTTAAAAATGCACCCAAATTTCACCCTATTCAAAATTTGATCTCAATTTACCCCCTTAATATGGGAGATACGAGGAAATGGTTTAGAAACAAATATGTAGAGCGATAAATGAGGCGTCTGATGGCGCAAACCGTTTCTTAATATCATAAACCGTTTAGGAGATATGAATCTCGAAGTGGAAGTCTGCACTTTTCAACGTGCCCATGCTTATCCGTCATCTATATATATAAAAGCAAGTCGGGCTGGAGCGATGTATATATAAATATTTAAAAATGAAAAAGGACGTGAATTAATGAGGCACTTCCAGAAATCTCAGAAATTTGAAACTTTGTACGGAGGAAACTGATGACCCCAGGATCCCTAGAAAAATCGGAAATTCTCAAAATTCCCTGAAGGGGGCACGCTGGGGGGGCTCAAATTTTGGGCTCAGCATAAGAACACAGTCGTATAGTATATCCAAAACGATAACCTATAGGTTTCGTGGGCTTAAAAATTTTCGAGAATTTCCTCATTTTTATCCCCTATCCCCCCAAATCAAAATGGCGGCAGAACCTGCGAGACGAAGTAGACAATTGAAATTTGGTGAAAATATAGCTTTTGGTCCCTAACCGATGGGAAAATTCCAAGATGTTCAAATTTTTCACTTTTTACCCCCCTAAGATATCGAAATATGGAGGCAATTTTAATGACTGTGCAGACATTCCCTTTGAGCTATTTTTTAGCTAAACGGTAAGTCGTATCACAAAACGGATGGCACAATGTCCCTTCAATTCGGAGTGATCTATAACTTTGGTCCTGTGACATTTTGTCGTATCTCTCTCCCTTATACGTTAAATTTGGCCGTATTTCTGGATTGTTCGTAAATTTGGTGATTTTTACAAGTATATTTCATTGTTTGACACACTTATAAGAATGATAGGATCATCACGTTGTGTGCGCACGTTGGCACGATTAAGGGACATGTGTGTACCAAATTTCATGATTCTAGCTTATACATAAGTAGGCAAAACGTAATGTAAAATGTTAAAAATGCACCCAAATTTCACCGTATTCAAAATTTGATCTCAATTTACCCCCTTAATATGGGAGATACGAGGAAATGGTTTAGAAACAAATATGTAGAGCGATAAATGAGACGTCTGATGGCGCAAACCGTTTCTTAATATCATAAACCGTTTAGGAGATATGAATCTCGAAGTGGAAGTCTGCACTTTTCAACGTGCTCATGCTTATCCGTCATCTATCTATCTATATATATAAAAGCAAGTCGGGCTGGAGCGATGTATATATAAATATTTAAAAATGAAAAAAGACGTGAATTAATGAGGCACTTCCAGAAATCTCAGAAATTTGAAACTTTGTACGGAGGAAACTGATGACCCCAGGATCCCTAGAAAAATCGGAAATTCTCAAAATTCCCTGAAGGGGGCGCGCTGGGGGGGCTCAAATTTTGGGCTCAGCATAGGAACACAGTCGTATAGTATATCCAAAACGATAACCTATAGGTTTCGTGGGCTTAAAAACTTTCGAGAATTTCCTCATTTTTATCCCCTATCCCCCCAAATCAAAATGGCGGCAGAACCTGCGAGACGAAGTAGACAATTGAAATTTGGTGAAAATATAGCTTTTGGTCCCTAACCGATGGGAAAATTCCAAGATGTTCAAATTTTTCACTTTTTACCCCCCTAAGATATCGAAATATGGAGGCAATTTTAATGACTGTGCAGACATTCCCTTTGAGCTATTTTTTAGCTAAACGGTAAGTCGTATCACAAAACGGATGGCACAATGTCCCTTAAATTCGGAGTGATCTACAACTTTGGTCCTGTGACATTTTGTCGTATCTCTCTCCCTTATACGTTAAATTTGGCCGTATTTCTGGATTGTTCGTAAATTTGGTGATTTTTACAAGTATATTTCATTGTTTGACACACTTATAAGAATGATAGGATCATCACGTTGTGTGCGCACATTGGCACGATTAAGGGACATGTGTGTACCAAATTTCATGATTCTAGCTTATACATAAGTAGGCAAAACGTAATGTAAAATGTTAAAAATGCACCCAAATTTCACCCTATTCAAAATTTGATCTCAATTTACCCCCTTAATATGGGAGATACGAGGAAATGGTTTAGAAACAAATATGTAGAGCGATAAATGAGGCGTCTGATGGCGCAAACCGTTTCTTAATATCATAAACCGTTTAGGAGATATGAATCTCGAAGTGGAAGTCTGCACTTTTCAACGTGCCCATGCTTATCCGTCATCTATATATATAAAAGCAAGTCGGGCTGGAGCGATGTATATATAAATATTTAAAAATGAAAAAAGACGTGAATTAATGAGGCACTTCCAGAAATCTCAGAAATTTGAAACTTTGTACGGAGGAAACTGATGACCCCAGGATCCCTAGAAAAATCGGAAATTCTCAAAATTCCCTGAAGGGGGCACGCGGGGGGGCTCAAATTTTGGGCTCAGCATAAGAACACAGTCGTATAGTATATCCAAAACGATAACCTATAGGTTTCGTGGGCTTAAAAATTTTCGAGAATTTCCTCATTTTTATCCCCTATCCCCCCAAATCAAAATGGCGGCACAACCTGCCAGACGAAGTAGACAATTGAAATTTGGTGAAATTATAGCTTTTGGTCCCTAACCGACGGGAAAATTCCAAGATGTTCAAATTTTTCACTTTTTACCCCCCAAAGATATCGAAATATGGAGGCAATTTTAATGACTGTGCAGACATTCCTTTTGAGCTATTTTTTGGCTAAACGGTAAGTCGTATCACAAAACGGATGGCACAATGTCCCTTCAATTCGGAGTGATCTACAACTTTGGTCCTGTGACATTTTGTCGTATCTCTCTCCCTTATACGTTAAATTTGGCCGTATTTCTGGATTGTTCGTAAATTTGGTGATTTTTACAAGTATATTTCATTGTTTGACACACTTATAAGAATGATAGGATCATCACGTTGTGTGCGCACGTTGGCACGATTAAGGGACATGTGTGTACCAAATTTCATGATTCTAGCTTATACATAAGTAGGCAAAACGTAATGTAAAATGTTAAAAATGCACCCAAATTTCACCGTATTCAAAATTTGATCTCAATTTACCCCCTTAATATGGGAGATACGAGGAAATGGTTTAGAAACAAATATGTAGAGCGATAAATGAGACGTCTGATGGCGCAAACCGTTTCTTAATATCATAAACCGTTTAGGAGATATGAATCTCGAAGTGGAAGTCTGCACTTTTCAACGTGCTCATGCTTATCCGTCATCTATCTATATATATAAAAGCAAGTCGGGCTGGAGCGATGTATATATAAATATTTAAAAATGAAAAAGGACGTGAATTAATGAGGCACTTCCAGAAATCTCAGAAATTTGAAACTTTGTACGGAGGAAACTGATGACCCCAGGATCCCTAGAAAAATCGGAAATTCTCAAAATTCCCTGAAGGGGGCACGCGGGGGGGGCTCAAATTTTGGGCTCAGCATAAGAACACAGTCGTATAGTATATCCAAAACGATAACCTATAGGTTTCGTGGGCTTAAAAATTTTCGAGAATTTCCTCATTTTTATCCCCTATCCCCCCAAATCAAAATGGCGGCACAACCTGCCAGACGAAGTAGACAATTGAAATTTGGTGAAATTATAGCTTTTGGTCCCTAAACGACGGGAAAATTCCAAGATGTTCAAATTTTTCACTTTTTACCCCCCAAAGATATCGAAATATGGAGGCAATTTTAATGACTGTGCAGACATTCCTTTTGAGCTATTTTTTGGCTAAACGGTAAGTCGTATCACAAAACGGATGGCACAATGTCTCTTCAATTCGGAGTGATCTACAACTTTGGTCCTGTGACATTTTGTCGTATCTCTCTCCCTAATACGTTAAATTTGGCCGTATTTCTGGATTGTTCGTAAATTTGGTGATTTTTACAAGTATATTTCATTGTTTGACACACTTATAAGAATGATAGGATCATCACGTTGTGTGCGCACATTGGCAAGATTAAGGGACATGTGTGTACCAAATTTCATGATTCTAGCTTATACATAAGTAGGCAAAACGTAATGTAAAATGTTAAAAATGCACCCAAATTTCACCGTATTCAAAATTTGATCTCAATTTACCCCCTTAATATGGGAGATACGAGGAAATGGTTTAGAAACAAATATGTAGAGCGATAAATGAGGCGTCTGATGGCGCAAACCGTTTCTTAATATCATAAACCGTTTAGGAGATATGAATCTCGAAGTGGAAGTCTGCACTTTTCAACGTGCTCATGCTTATCCGTCATCTATATATATAAAAGCAAGTCGGGCTGGAGCGATGTATATATAAATATTTAAAAATGAAAAAAGACGTGAATTAATGAGGCACTTCCAGAAATCTCAGAAATTTGAAACTTTGTACGGAGGAAACTGATGACACCAGGATCCCTAGAAAAATCGGAAATTCTCAAAATTCCCTGAAGGGGGCGCGCTGGGGGGGCTCAAATTTTGGGCTCAGCATAGGAACACAGTCGTATAGTATATCCAAAACGATAACCTATAGGTTTCGTGGGCTTAATAACTTTCGAGAATTTCCTCATTTTTATCCCCTATCCCCCCAAATCAAAATGGCGGCAGAACCTGCGAGACGAAGTAGACAATTGAAATTTGGTGAAAATATAGCTTTTGGTCCCTAACCGATGGGAAAATTCCAATATGTTCAAATTTTTCACTTTTTACCCCCCTAAGATATCGAAATATGGAGGCAATTTTAATGACTGTGCAGACATTCCCTTTGAGCTATTTTTTAGCTAAACGGTAAGTCGTATCACAAAACGGATGGCACAATGTCCCTTCAATTCGGAGTGATCTACAACTTTGGTCCTGTGACATTTTGTCGTATCTCTCTCCCTTATACGTTAAATTTGGCCGTATTTCTGGATTGTTCGTAAATTTGGTGATTTTTACAAGTATATTTCATTGTTTGACACACTTATAAGAATGATAGGATCATCACGTTGTGGCGCACATTGGCACGATTAAGGGACATATGTGTACGAAATTTCATGATTCTAGCTTATACATAAGTAGGCAAAAAGTAATGTAAAATGTTAAAAATTCACCCAAATTTCACCCTATTCAAGATTTGATCTCAATTTATCCCCTTGATATTGGAGATACGAGGAAATGGTTTAGAAACAAACATGTAGAGCGATAAATGAGGCGTCTGATGGCGCAAACCGTTTCTTAATATCATAAACCGTTTAGGAGATATGAATCTCGAAGTGGAAGTCTGCACTTTTCAACGTGCTCATGCTTATCCGTCATCTATATTAATTAAATCGTAACGACCGTGTGTCTGTACATTGATTATTTTGGCGAAATTTCCGTACAGTTATCCGTTTCACCTGTAATTATGACCATCTGCATCATTTTTAGCTTTGGTGTCCGTTTGTCTGTTTGTCTGTTTGTCTGTCCTTCTATAACTTGAAAACTACTGGATATATTTCCACCAAACTTCATATTTAGAATCCACCTGTCCTTGGGTAGGTTTTAGCGCAAAAAATAAAAGCGTAACGACCGTGTGTCTGTACATTGATTTTGGCGAAATTTCCGTACAGTTATCCGTTTCAGGTGTAATAATGACCATCTGCATCATTTTTATCTTTGGTGTCTGTTTGTCTGTTTGTCTGTTTGTCTGTCCTTCTATAACTTGAAAACTACTGGATATGTTTCCACCAAACTTCATATTTAGAATCCACCTCTCCTTGGGTAGGTTTTAGCTCAAATATCGTTTCTAAATCCCTGAACTGAGTGGGGATTTTTACGAAACCGAAACCGTGATTTTGCACTCCCTCAAAGTATACACAACCGAACTTAATGGAAATCAACCTGCCTTAATGAAAATGAATTTCTAAACCTTTTTTTCTCATGTGCATCATTTCGATAACAGGATTTAGTAAGGGATATATAATTAACGGACCGTTTTTCGGTACAAATCCCAGCGGGTGCGTGTAAAGCGTACTTCTTACAACTTGAAAATTAACAAGATATTTGAACCAAATTTTATATATAGCATCCATCTGTCCAGGGGTAGGTTTCCTTGGTGTCTGTTAGTTAGTTAGTTAGTTAGTTTGTTTGTTTCTTTGTTTGTTGGTCTGTTTGTCTTTCTCTAACTTGAAAACTACTGGATATATTTCCACCAAACTTCATATTTAGAATCCACCTGTCCTTTGGGGAGGTTTTAGGGCAAATATTGTTTCTAAATCCCTGAACTAATTGGGGGTTTATACGAAACCGAAACCGTTATTTTGCACTCCCTCTAAATACACACAACCAAACTTTATGGAAATCTACCTGCCTTAATGGAAATTAATTTCTAAACCTTTTCTTCTCATGTGCATAATTTCAATCACTTACAGGAAAGATAGTATGATCAAACTCTACACGAACATTGGCCCACCCAGTACCCATATGTGAGCCAAATGCTATGCCACATAATTATCCGAAAAGTAATGGAAATGTAAGATATTCTTACACAAATTTCAACCTATTCAACGTTTTTGATTCAATCTGACCCATGAATAGATTAGATGCGAGAAAATATCATAGGACCAGCCATTTAGATCGCTAAATACTGCGCCTTACGGTACAATCCTTTGTCGATATGACGTACCGTTTAGCAGCAGTTAATCTGTAAATGAAGGTCTGCAATATTGTAAACATTCATATACTTTCGTATGTCCATCTGTATATATATTCATTGATGTCGATTTGTAGAGATCGAGAAAGGATGTGTCTGCTATTGTAATCAGTACTCCCTACACCGACTTTGACTGCTGGCAGTAGGAATGGGGTCCTTCTCCAACTCCTGTGTAACTGGCATTAGTAAGGAGGGCCTACCATTTTAATGAATAATTCACTTTTCGATTTGTCTTGCAGAAGGCAAGGGATCATGCAGTTTTGTTCGAAAGTCCCCTACTCTATTGTGTTTGGCTCTAGGCCAGGGTGCCCGCCATTATAAACAAATGTTCCAATCTAAAATTTGACTAGCATTAGGCATTGTGGCCTGCTATTTTCATGGAAACTCACTAATTCTGTGTGACTGGCAGTAAGCTGGCTAGCAGCAGTAAAAAGGGACTGTCATTATAATGATAACTGCACAACTCAATTTTGACTGGTGGTAGGGAAGTTGCCTGGTAGTATAATAAAAACTCCTCAACTGTAACCTGTCTGAAAGTAGGAAATGGGTCTGCCATTGTAACTAAAACTCCCCAAATCGATTGTGACCGCGCAGTAGGCATTGGGGCCTGCAATTATAATGTAAACTTGCCAACTCGATTGTGAATGGCAGTAGGCAAGTGAGCCTGGCGTTATCATCACAACTCCGCAACCCTCACTTTACATTGGAAACAACGTATGTGGACCTCCCCATGCTATTTCTCGGATAAGGCTAAGAGACATGCAATTTTAAAACAATCTCATTTGCTGCACGCACAGTATTTACGTCGATATCCGTATACAATGTAGAATACCGTAGCGAAGCACGGGTACATTTGCTAGTAAATAAATAAATAAGAAATCAGGTGCACCATGTCACCGAATAGGACCTAACATTAAGGGTACCTATTGACACAGAGTGTCTAGCGTTTGCTGATGATATGGCACTAATTGTTAAAAGACATCTCTGATGCAGTGAAGTATATTATTATACTCGAAGCGCAAGCATCAAAAATAGACTTAGAACTTCGTATGAGAAAACTAAATTAATGACAAATACACAAAATTCTCCATCAGAAATTACCATTCGTATGAATAAAATTGCAAGAGTAAAGGAATTTAAGTACTTAGGCCTACGTGAATGGATCAGTGAAAGTGGCAATGAAAATAAATCAGTAGCTTCAAGTATTCAGAAAATGGGAATTGCTCTTCAACACACAAAAAAGGGCTTATAACAAGAAATGCTTGCCCTGGAACAGTAAAATTCATTATTACTTAACAGTGATCAAACCTGAAGTTCTTTATGCTTCAGAAACGCTCAGTTTACGCCATGAAAATATAAAGGAAAATCATGAGAATAATCTTTGGGCCCGGACTTGAAAATGGAATATATAACCCCAAACAAAACTCGGAAATATGTTTAAAAATATTTAAACTTACTGATGCAATGAGACTGCTATGAATTCAATTTTTAAGCCATTTGGGGAGAATGAATAACACCAGACTTACTTATCGAATACACACATTTCTGCAAATCAAACGTACGAGATGAGAAGGTATAAGCAAGTACAGAAAGATCTCACTGAATTAGGATCACCAAATCTCCAGGATAGAAATATAATCAGGAAAATTGTTCACTCAAGGCGTTTCGAGGAAGACGAGAAGAAACCAACAAGACGTACTTGATCAAAGGAACAGAAATTACAATAATGAATTAAAATGAATAACTATTGCGCAAGGAACAACGCCCAATAAATGTTGATACCCCGTGGTCCTAAGTGACCCATTCGCGCAGAAGAAGAATAATAATAATAGATTCCAACATTTCTTATATTAATTTTCTATATTAGCACCTCCCAAACTTTGAGTACTAAGGATTGAAAATCCCTACCTTAGATCAATATTTGCCGGGCTGATTGGCTCAGACGGTTGAGGCGCTGGCCTTCTGACCCCAACTTGGGAGGTTCGATCCTGGCTCAGTCCGGTGGTATTTGAAGGTGCTCAAATACGTCAGCCTCGTGTCGGTAGATTTACTGGCACGTAAAAGAACTCCCACGGGACTAAATTCCCGCACCTCGGCGTCTCCGAAGACCTTAAAATAGTAGTTAGTGGGACGTAAAGCAAATAACATTAATTAATTAATTAATTAGATCAATATTATGAATTTGTAAGAATAAAGAATCTAACAAAGAATATGGTTAATTGTAAGAGAGGTCTTATGGCGACGATGGGCTAGCAGTGGGAAGGAAGCGTCCGTGGCCTAAGTGAAGGTACAGCCCAGCATTTGCTTGGTATGAAAATGGGAAACCACGGAAAACCATCTTCAGGGCTGCCTACAGTAGGTTTTGAATACCCTATCTCCCGAATACTGGACACTGGCAGCACTTAGGTGATTGCAGCTATCGAGCTCGGTTAATAAATAAACTTGTAGAAAGGCTCCAACATTTCTTGAATGAATTTTCTGTCGTAGCAGATACCAATATTCGGGTTGGTACCAAGGATTGAAAATCCCTGCCCTAGATCACAATGGAATTCATATCAGCAGCTGGAGGCCGCATCTGCAGACATTGTCTCACTTGACGGACAGCTTCTAATGACCGTATTAAGTACAAATGAACGTGAAATCGAACCCAAGAGCGCGCAGTTGATTATCATAATGCAAATTTCACAGTTGTCGTCTGAAACTAAGAACCAGTTGCTGCTCTGAACACAGCAATAGGTCTGAGAAAGATGGGGCTGACCTAACATGGCTATAACTTGACTGCGAGGTCGGGTACTACGACTGTGACTCACCTCACTGCTAAATACTCTAAAATGATGCAGTTGTCTTCATATAGCAGACTCTTGAAAGTCTGCCAGAAGTTTCACTACAAATTATTACTAGATGACGTGCTACAAACTATACTACCTTATACAGGGAGCAGGTATTGCGAATCAAAGTAAGCTCGTCATTTTTACTTGGATTTAATAATAATAATATTAATAATAATAATAATAATAATAATAATAATAATAATAATAATAACCTCTTTTAAAAGATCTTGTCGGGATTTCCTCCTAAGTGCGTAGCCAGGTTGTATGAATGCTCGGGGCAATGTGAGAATGAATGACGTAATACTTAAGTATTTACATTAATTCATACTTGTATTAGGTAAATAGTTTCTTACCTATTTGTTCTATATAACCAGTGGTGTTTATTAGTGTATGTTATAATTCATTTGTTTGTATTAAATTATTGCTCGAATGATCATTATACCTGCTATCATCTAGTTACATAAAGAATTATGTCAATAATAAAATAAAATAAAATAAAATAATAATAATAATAATAATAATAATAATAATAATAATAATAATAATAACAACTTCCTTTAAAAGATCTTGTCGGGATTATTATTATTATTATTATTATTATTATTATTATTAGCTGCCTCTGTGGATCAGTTGGTATAGTGTCGGCCTCCGGATCCCAAGATAGCGGGTTCAATCCCGACAGAGGTAGTCGGATTTTTGAAGGGCGGAAAAAGTCCATTAGACACTCTATGTCGTATGATGACGGCATGTAAAAGATCTCTGGTGACACATTTGGTGTTTACCGGACAAAATTCATTAAATCTCAGCCATAGACGCCCAAGAGAGTTTCGGTTTACTCGGTCTGCCATCTAGTGGACCTAGAGTAAAACGGAACGTCGAAATTGACGAGCAGACAGCCAGATGGCGTCAAATTGAAATGTCTGCACGCGGTAGCTGAGGCCATACGATTATTATTATTATTATTATTATTATTATTATTATTATTATTATTATTATTATTATTATTATTATTATTATTATTATTATTATTGGCTTTACGTCGCACCGACACAGATAGCTCTTATAGCGACGATGGGACAGGACAGGAAAGGGCTAGGACTGGGAAGGAAGCGGCTGTGGCCTTAATTAAGGTACAGCCCCAGCATTTGCCTGGTGTGAAAATGGGAAACAACGGAAAACCATCTTCAGGGCTGCCGACAGCGGGGTTCGAACCCACTATCTCCCGAATACTGGATATTGGCCGCACTTAAGCGACTACAGCTACAGCTATTGTTATTATTATTATTATTATTATTATTATTATTATTTATGTTTATAATTATTGTTATTTATGTTCATCTAAAACCTTAAAATAAAGCACTACAACACAGTTGTGAAACTAGAATGCTTACATGCCGGTGAATGCTTAGAACTCAATTATAAACGTGTAACATTGGAAGTACGAGAAAGAAGAATTATAAGAAAAATATTAGATCCTCTAAAAACTACAGAATTTTGGAAATTAAAAAGTTATAACGAAATTTATCAGAACATAGAATACATATCTAGGTAACAGTACGGAAGAGGAGACTGCTATTTTTTGGACATATTTACAGAATGGACGACAATAGACTAACCAAAAAGATCTTCGCGTACCTTTGGAAGAAAACGTCAACAACCACCTGGATTCAAGGGATCAAAAAAGACTTGGAAGGAAGCAACATCAGAGAATAAGAATGGAAAGAGAAAAATTCAGGAAAAAAGTTATAAAGATGGAAGGATTCCAAGGGAGGGAGGCAAAGAAAACCGGCACAAAGTGGTCTGAAGAAAGAAAAGAGAAACATAGTGAAACAATGAAGGAATATTGGAAGGAAAGGAAGGAACAACAACAAAGGATGAAGAATTGAAATTGGAACGTGGTCCCTAGGTAGGCCCTAACGCAAGAATAATAATAATAATAATAATAATAATAATAATAATAATAATAATAATAATAATAATAATAATAAGGGGAAGATATAAATAGTTTAGCCTTCTCTGACGATATTGAAATTCTTTCTGAGAATATGCAAAGAGCAATATTCAAGGTAAACCTTTCGAAAGAAATTGCAGGGATAGTTGGACTTCAGATATCTTTTGAGAAGACCAAATTTATGACCAACATTGGAAATTGGAAATTCTCCTTGTGCTAATAACAGATTATGGAAAAATTGACAGGGTAGGAAAGTTTAAGTGCTTGGGGGAAGTAATTCATATTAATGGGCTATTCCACTATTTTTCAAAATGTGCTACGCGTACCACTAGGGGTACGAAAATTTATCGTGACCTCTTCAGAAAAGAGTTGAGTCTGCTCATTTTCAATAAAATCTTGTTTTGATTTAGTGTTTTTGTCTACCACTACACAGAGTCCTTTTTCAGAGCTATCCATTCTAAAATACGTGTCAGTTTGTACCTGCCCATTGACTAGGTATGTAAAAATGCTTACTTATGCTGCATTGCTCTTTTTTAATTTTATGTTGCCAAATCCACTCAATTACTATATAGCACAATATTAACTGTTTCAGTAATAATTCGTTGCTAGGAGATGAAAACTTCGTATTACCTCTCACGAGAAAACGACGTTTTCCAGCTGTTTTGTGAAGGCTTGGCGCGTTGCCTGAAAAGGGAACAGAAGACTCCAATGGTCGAATGATTGCGCTGTCGTTAAGCAATGAAAATGCCAGGAACAGTTCTCCAGCCATCGCCGAGCACTCAAGTTTGGGCTGCTTCTGTAAACTTTACTCCAAGCAGTTATGAGGTCTCCTTTTTTTTTTCTTTCTTTACGGGGGTCCCTGTAGCCCGCTCCCCCGCCATGACCATCGACTCAATCTACATGGCCTCCGACATGCTATTAATTTCTAAGAAGAAAAGAGATAGCTGGGTAGAGTGGGATTGTGATACTACAGGAGTATCTGCCTGTCCCCATAATCAGCATGCTACCAGGACAGATGTGGTGGTGGGTATCAATAGTGGTGTAATCGTGTAATAAGGGTCAGGACAAAACCACATAGGTGGAAATAGAAAGATGCCTACATGTAAAACCTGACATTTCGTAGATAGCACATGTGGGTTGGATTTTTCCAGGTTGTGTTAGTGAGGAGTATGTATCATGCACAAGTCATGTCCATTATCCTGAAATGTTTGTTTGTTATATGGGGATCAGCCTTCTTGGCACTGCGGGATTTCGTGCGCGGGTCCAATGGCTTCTGGGCTTTGGAACCACAGGAAAGGTCCCATTGTCCAGCCGCCACTGTTCCCTGGTGCCAAGCCTCCATTAATGGAGAAGGGATAAGCCAAGCCAGCTGTGTAGCTGGGGCTAGCGTCTTCTTGTAACGTCTTCTTCCTTTCTCATCCCTTCGGTGTGTCCCGGCGTTGCGGTGGTGGTCACTCGTGTCACTTCTAATCTAGAGATAAACATATATATACCAATAAACAATGGGGAACATACATGCTTGATATTATAATGATTACTGTACTTTTTTTTTTTGAGTGCGGACTCGGGGTTCCATGCTCTTGTCTTTGTGGCTACGATTGTTGTCCATGGGCGCTTCTTGAGGGGCTGGTCAGCCGCTTTCCCTCGTGTTACTGAAACATATACTGTACATAGAAATACAAGGAAGTGGAAAATATAATATACAATTTATATACACTGTTTTTTAGTGATGTTTGAGTGGTGTTTATTTGAGTATATTTTGGTGAGTTATGCCTTAGAAGGAGTGAGGAGTCCGTTACGTTCTGTTCCTGTGGCTGAATAGTATTTGTTTTGGTGTGAGGTACTTTTTGTATTGGTCTGGGTCGTACCTTCCAATACTCCTGATTAGGGGATTGATTTTGTTGCCCCACGCCTTGGTGTTTGCTTTCTAAGGTGGTAACTTATAGAGCGAGTGTAGGTCCCTTATTGCCGTTCCGTAAGGGAGTTTCGCCGCTGCTCGCAGGCATTTGTTTTGTATGCGCTCGAGGCTGTTTATGTTGGTTTTGGCCGTGTATCCCCATGCTGGGGCAGCATACATGATGATTGGCCTAATTAAGGCTTTATACATGTTGACTGCTACCTTGGTGTTAATGCTGGATCTGCTGTTTAGTATGGGGTACAGTTTAACAAGCCTTATTTGAACTTTTCGCCTTAGGTCTCTGACATGATGTAGCATCGTTAGCTTTTTGTCTAGGATTACCCCTAGATATTTGGCTTTTTCGTGCCACTCTATTTGTTTGTTGAATAGTGTCAGTGGTTTGATGTTGGCGGGTTGGTGTGTGCGTCTGTTTTTACGTGTGAACATCACTGCTTGGCTCTTCTCTACGTTGACTTTAATGCGCCATTTAGTGAGCTACGGTTCCAGTGTGCGCAGCGCTACCTGGAGCCTCTTTCTTGTGCTCAGGAGCTGTGGGTGCTGGACGGTAAGTGCTGTGTCATCTGCATAGAGGTACGTGGTAGTGAGCTCTGCGGTCGGCATATCGTTGGTATACAGGACAAATAGGATCAGTCCTATTAGTGAGCCTTGGGCTACGCCCGCTCTGATGTTTCGAGTACTTGATAGAGTGTTGTGCACGTCTACTTGAAATTTTCTGTCTGTTAGGTAAGACTTAATTAGCCTTACATATCCTGGATGGAACTCGTAGTCTATCAGTTTTGCTAGCAGGCCTTCATGCCATACTTTATCGAAGGCTTTTTGTATATCTAAGAATACCGTGCCTGTATCCCTTCGCTTGTTAAACCCGATAGTGGCGTGTTCAAGGAACCGCGTGAGGAGCTGAGTGAAGGAATGTCCGTTACGGAACCCAAATTGCTCGTTCCTTAGTATTCCTTTCTCCTTTATGTGGTTTACGAGCCTTTTTAGCAGTATTTTCTCAAATACTTTGCTTAAGGCTGTTAGTAGACTTATGGGCCGATAGTTGTTGGGATACGATCTATCTTTCCCTGGCTTCCCGAATACAAGGATTTTTGCTAGTTTCCATTGTTCTGGGAAGTATTGCAGCTTAAGCATGGCATTGGATACGTTGGTAATTATTGTGTGGGCTTTCCTGCTTAGTTTCTTGAGAACTAGATTCATGATATCGTCTGACCCTGCGGATTTTTTGGGGTTGAGGTGATCAATAATCCATTTTATTTCATGGATATTTGCCTTTTTAACTTCTGACCTAGGTGCATTGTTCAGAAATTCCTCCACCTTTGTTCGGTTTGCCGCGTGAATTCGGGGTCGGAAGGACTGTCATTCGGTGTGAATGCTGCCTCTAACGTGTCAGCTATGATTTCGGCCTTCTCCCGCATGTCGAATACTGGTCCATTTGGTCCCTTAATGGTTGGGATAACGTGTGGTTCGCGTGTGAAGTGTCTTGCTAGTTGCCAGACGGGTCTGGTGTTCGTGTCGAATTTTCGCAGTTTATTGTTCCATTCGTTGGACCGATGTTCTTTCAGGGCATTTTGAATTTCAGTGTTCAGCTGATTTTTCATTTCCCTGTCTATGTCGTAGTGGTGTCGGGCCCAGCTGCGCCTGTGACGGTTCCGTCTTCGCATGAGTTCCTTAATGTTGCTTGGAATTTCGAAAGTGTGCTCCTTATGTGTGTGGGTGCGTACGCTCACTTCTGTCGCTTTTTGTATTGCCTCAATGAGGCTTGATATTGTCTCCTCAATCTCGGCAGGGCTTTCAGTGGTGTTGTTTTCTATTCCCTGTAACAGCGAATCAAGTTTCCTTACGAACTTGTCCCATTTGGCTGCTTTATAGTTTAGCCTTCGCTTGGGAGTTAGTTCGTATCCCTCGGGGTCAGCATCCAGATCATTGATCACCTTCATGCTGTATTCCAGAGGGATGTGATTAAGTAGGGCGATGTCTAGTATATCAGAAGTGTGCCCTCTCGGAGCTAGGAAGGTGGGTTCCTTGGGTGCTGCTATGACGTATTCGCGGGCGAGCATGTGTTCGTATAGCGTGGTGCCTTGTTTGTTGGGTTTAAGACAGTCCCAGCTTTCGTGTTTAGAATTGATGTCTCCGCCAATTATCGTGTTTCTGACTAGTCCTAGAAGTACGTCAGTGTCGCCTGTGTTGACTGTCCTTGGAGGGGAGTACGTTGCAATGACGTTAATTAACGTCCCACGTACTAACAGGCGTATCCCGCATGATTCCATTGCCACTAGCTCTGGGATTTCAAGCTCCATGTGTTTTAGGTCCCTTCTTACCAGTACTGCCACGCCTCCTGTCGTACTTGTGTACTTTGTAGCCTTTAACTGTTAATTTCGAGCCTGGGGAGAGAAATGTCTCTGCGATTAGTGCTACGTGTATTTCATGCTTTACTAGGAAGGCTTCGAGTTCTATTTTCTTGTTGCGTATTCCATCGCAATTCCAAATTAGAACTCTCAGCCCCTGTGTCTTGTGTGTGTTTATGTGATGTGTATTTTGTGCAGCCATTTCAGGGAATAGAGATAAATGACTCGATGAGGTTTACTATTATCCTCAGCCACTTGAGATTCTCCTCCTCTGCCACCCTTTTTAAGAAGTTTAGTATGGTGGGTATCAGGGTGGTCAGCGGTATAGTTATGCCTAGTGACTTCAGTATGTCTTCGGCCGCATTGGTCTTCTGACCTGGAGGTTCTCGTGGAAGTTGTGGCTGGGGTAATGTGTTTAGTGTTGTGTTCGTGGTGGTGGGCGTGGTCTGGGTAGCGGATGCTTTGTGTGTAATCCTGGTTATCGTGCGCTGACTGCGAGGGGTGGAGCAGGTGGCGGGTTCTCCCTTTAGTTCCTGCTCGGGTTCCCTAGGCGTCGTCTTTGCGTCCCTTTTGTTGTTTTTATTTAGGGGTTTGGTCCTGCCTTGGTTGTTTGAGGCTATATTTCTGTTGCCCGAGGCTTGGGGAGTGGGGTCTGGTTGGGTTTGAGCCTCGGGGTGTCTGTCTTGTCTGGTTTGTTTATTTTTGGTCTTGCCTCTGACTGAAGGGCCTATACAATTGGCAGGGCCTTAATTTTCTGGTTGGCTAGGGGGGGCCTTTGTTACCTGATGGGCGTTTTTGAGCATCAGGGCGGCCACGCTGTTGTTCTCTCGCGCCCTTCGGTCTCTTAGCTCTGAGGGAGCTTTCGTATTCCCTGCGGCTCGGGCATTCACTGTAGTTGGCCGCATGTCTCCTATGAGGTCTCCTTTGCCCAACTACAATATATATCTTCTTCTTCTTAATGTGTTTACCCCCCAGGGTTGGTTTATCCCTCAGACACAGCGAGGGATCCCATCTCTACCGCCTCAAGGGCATTGTCCACGAGCGTGAGACATTGGGTCGCAGGATACAACTGGGGAGAATGACCAGTACCTCGCCCAGGCGGCCTCACCTGCTATGCTGAACAGGGGCCATGTGGGGGTTGGGAAGATTGGAAGGGATAGACAAGGAAGAAGAAAGGAAGCGGCCGTGGCCTTAAATTAGGTACCATCCCGGCATTTGTCTGGAGGAGAAGTGGGAAACCACCGAATACCACTTCCAGGATGGGTGAGGTGGGAATCGAACCCACCTCTACTCATTTGACCTCCTGAGGATGAGTGGACCCCGTTCCATCCCTCTTACCACTTCTCAAATTTCGTTGCAAAGCCGGGAATCGAACCCGGGCCTTCGGGGGTGGCAGCTAATCACACTAACCACTCCACCACAGAGGTGGATGACTATATACACTGACTGACAGAGCAAATGTAACACCAAGAAGGAGTGGTCAGAACTTTATGCCAATTACAGGGTAGACTGACGTCACTGAGGTATGCTCATGATGTGAAATGCGCCGCTGTGCTGCGCACGTAGCGAACGATAAATGGGGCACGGCGTTGGCGAATGGCCCACTTCGTACCGTGATTTCTCAGCCGACAGTCATTGTAGAACGTGTTGTCGTGTGCCACAGGACACGTGTATAGCTAAGAATGCCAGGCCGCCGTCAACGTAGGCATTTCCAGCAGACAGACGACTTTACGAGGGGTATGGTGATCGGGCTGAGAAGGGCAGGTTGGTCGCTTCGTCAAATCGCAGCCGATACCCATAGGGATGTGTCCACGGTGCAGCGCCTGTGGCGAAGATGGTTGGCGCAGGGACATGTGGCACGTGCGAGGGGTCCAGGCGCAGCCCGAGTGACGTCAGCACGCGAGGATCGGCGCATCCGCCGCCAAGCGGTGGCAGCCCCGCACGCCACGTCAACCGCCATTCTTCAGCATGTGCAAGACACCCTGGCTGTTCCAATATCGACCAGAACAATTTCCCGTCGATTGGTTGAAGGAGGCCTGCACTCCCGGCGTCCGCTCAGAAGACTACCATTGACTCCACAGCATAGACGTGCACGCCTGGCATGGTGCCGAGCTAGAGCGACTTGAATGAGGGAATGGCGGAACGTCGTGTTCTCCGATGAGTCACGCTTCTGTTCTGTCAGTGATAGTCACCGCAGACGAGTGTGGGGTCGGCATGGAGAAAGGTCAAATCCGGCAGTAACTGTGGAGCGCCCTACCGCTAGACAACGCGGCATCATGGTTTGGGGCGCTATTGCGTATGATTCCACGTCACCTCTAGTGCGTATTCAAGGCACGTTAAATGCCCACCGCTACGTGCAGCATGTGCTGCGGCCGGCGGCACTCCCGTACCTTCAGGGGCTGCCCAATGCTCTGTTTCAGCACGATAATGCCCGCCCACACACTGCTCGCATCTCCCAACAGGCTCTACGAGGTGTACAGATGCTTCCGTGGCCAGCGTACTCTCCGGATCTCTCACCAATCGAACACGTGTGGGATCTCATTGGACGCCGTTTGCAAACTCTGCCCCAGCCTCGTACGGACGACCAACTGTGGCAAATGGTTGACAGAGAATGGAGAACCATCCCTCAGGACACCATCCGCACTCTTATTGACTCTGTACCTCGACGTGTTTCTGCGTGCATCGCCGCTCGCGGTGGTCCTGCATCCTACTGAGTCGATGCCGTGCGCATTGTGTAACCTGCATATCGGTTTGAAATAAACATCAATTATTCATCCGTGCCGTCTCTGTTTTTTCCCCAACTTTCATCCCTTTCGAACCACTCCTTCTTGGTGTTGCATTTGCTCTGTCAGTCAGTGTATATACAATACGTTATTGTATTTATTGGGGAACAGGATGGTGTAGCGGCTTTGCTGCTTGTCTGTCATCCAGGCGATCCGTGGCTTGATTCCTGGTGTTGCGGGGGTGTGATTTTCAGTTGAAAATTCCGTACTGTCATGAAGGGTATGCGACCTTAAAACCCCGGCCGTAACTCTTTCATGCCTCAGTGCGTGCAGGGACCATGAGCAAGCGGGATAAGCTGCGGATGATGATGATGATGATGATAATAATAATTATTATTATTATTAATTATTATTATTATTATTATTATTATTATTATTATTATTATTATTATTATTATTATTATTATTATTATTATTATTATTATTATTATTATTATTTGACATCCAGTAACAATCATTTGTTATTTCCCGTAGAATCGCAATATACTCGTACCTCGGTGGTACGAAGGTAAAAAAAAAAAAAAAAGCCGGGCTGAGTGGCTCAGACGGTTAAGGCGCTGGCTTTCTAACCCCAACTTGGCAGGTTCGAACCTGGCTCAGTCCGGTGGTATTTGAAGGTGCTCAAATACGACAGCCCCGTGTCGGTAGATTTACTGGCACGTAAAAGAACTCCTGCGGGACTAAATTCCGGCACCTCGGCGTCTCCGAAGACCTTAAAAAGTAGTTAGTGGGACGTAAAACAAATAACATTATTATTATTATTTAAAAAAATAGGATTTTGTCGGTACGCTAACCAAAAACTTTTATTTTTTACTATTTGCTTTACGTCGCACCGACACACGTAGGTCTTATGACGACGATGGGATAGTTAAAGCCTTAGGTAAAGCCCCAGCACTTCAGGGATGCCGATAATCCCGGATACAAGCTCACAGCTGGGCACCCTTAACTGCACGGCCAACTCCCCTGGTGCCAACCCAAAAGTTTGGATACCCCTGGTCTAGAAGCAAGCACATCAAGAGCAATGATACTGGAACAACCTTACTATCTGACCAAGCATACTCTACCTGTAATAAGAAGAGTCTCTCCGTCAAAACTAAAATCATGCACTACAACGCGGTAATTAAAAGCAGAGTGTATGTTCTCCATGAAAACAGCAGAAACAGAACAGCCAGAGAAAAAGTAAACAAAAATTCTAAGAAAAATCTGAGACCCATTAAAGACTGAACTTGGGGTGTTCAGACACAGGAAGAATTCAGACCTCTACAAAAATAAAGGAAGTGAAAGAATATTTGATACGATCAGGAAGAGGACAGTTACGTTCTTGTCGAGCTGATTGGCTCAGACGGTTGAGGCGCTGGCCTTGTGACCTTAACTAGGCAGGTTCGATCCTGGCTCAGTCCGGAGTTATTTGAAAGTGCACAAGTACGTCAGCCCCGTGTCGATAGATTTACTGACACGTAAGCAAAGTCCTGCGGGACTAAATTCCGGCACATCGGCGTCTCCGAAAACCATACAAGTAGTTAGTGGGACGTAAAGCAAATACCATTATTAATAGTTAAGTTCTTTGTTCACATAATTAGGATTGATAATGCCAGACTCACAAAGCAACTTTTTTTTATCATGTTTGCAATGGCAATCGGTGGTTGGAAAGTATAGAGAGAGATATGGCAGAGATGGAAATAACAGCGGATAGATACTCCTCCAGGCGAAAGAAAAGAAGGAACGGGATATCATCTGGACAGAAAAGAGGAGGAAAGACACAGTGAAATAATGAGGAACTACTGGAAAGCAAGAGCCCCGTGGTGTAGGGGTAGCATGCCTGCGTCTTACCCGGTGGCCGCTGGTTCGATTCCTGGCCAGATCAGGGATTTTTGCCTGGATCTGAGAGCTGGTTCGAGATCCACTCAACCTACGTGATTACGGTTTAAGAGCTATCTGACGGTGGGGTAACGGCCCAGTCTAGAAAGCCAAGAATAACGGCCGAGAGGATTCGTCCTTTTGACCACATGACACCTCGTAATCTGCAGGCCTTCAGGCTGAGCAGCGGTCGCTTGGTAGGCCAAGGGCTGCAGTACCATGGGGTTAGTTATTGGAAAGCAAGAAAGGAAGCTCGAAACAAACCGAAATTAATGCAATGGGTTATATTACATGGTCCTTAGATGACCTAAATCGATAAAAGAATAATAAGATGAAGAATAAGAATGCCAGGCTGAGTAGTTCAGACAGTACAGTGCTGGGCTTATGAGACGTTGAGAAATGCGACTTGTGTTACGCATGTTTCATGCCTGCATTAGAGCATCGCTAAAACAGACAAAGACTTTTTCAATGATGAAATTACCAGCGTTTCACCCCAGTGTGGCAGCGCGCTCGTCAGTTGCATTGCCACAACTTTCCAAGAAGCTGGCCGCTAGTGCGCCGTTGAGACACCACTACAGGACTCGATTAGCGGACATCGCAGTGACGATGCACTAGGAAGCGTCAATATTTTAATATTCGCAATCGATGGCATTAAAGTATGATTTACATCCGCGAATATTTGTGAGGCATAATAGGCATACTTCAATTCCTTCAGTATAGGTCACTTAACGGTTTGAGGAGTGTTACTGGAATATCTACGGACAACTTCAACAAGTGGAGGTATTTACAAAAACAGACAAAACTTTGTGATTGCGGGGGAAAATAAATTACACCAGACATGTATAACTGTCAACTATGCCCTGTCCATTGCACACTTCAAGACCTCGTTCAAGCGATCAAAGTGGGAATACCTGTCACTGATGGACTCAGTGTGACCGCATGAATTACATCTGTAAAGTGCCATGTATTTTGTGTGTTGTAACGTGTGTGTTATATTTATGCATATTTGTATTGATGCATATTTGTACTGTTCATATTGTATCAACGCTCTGACACGAAATAATAATAACCTTGAATATGTAAGACTTTTATAAAATAAAAACATGCCGGGAAAATCGAATGCAAACCAGTAATTTGCTAGTGTGTGAGCTTCAGGACCTCACGTGGTTCATATGCTTGTGCACTTGAAGATTCCACTTCATGGCGCCTAAATGCTAGGGGCTTTACGTCGCACCGACACAGATAGGTCTTATGGCGACGATGGGATAGGAAAGGCCTAGGAGTTGGAAGGAAGCGGCCGTGGCCTTAATTAAGGTACAGCCCCAGCATTTGCCTGGTATGAAAATGGGAAACCACGGAAAACCATCTTCAGGGCTGCCGATAGCGGGATTCGAACCTACTATCTCCCGGATGCAAGCTCACAGCCGCGCGCCTCTACGCGCACGGCCAACTCGCCCGGTGCGCCTAAATGATCCGTAAAGTTTGCTTTAGGGATTTCTCGCTCACAAATTTAAATCCCCTTGGTTCTCCTTATTTAGTCGCCTCATGCTATTGCCAGGGAATACCATGGATATATTCTAACACCCCCACTGAGGGGGAGAAATTTCCTACAACCCTCATACTACTGTAAATATACTTTGTATAATAACGAGGTCTCTAGTATGTATTTAATAAAATATTGATTATTTACTACTACTACTACCACTAATAATAATAATAATAATAATAATAATAATAATAATAATAATAATAATAATAATAATAATAATAATAATAATAATAATGATAATAATAATAATAATAGTTACCTTGTTTTCAGTGGACTGAGAGGGAAAAAAGCGTGACGGGAAAATGGCTGGACAAAGCAAGAATCAAAGATTGCATTTTGAAAAATGTGTTTTTGTCAAGAACTCTTTCCTTTCCTTTTCTTTTCTTTACAAATCTTTTCAGATATTTAACCACGGGAAATAAGTATTTTTTTTACAAGTTGCTTAACACCGCACCGACACAGATAGGTCTTATGGTGACTATGGTACAGGAAAGGGAACAGCCGTGGCCTTATTTAAGGTACAGCCTCAGCATTTGCCTGGTGTGAAAATGGGAAGCCCCTGAGAAACATCTTCAGGGCTGCCGACAGTGGGGTTCGAACCCATTATCGCCCGAATACTGGATACTGGCCACACTTAAGTGACTGCAGCTATCGAGCTCGGTAGGAAATAAGTAACAGATAAGGCTTAGCTAATTCACAACCGGGGAGAAAGCACTCCCAATTTTATACAAGACTTAGGGTCGAAACCAGACCAACAAGTCTTATAAATAAACAAATATTTGGCATTAATTAGTGAGGCACTAGCCTTTACAAATGAAGTTCCCTAGCAGAGGGAACATAAAACCTTACTTAGTTCAAAAGGAAGAAGTAGGACCTTCTAGAACTACGTTATCAAGAGGGAAATCCTACTATCAGAATGAGAACAGTTACATATAAAAATGGGCCTCAAACCCTGAACACCAATTTGCAGTTTACTATGGCCTAATGAGTTACGAATTCACTTTAGAATAATGAATTCGCGTCAGAACACCTCTTGTTAGTTTTAGCTTATCTCTACTTTCTGCACTTACAAGCTTAAACAGCCTCTATACCCGCTATTCTTATTTCGCAGAGGAGCCACACAAAGCAACGGATCGCAAGGAACCGAAGCTCATACTACACGACCAAGAAATGGAAAACAAAAGTTAATGGAAAGGCCGAAAGCAAAATGAGAGGCTGAACCCGCTCGAGAACTCCCAATACAAGATTTGTCAGTCAAACCTAATAGGGTATAAGGCCCGATGAGACGGAGTATAAGCCATGCTGCTTGGTGACTGATAGGAAAAGTTTATGTTCGAAATATATACAGTAGGTATACAAGTTTTAAGTTAGCAAACTTAGTCGCCAGACAACAAAGTGAATATGGGAAACGAGGGTACACACTCATGTGTCCTTACAGTTTACCTAGTTTACGAGGGGGGCTTTGAATCAAGGCCGTAGACTGGCTATAAAACGTACATTCTGAGTCCTGACAAAGAATAAAAACTCTACATTAAAATTTAAGGAAACGCAGTTCGACCTAACCGATACATGCTAGGGGTAACGCTGGAATCTTTCCTTTGCTACACGTAGATAAATTTTGCATAATTAGGTGGTAGTTCAGCTTCACCTTATGCTGCCATCTCTACGCCGTAGACAGCCCCAGCCTCTGAATCAGGCTCTCGAAGGAGACCTCCTTACTGGTGTAGAAAGAAAAAACGAGGGATAAAGACTGTATTCTCAACGGTACGGATCAGGAAGTTTTACAAGTTTCGTTCAGGATGTTCCACTTTCCTGTTTCCCATTTTTATAGAAGGCTGAGCCACGGTCGCAATCTTTCTAGTAATGGTCCTTTCATGCCCCATATTTGCCGAGAACGTATGTATGTGTAACTTTGATGCTAAATTTACTTAAGTCTCTGAAATGTTTTGTTACATAAGAATATTGAAGATGAAATGAGTAGATCGGATTACAAATGAAGAAATAGTAAGTAATTTTTGTGAGAGGAGAACAATTAAATGTAATTTGATAAGAAGAGAGACAGATTAATAAAATGTGCGATGAGACTTCTAGAATTGTAGGTGTTTTTCAAGGGAATGCAGTGATGGTGGTGATTATTTATTGTTTTAAAAGGAAGTGTAGCGAGTGCCCTCTCAAAGTTAATTAGCACTATAAAACTAGAAATATTTATAATATTTCCTTAATGAAAGTAGCCAATAACAGATTTCTATTGGCTCTTGTTTTGGGGATACGCAACCTATTCTTCTATTGTATAATTATCGTAACAAGCATTATTTCATCAGTATTATACAAGAACAACAACGTAAATACAGTTTATTTTCATTCAGTAAATCTTAAATAGTCCGCCTCTGTGATTTAGTGCTTAGTGTGTTATTCTGCTACCCCTGGAGGCCCGGGTTCGATTTTCGGCTCTGCCACCAAATTTTAAAAGTGGTACAAGGACAGGAACGGGGTCCACTCAGCCTCGGGAGGAGAACTGAGCAGAGGAGTTTCGATACCTCCTCAGCCATCCTCGAAGTGGTTTTCCGTGGTTTCCCCACTTCTACTCCAGACAAATGCGGATGATACCTAACTTAAAGTCACGGCCACTTCCTTCCCTCTTCCTTTCCTATCCCTTCCAATCTTCCCATCCTCCCACAAGGGCCCTAATCAGCATAGCAGGCGAGGCAGCCTGAGTGAGGTACTATTCCTCCTTCCCATTTGTATCCCGCGACCCAAAGTATCACGCTCCAGGGCACTGCCCATGATACAGTATAGGTGGGATGCCTCGCTGAATCTGAGGAAGAAATCAATTCTGGACGGTAAATGACCTAAGGAAGGAAGAAAGAAAAGGAATTGTGAATAATACAAAATAAAACAAACAAAACGACGAAACCATACAGGAATTGAAATTACCGTTTTAAATACAGAAATAGTGGACTACAACCCCTCTCTTTGCTTGTCGCATGTAATTCTGTAGTAGTCTGCAAGCATAGCAAAATTCCACCGATTCTGATATGTAGTTCCATAGTTTAAATAATTTTGTGGAATCGCTCACAAGTCTTATCACTAGAGCCCGGAATTGTATACACTAATAAGTTAGAATGCAAACTTACTGAAGCGAGAAGCACGTATAGTCTACCTTCACAACGATTATGCTATGGGGTTTGCATAAACATTAGGGGTACGGCCCATCAGAACCCCTATAATTTATGTTACTCTTTCTACATTATGGAACAGCGGGTGGCCGGCATTTCCTACTAACCAAATTAGTTTGCAATCTAACCTATTACCGCATGAAAATCCGGGCTTTACTTATCACTCACTGCAACGCAGTTTTCTGAAATGACATTTTGATGAGAGTGGAGCAAGTGACATGTTGCAGGCTAGGCCATTATTCTTGTCTATAAGGTTGTTTCCAATCTCAAGGTAATTTGCAACTCTTCGGCTACCCAAGAAGCCACGCTCAAAGCTTTTAAAGGATTCCAAATCTGGTTGCTAATTGTATGGAGGACTTGCCGGAAGGTTTCATCCACAAGAAGTTCACAAACTTGGACCAATGCTGATTCCTTCCTTAACTTTAGCATCACTCATCCATGGAAACTTGTCTCTGAGGTATTTGTAGGCCCCTCTATCCTTGTTCATCCTCGTTACAAAATTCTTCATAAGGCCGAGGTTGATGTGTAAAGAGGGCATCAGAATTTTGCTTCCATCAATCAGAGTTCTACGATGGATATTATTTTCTCCAGGTCAGAGAGTTTCTCTTGGTGACCAGTCGTTTTTGTTGAAGAATGAAAATCTACCCCGACTGGTCCACCCACACAGAAAACAATGGTGAATCCCAACTGCATGCCCAGCAATAATACAATCTCCTACAGATCTCCACATTCCTAACATTCGTGGTTTTCATACTTAAATCATTGCAGAATTACAGAGTATATTATTTCAGGCTTGGCACTTCTGCTCACAGGCCGCTGGAATCCCAAAGCGACAGTCATATGGCTTGTGCAAACTTGGCGTGATAAGGTTTTGACAGCTGTTCGCTAGAAACTACTGGACTTCACCAGAGAAAACTTGTCAAGTCGCAGAAAAATCACAGGTACAATGATTAAAAGAAAGCGATTACGGAAAATATGACATCAAGATCAGTTGCTTGGCTTTCTCAGACCACCTAACATTACTAGTGGAGAGTGACATCACAGCAAACAGATAGAAGTGCGCAGGGTATGTGCTGAAAAAGTTGGGCTACAAATTTAATTTGAGTAAACTAAGTTAATTTACACTAGATTCAGAAACAAAACACAAAATACGGACAGATAAAACGGGTCCCACACAGGGTTAGGAAAGGAGGCACAGAAAGTTCGCCTTTAGAAACCCAAGGTTGTGTACTGGAGAACATACGACATTTACAACAAAAATGCATGAACACACACACAATGATCAGACACTACAATACTGTGATCAAATGTGAAGTTCTATACGTGAGCAAAACGCTGATACTCAACAGGAAAGGGGGTCTAGAGAAAATTCTGACTGAAGAACTTGGTTCTTATTGTTGGTTTTTATTGTTTTTTATCATTGAGAAAAACATCATGAAGATTTTTTTTTGCAAGTTGCTTTACGTCGCACCGACACAGTTAGGTCTTATGGCGACGATAGAAAATTCTTGGTCCAGAGAAGAACTTAAGGCGGATACAGACTGATATCCCGTTAAGCAACAGAGAAACTGTCCAAGCTGGCAGCATATATTAGAAAACAAAGATTGCAATTTTATGAACACGTTCAATGACTCCCAACAACAAACTTTACACACGAGATCATGGCAGATACCAGAACACTGAAGGGTGGACCACGGATCCAAGAAGTCATAAAGGACCTGGAAAAATCCCAGAATGATATAACAGGAATATTAGACAGAAATCTGTTCCGTAAAGAAGTAAGCCGATGGATTGTACAGCCAGAGAATGAAGTTCCAAGGAGATCAGGAACCAAGAGGACTGAAGAAAGGAAGAGAGCCCACTGAGAAAAACATGAAAGCTATATGGAAGACCAGAAAGGCGAATCATAAGAGCACTGCGTGATCCAATGGGCTCCATACGCAAATAATAATAATAATAATAATAATAATAATAATAATAATAATAATAATAATAATAAAAATAGCAGTGGTCCTATATTCGAAAATTCCTCGCGTATTACGGTAATTGGCTGACCTTGGTAAAGCTCTAATGCAATATTCACTGCATTAACATACTTCGCGATCAGTAGCTGGTAGTTAAGGGCTTATTCACGGTAAACACTGATGAGATGAAGATGTAATAAATCACTTATAATTAGTAATCACTTTAGAATGATAGCAGAAGCTCGATAAACAAGCCCGTAGAGAGACGTACATCACCTCCACGATATAACATAACCATCTGGCTATGTAGTCTTACAGTTAGTACTGAGTAGTAGCTTCACATCCGAGACGTCCGGGTTCCATTTCTATAATCTGGAAGAGAATACATTCATCCTTAGGTGGGAGTGTTTAAAGGGCTATCCTTTATCCTTACTTCACAATTTGAAATCGTTCCGCTCCGATAAGTGGTTAGCGTGCTGGCTTTTGGACGCAGGGGTCCAGGGTTCGAATACCGGCAGGTTCGGAAATTTGAAACATAATTGGTTAATTCCGCTGGAACGGGGGCTGGATGTATGCTTCGTCTTCATCAACATTTCATCCTCATAACGACGCGCAGGTCGCCTACGGGAGTTAAATCGAAAGACCTTCACCTGACGAGCCGAACATGTCTTCGGACACTCCCGGCACTAAAAGCCATACGCCATTTCCATTTCAATTTAAAATCCACATGAATGTTGAGATGGTAAGATATAGGATAGCCGTACGTACTGGTAGTGGTTAATAGAGACTAACTCGATTATAAGGACTAGAATTACTGCCGCAGCACGATAAGCAGAATATTTTCAAAATCCAGGATTTTCGTTCATATCTTAAAACTTCAGTAATTCAGCTGTCCGAATCGTTGGCTGAATTGTCAGCGTACTGGCCTTCGGTTCAGAGGGCCCCGGGTTCGATTCCCGGCCGGATCGGGGATTTTAACCTTACTTGGTTAATTCCAATGGCCTGGGGGCTGGGTGTTTGTGATGTCCCCAACATCCCTGCAACTCAAAAACCACACATAACGCTATCCTCCACCACACTAACGCTCACCCTCATCGGAGGGTCTGCCTTACAAGGGCTGTAATTGGCTATTAATAGCCACACGAAATTAAAATTAAAAGTAATTCAGCTTACGGCACTTAAAGCCTCTGCACACGACCCAGTCATATAACTCATGTCGGGTGGTTGGTCGAGACGACTAAACAATCTCCCAACCCATTATTGCGACACTGTGCAAATAGGGTCGTGTGTAGCGTGGTTGTGCAACTCGGGCCGATTTGTCGATATCCATTTCTAATATCGAATAGTTCTAGTTCTTTGATAATATTTGTATGCTTAAATTCTTTTCTCTGTAATAACCACGTTTAGCATAATATTTTCTCTGTGGTGTCGACTTCGTTGACAACAAAGTCAAACAGTTTAGGAGGGCCAAATTAAAAGGAAGAGGAGCGCTTGGAGCAATAAGGGTATTAGAAAATAAATTCCCAGATATGAAATACAAAATGCAGGAAATATTGTTTCAATCACCGGTCAAGAGTAAAATGTTATTTGGGGGTGGAAGTATGGGGATTGGAAGAGGATAGGGTAGAATTAAACCAGGTAGTGGCGAAATTCAGCAAGATTATGATAGAATTACCGAGACTTATCTGCAAATGCGGGGGCTAGATTAGTTTGCAAAGAGTCCATGGAGGTTGAAATGGTAAAGAGGGTGATAAAGTATTGTATAAGATTGGAGGAAGGGAAGGGAGGGGAATGAATACAGGAAGCTTATAGATTTCAGAAACGAGTGGAGAATGAAGGATATTGGGTGAACAAGTGTAAGAGAAAGATGCTAAAACTAGGCTTGGGGGAATAGGGGAGTGTTACGTGAGGGGAGAGGAAATAATGGACATGGAAAAAGATAAAGGGGAGACTAATAGATGTAGAGAGGCAGAGTTTAATAATGGAATGTAGGAATAGAGACTCTCTATCAGTTTTAAACAAATTGACAGTAACTAGCCCGAAAACAGATTTTGAGGTGAGCAGAGCAAAGAGAGGCTGGTATTGGTGGTTGTTAGGCATACAGAAAAATAGGGGGTGGGTAGGAAGGGAAAATAAGGATAGGTGTGTATTGTGTGGGGAGGTGTGGCTGGATTTACATATATTCAACCACTGCAAAGCTTTGGATGAGGTGAAAAGGAAATTGTTTAATAAGAAGGAAGTGGAGAAGCTAGCTAAAGTTGACATCGTGGTTGTGTACAGAGTGGGAGAGAGGAGCAAGTATTTCAAAATTTTTAAGTGTGGTTAGAGCAAGATTTATAGATAAATTGAGTGAATAAAAGAGGAAGATGAAAGATGAAAGAGATGGGCATCATTGATTTAGTTGTGAAAAATGATAGAACTGATGTGAATTTTAAGAATAGAATTTTGTAAGAAGTTGTAATATGATAAAGACAATAGTGCGAAGAAGAAGAGAAAGAGAGACAGTGTGGGAAGAACTGTGAAAAGAAAGAGTGATGATATTTGAATAATGGACTGTTTGTATGTGTGAAATATAAGTCTATGTGGAATATAATGATGAGAGAATGAGTAGTGTCTTAGGTAGGAAAAGGTAAGGTTTAGGTAAATAGGAAAAAAGAAGGAGTGAGACTAAGTAGTTAGTTTAGTTAGATGTAGAGGTAGCGTCTTGCACATGGAGCTGGCTGTTCGCCCAGGTGCGAGATGCTACATAGTGGATTTAGCAGGAAATTAGTTACAATGGCAATGTATTATATACTTTGCTGTTAAGGTACATGTATAAATGGAAATTTCATGAATGGTGAGTGATAGGTTTGAATAAGCGAGATGGTGGAGTGTATGACGCTAGCTGTGAGAGGAAGTGCTAATTTAGTACTTCTGCACGTGTAGAGAGAGTAGGTAAGAGACTCGAATACGTATTTTTCAGTTGCAAATTCTAACTTCTTCATAACATTGAACTTTCGACACACAGTGCTCTCTAATGTGTTGTAGTGCTTCATAAACAGCATCTGACAGAATTATTTGAACTTCATATTTTATTTACCCGTACATTGTCTTTTATACTTATTTGTGATCGGCTGATGATGACCAAGAACTCACTTCAATATGGAACACTATGAAATTCTTATCTCTTAATATGGTAAAGCCAGAGAAAAATATTGTTCATGCAGAAATTCTTATGGGTTCAGCTTTAGGAAGAACGAATTTCGTGCCAAGAATAGATTTGGAAATTTTGGCATACCATTAAGCGGAGGCAATTTACTCTAAATTTAGCCTTCTCTGTCACAAGCAACAAGGCACAGGGACAAACTTTACATAACTTTACATAGATTTGGGATGAATCTCTTCACTTCAGTGTTTACCCATGGATCACTATTGGCCTATTGAGTAACTCAGGAGTTCGCAGATCCATAAACGTCAAGGTACAACTCCCATCTACAACTGTACTCAATATGGTTCATAGGAAATTTCATCATTCTTCTTACAATTCTACATAACTGACATGTATGTAACCTTTTGTTCATTTCAAATTTCCAATTACATTTTACATACTAATTGTTACTGTTCCAGACAAGCATACATAGTAGTAATTTAATAAATACCCTCCCCCACCTGCTCCAAAGCCCTGATGGACCTTACCCTACCAAGCAACCGATGCTCAGCCCTGAGGCCTGCAGATTACGGGGTATCACGTAGTCAGCGCGACGAATCCCCTCGGTCGTTATCCTTGGCTTTCTAGACTGCGGCCGCTATTTTACTTCGACATTTTCTAATCTGGTAGGCTGAGTGGACCTCGAATCGGCTCTCAGATTCAGTGAAAATAGTTGAGTGGCGTTTCAATGGGCAGAGGGATTTGTGAATTTTATTACAGGTGATTGTTACTTGTTCAGTCTCGTTCATTAAAACACCTAAGTTAGTTACTGACTTGCAGTAGGGAATGGCATCGCTAATTAGCATAACAGGAGGCACATACCTACGTTTTATCAAATTTAAATTTCTTCTGGTATCAATCATTACAGAGTGACATTTATTAACAAACTGTGTTTATTAACATTGTCACTGAGTAGTTTGATAATAGTCGTACATATGTCATTTGGACAAACGTGGTAATATACCTATATATCATCTGCACAAAGGTGGTATTTACTAATTTTTAATGTTTCACCAATGTCATTGATACTGATCAAAAATATCGGTGGACCCAACACAGAACCCTGTGGGACGCCATGTATCTTACTCCGCCATTCAGAGCTCACATCTCCCATGGCTAGCTAATTAATAAAATTCCAAATGTTGATATATATGACGAGGGGGCAATCAAACATATTTTAATACTCCTTTTCACCAGCTCTACATGTCCGACGGTATAAATAATTGTAATGCCGAATGTAGCGGCCTTCGAACAACTACAGTATGTATGCGACAGAAAAGTTCAATTTATTAAGTGCAAGTTGGTATATCATCGGATACAAAATGCACGGTCTTTCAAGTGCTACTTATTGTTATCCACCAAGATGAAAACTTCAGAAGATATTTGAGATGAGAAACTTCGGTGGGCCACACTGTAGAGGGATAGAAACTTCAATGGGAACATATAATAGAATAAACACAACAACGGTTCAGCATAGGAAAGGGACCAATAAAAGAGCAGACAAGCATGAAAGCACGAAAGGACGAGGACAGTTTACACATCTTCAAACAAGTTGGTTGCCTCCAATTAATAAAATAAAATGAAGCTAACAAGTTGTAACGCTTCGCCAACTTTTGCAAGTAATATTCAAGAATTTATGACTGTCATCGTGACATATCATTACTCCGTATGAAGACATTCGTTTATTAGCGATTTATAACCGTTTCATTGAATGCTAATTTCCTCGATTGCATTTCTCAATTATCCTTCCTTTTAGATCGCTGACGTCAAGCAACTAAACTCTGAGAAATGTGACAGTTAATGGCCGATTCTGTGAGTTTTTATAAATGTTTGTTATCGTACTAACATAAGTGGAGAAGGGTCAGTGTCATGTGTCATATACATCATCATTAAAAGGAACAGATCTGTGATTTGATCCAGAGGAATGCGATAAAGCTGTTAGTTCATCAGACGTTGGCGTGTCATTTGAGTATTACCACTTGCAGTGTGGTTCTTGTAGAGTTACGTGATCGAGATTGAGGCACTTGAGCGTATAATTAATAACAGGGTTGCCTCCTTACAACCGTGAATATTCGGCACTTGGAACTGTAAATAATTATATACAAGAGCGTGTGTGTTTTCATAAGCATTTTATAGTACTAACAATAAACGTGAGGGACAAGAAATGACCTTTCAAATTTTAATATCATAAATACCCTCATAACGTAAAAAAGTAATCTTTGTACAGCTTTTGCCCCCAGAAGGTAACCTGGTACTCATTTTTGGTGTAGGCTGAGTGAACCTCAAGGCAACGTTCACCACGAAAGGCTAAATATTATATTCTACGATATTCGCTGTTGTTATCGTTATTACAACGTAGGGAGAACCTAGAATCGTACAAATGACATACTGTCTCTTATTCACTTTATTTAACTGTGATATTTTGCAATATGAAGTCGCTGACCCAAAATTCACAAATCTTACAGAGTTATTTAGTCTTCTGTTTGGTATTAATACACTTCACAATTCTGGTCACCCTTCCCAACGGCACTTCTGCCGTGTTTTGAAAAATGATTTTTAATTGCAAAGGAGGACATCTTCTGGACACCTGCAATTGTACGAAAGGAAGACTGGCAGTATACTGATGCTAGGTCTATTTAAATGTAAGTACGTCACTGAAATTAATAACATTAATGTTCATCATTAGTTTTTATTGTCCGACTCGTTGGCCGAATGGTCAGCGTACTGGCTTTCGGTTCAGAGGGACCCGGGTTCGATTCCCGGCCGGATCGGGGATTTTAACCTTCCTTGGTTAATTAAAATGCCCTGGGGGCTGGGTGTTAGTGCTCTCCCCAACATCCCTGCAACTCACACAACACACATAACACAATCCTCCACCACAATAACACGCAGTTACCTACACACGGCAAATGCCGCCCACCCTCATCGGAGGGTCTGCCTTACAAGGGCTGCACTCGGCTAGAAATAGCCACACGAAATTTTAAAAAAATTATTAACATGATTGTACACAATTCCAATATTTTGTAAAAAGTCCAGAGGAAATATGTACGAGAAAAATTGTAAAAAAGGGGTGTGTTTGAAACAACAGAGACAAACGAAACTGGAATCATGGATGTTCTTGGATATTGAAGTAGTTTTCAAGTTATTTCAGTGAGTTCTACCCACATTCCGCTAAACGAACGCAGATAACCAAATCACTGGAAGAAACGAGAGAAGCGGGAATAGTGGCGGGAGAATCGAATACAAAATAATCGCTCTTCGATTATTTCATTTTATTCCGTTATTAGACTGTATTTCCCATTCGATTGTCTTTCGATTATTCATTCGAACGAATGAGGCAATCGAATAGGGAATATTTTTCCATTCGATTATTTTTTCGATTATTTATTTGAATAAATGAAGCAATCGAGTTGTGAATATTTTTTTCCATTCGATTATTTTTCGATTATTTATTCAAACGAATGAGACAATCGAGTAGTAATATTTTTTCAATTCGATTTTTTTTCGATTATACATTCGAATGAATAAGGCAATCGAATAGTGAATATTTTTTCCATTCGATTATTTTGTCGATTATTCCTTCGAACGAATGAGACAATCGAGTAGTGAATATTTTTCCCGTTCGATTATTTTTTCGATTATTCATTCAAATAAATGAAGCAATGGAGTAGTGAATTATTTCCATTCGATTATTTTTTCGATTATTCACTCGAACAAATGAGGCAATCGAGTAGTGAATGTTTTTCCATTCGATTATTTTTTCGATTATTCATTCGAATAAATGAGGCAATCGAATAGTGAATATTTTTTCCATTCGATAAATTTTTTCCATTATTCATTCGAACGAATGAGGCAATCGAATAGTGAATATTTTTTCCATTCGATTATTTTTGTGGGTTACTGTAGTCACGTCCTAGTTCGTGAACCATGGGCAACGGCTGAGTGGCCTAGTAAGTGGTCCTGAGAGTCGGGATAACAGTTGCTATGTAATGAGAGTGGGCATCTCGGACATATTCTGAGTCGTGGCCTTCCTTGTGCTCAGGCGGCCAGGACTATACAATTCACCGGTGGTCCATAACCCGTTAGAGGAGAGATCCTCACTTGGACTATGTGCAAGTAGGGCAGCATCCTGCTTCATGAATTTACCGAGCTCAGAACACTTTAAGCAAGCCTCGGACCTAGGGGAGTAATGGAGTCCCACTCCCATTTGACAGGCGAGGGACTCCTTGGAAACAACTTGGCGAACGAAATGGAATTCGATGGGGAGCTATCAATATTATTGGGGCTTATGGAAGAAAAAAGGTAGAACTGGCTGAGTCAGCAAAGAGGATGCATCTGGATGTGCTAGGAGTAAGTGATATTCGGGTAAGGGGAGATAATGAGGAAGAGATAGGAGATTATAAAGTGTACTTGACAGGTGTTAGAAAGGGAAGTGCAGAGTCTGGGGTAGGGCTCTTTATCAGGAATACCATTGCACGCAACATAGTTTCTGTTAGGCACGTAAATGAGCGAATGATGTGGGTAGATTTGTCAGTGGGAGGAATTAGGACAAGAATCGTGTCCGTGTATCCACCATGTGAGGGTGCAGATGAGGATGAAGTTGACAAGTTTTATGAAGCATTGAGTGACATCGTGGTCAGGGTCAACAGCAAGGATAGAATAGTGCTAATGAGCGATTTCAATGCGAGAGTTGGGAATAGAACTGAAGGATACGAAAGGGTGATTGGTAAATGTGGGGGAGATATGGAAGCTAATGGTAATGGGAAGCGTTTGCTGGATTTCTGTGCTAGTATGGGTTTAGCGGTTACGAATACATTCTTCAAGCATAAGGCTATTCACCACTACACATGGGAGGCTAGGTGTACCAGATCCATAATAGACTATATCTTAACAGACTTTGAATTCAGGAAATCTGTTAGGAATGTACGAGTTTTTCGGGGATTTTTCGATGATACAGACCACTATCTGATCTGTAGTGAACGAAGTATCTCTAGGCCTAGGGTAGAGAAAGTGAAATCTGTCTGCAAACGAATAAGGGTAGAAAATCTCCAGGACGAGAAAATTAGACAGAAGTACATGGATTTGATTAGTGAGAAGTTTCAGACAGTAGACAGTAAGCAGGTTCAGGATATAGAAAGTGAATGGGTGGCATACAGGGATGCTGTAGTAGAAACAGCAAGGGAATGCCTAGGAACAACTGTGTGTAAAGATGGGAAAAGGCAAACATCTTGGTGGAATGATGAAGTGAGAGCAGCCTGTAAACGTAAAAAGAAGGCTTATCAGAAATAGCTCCAAACAAGTGCCGAGGCAGACAGGGATTTGTACGTAGATGAAAGAAACAGAGCGAAACAAATAGTTGTTGAATCCAAAAAGAAGTCATGGGAGGATTTTGGTAATAACCTGGACAGGCTAGGTCAAGCAGCAGGGAAACCTTTCTGGACAGTAATAAAAAATCTTAGGAAGGGAGGGAAAAAAGAAATGAACAGTGTTTTGAGTAATTCAGGTGAAATCATAATAGGGAATCACTGGAGAGGTGGAGGGAATATTTTGAACATCTTATCAATGTAAAAGGAAATCATCATAGTGGTGTTGCAAACAGCCAACCAAGCTCATTGGGAGGAGGAAAATGATGTTGGGGAAATTATGCTTGAGGAAGTGGAAAGGATAGTAAATAAACTCCATTGTCATAAGGCAGCAGGAATAGATGAAATTAGACCTGAAATGGTGAAGTATAGTACGAATGCAGGGATGAAATGGCTTCATAGACTAGTAAAATTAGCGTGGAGTGTTGGTAAGGTACCTTCAGATTGGACAAAAGCAGTAATTGCACCTATCTATAAGCAAGGGAACAGGAAGGATTGCAACAACTATCGAGGTATCTCATTGATTAGTATACCAGGCACAGTATTCACTGGCATCTTGGAAGGGAGGGTGCGATCAGTCGTTGAGAGGTAGTTCGATGAAAACCAGTGTGGTTTCAGACCACAGAGAGGCTGTCAGGATCAGATTTTCAGTATGCGCCAGGTAATTGAAAAATGCTACGAGAGGAATAGGCAGTTGTGTTTATGTTTCGTAGATCTAGAGAAAGCATATGACAGGGTACCGAAGGAAAAGATGTTCGCCATTCTGGGGGACTATGGAATTAAAGGTAGATTATTAAAATCAATCAAAGGCATTTATGTTGACAATTAGGCTTCAGTGAGAATTGATGGTAGAATGAGTTCTTGGTTCAGGGTACTTACAGGGGTTAGACAAGGCTGTAATCTTTCACCTTTGCTGTTCGTAGTTTACATGGATCATCTGCTGAAAGGTATAAAATGGCAGGGAGGGATTCAGTTAGGTGGAAATGTAGCAAGCAGTTTGGCCTATGCTGACGACTTGGTCTTAATGGCAGACTGTGCCGAAAGCCTGCAGTCTAATATCTTGGAACTTGAAAATAGGTGCACAGAGTATGGTATGAAAATTAGCCTCTCGAAGACTAAATTGATGTCAGTAGGTAAGAAATTCAACAGAATTGAATGTCAGATTGGTGATACAAAGCTAGAGCAGGTCGATAATTTCAAGTATTTAGGTTGTGTGTTCTCCCAGTATTGTAATATAGTAAGTTAGATTGAATCAAGGTGTAGTAAAGCTAATGCAGTGAGCTCGCAGTTGCGATCAGCGGTATTCTGTAAGAAGGAAGTCAGCTCCCAGACGAAACTATCTTTACATCGGTCTGTTTTCAGACCAACTTTGCTCTACGGGATCGAAAGCTGGGTAGACTCAGGATATCTTATTCATAAGTTAGAAGTAACAGACATGAAAGTAGCAAGAATGATTGCTGGTACAAACAGGTGGGAACAATGGCAGGAGAGTACTCGGAATGATGAGATAAATGCTAATTTAGGAATGAACTCGATGGATGAAGCTGTACGCATAAACCGGCCTTGGTGGTGGGGTCATGTGAGGCGAATGGAGGAGGATAGGTTACCTAGGAGAATAATGGACTCACTTATGGAGGGTAAGAGAAGTAGAGAGAGACCAAGACGACGATAGTTAGACTCGGTTTCTAACGATTTAAAGATAAGAGGTATAGAACTAAATGAGGCCACAACACTAGTTGCAAATCGAGGATTGTGGCGACGTTTAGTATATTCTGAGAGGCTTGCAGACTGAACGCTGAAAGGCATAACAGTCTATAATGATAATGTATGTATGTATTTTTTCGATTATTCATTGGAACGAATGAGGCAATCGAGTAGTGAATATTTTTCCATTCGATTATTTTTCGACTATTTTTTTATTAACCATCCGAAACTCAATAACAATCAGCCAGGCAATCGATTAGTGAACTTTTCATTCGATATTTTTTTCATTCGGAACTGCATTCGAATGAATGATGCAATTGAATAGTGAATGCTTTCGATATAATCCAATGAAAAGTGATGTTATTCAGACAGATAATTCACTCATTTAATTTCAACATTTGGAGACAGATTTTGAAAAAGGCGTATTTTATTTTTCACAAGAGTTCATCTATTTGCTTATTTCAATCGATTTTCCGTCCGACACACTTAAACAGAAAAATTGATTCATGACGCATCGGAATATTCTATGCGATACAACTGAACGATATTTGAAACTTATTCGATTACTTTATTCGATTGTTTAAATAATCGGATGGACGTTATTCGAATATTACGAGTGTTCGATTATCCCATCCCTGAGCGGGAATACAGAAATCCCATCCGTGAAAACAAGAAAATATCGTTGAGGAGAGAACGCGTTTTGCCGGCACGGATCACGGACAAGCACTGAACGCCACCTCGTGTACAGTCCGCTTCCGTAGCGTAACGGTTAGTGTTATTAGCTGCCGTCTTCGGGGGTGCGGGTTCGATTCCCGGTACTGCAAGAAATTTAAGAACGGCAGGAGGGTTTTTATGTGGATGAAATCGTACATGCAGATCACCTCCATTGGGGGTGTTCATGAAAAGAGATGCACCACCTCGGGATGAGGACACGAGTGTACTTTTTTTTTACCTTGTTTACAAGGCGACGATATTTTATTTCGTCCGAAGATGCCACCATGTCCCGCAGATGTGTGAATAGGCTTTTAGTCATCTTTGAAATAAAACTTAAATTCAATAGGAGTACTGCACGGCACTCACTGGTTAAGTTGACGATGTTGGCAGGTGCAGAGTAGGTTTCAGCCTACGGACTAGGGCTGGTTCGTGGTCCGACTGCTCTGTACACCGGCCGACCAACCGAGCAGAGGAGGGGGGTGGCCACCGCTCTACCGTGGCTCTACGCCTTTGTATTTGGGACACGGAAAGACGCTGGTCCCCACCGTCGGCTGTCCTGAGAATAGTTCTCTGTGGTTTTCTATTCTTCTGCACTAAGGAAAATGCCGGGAGAGTTCCTAGTATAAGCCACGGCCGCCAACCCTCTCACTTTCTCCACATATCCCCTTCACCGCTTCAAATCTGGTCGTCTGAGAGAGGGCGTTACCCTCTAAAAGGTCCACCATGCACTAAAGGGGTTGTAGTTAGTTAGTCAGCACAAAACAATGGACTGAAGATAGCTGCGTGCTGTTAACGTGGCACAGGCTTTTGTTGATGTTGATGAGAGTTCCGGAGCGAAAACTATGCCCCTGTACACACCTGCGTCCTAGAAATACCCGATGAGTCGGGAAAATCTCCGTTGTACTGCATTGGCGAGGGGAGAAACCGATCTGCCATGCGGGTGGCGGTTTTAACCCCAAGTCACCTCCTCTCCTCATCACTAAGAATTTTGAAATTCAAATAATGTTGATTAATTTTGTGACTAATGTGACAGAAGGGAAAACCCTCACCTTCATAAGAAACGGGTATTTTTGTGGACTTAATTTTGATGTTGATTAATAGAAAGCTTGTTTTGAATTTGCAATAGGCAGAAAGATTGGAGAGGTAGCAGTTAAAACAGATCGTAAGTGAGCCAAGAGCCGCGGTGTTTGAAACGAGTGTTCGGCTTCTTGGTCCTTACGATCCATTTTAAGAGTAGGGTGCTAGGGTAGGTTGAGTGGCCAAGGAGGATTCTAGATTTAGTCTCATTTACTATTTTGTTTACCCTACATCTAATTAGCGGAAGACGAAGTTCGGTTGGTAGCTTTTTTATTGGATTTCAATAACGGGGCACTTATCATCATACGTAATGTTTTTCTTTTAAAGATATTAATTTGAAAAAGCAGTTTCGGAAATAAAGCCCCAGGCCTCACAACCATACAGCAGGATGGGCCCTACAGATGCTAAATTAATATTTCTCTTTATATTTGAAGAGAGCCATTTTGTGTATAGCAGAGTCCTCTAAACGTTATGATCGGCTTTGATGTTCTTTGCCCGGTGGGGCTCCAATGACAGCTTCAGTGAACTAGGGAGAAATACTCTTTGACTCAAACCGCATCAGTGAGGACTCTGAAGTATCGAACGATAACCTGAGAATGCTGTATGGCATTTTCTTGTCAAGTCCACGTGGAGTGAGGCGCTACGTGCTATATCTTGTCTTGTTTCATATTATGCCAGTTTGCTGGATAGCATGGGTGTTGTTATTATTAGCTGCAGTTCAGAAAATAAATTGACAACACCACTTCCTCCTGTTCCCATTCCACTCGCTTCTACGCAGCTCTTCGGTCCTGGAACCGGCTCGCTCTTCACGTCTCCAGTGTTACACAGCTGTACACTGCTCGGTTTCAGTGGTTATATATTCCAACTGCACTCCAACCTAAAGTGTTCAGGTTGACAACGCTGTGTCTCAAGTTACTCCACGGACAAGAAATGTAAACACAGCTAGGCTTCAAAAGCGTGCCGGTCGTTAATGAGGAAACTGCAAGAACTATAACCTGTAGAGAAACACAATAATACAAACAGTTGCAGAAGAACGTGAGCAGTGTTGCCAACGCAATCGTTTCGTCCGCTGACGGAATTTCTTCCATATTTTAACATCCATTACTAGGTATAAAATTTATTCATGGACAACGAACCAAATTCGTATATTTCACGTCCTGAAATATTTTTTCACCCAGGATGCGGGAAATTTTGTTCGGGTTTGGGAAAGTCTTCGGAAGTTCCGGGTGGGTTTCATCCCTGCTACGAACGCTCTCCGCCAATAACGAAGAAGATTCGAGGGAGAATCCCAATTCAGAATTATTCTAGTTTACAAACGAGGACTATGATTGGATTAGCTAAATGAAACTCTGCGAACCTAAAAACGATTTCAGTGTACGAGTGAAATTCGTTAACTGTTCGGCTCCTTGGTCGGTGTAATGGCCTTCGGTTGACAGACCGCGGATTGGATTCTAGGCCGGGCGAGGGATTTTAATCGCTTATGGTTAATACCTGGGACTTGGAAAAAGGGTGGCTGTGTTTGCCTTAATGCGCTTCCTATTATCTACATACAACACATAAACCTGCAAACACCACAGAAGTATACAATGGTGGATACATCCCTCTACATAGGGTTGGTGTCAGCGGTTATGGAAAGAGTACGATTGCAAATTACTTCTTCGACATACAATCAGTAAAATCCCAGAATTTTCTCCCTGAAAAATGCAAAGTTTCCGAGAGAAATGCATTACTTCATTTTGTATGGGTTTTCTTTAACACACAGACAGTACGTGGCTATCATCGCTGGGTGGGACTAAACATGATACTTTGGAACTTTAGGAACTTTCCGTACTTTTTAATTTAGTTAATGAATTTTAGCGTTTCACATAATTTCCCATTTACTTTCCAAATAAATTAAATGATTCTTAAGATCCTCATCGCTGAGCCTTTGTGGGGAAGTACATCTTTGCACTCACTGAAAAGATGCCCTACAGGGACACTTGAAGGAATACCTGTCTTTAATTTTAAGAACATTGTTGGTATAAGAACGATGTCTCTGGAAATAATGGACAAGTAAGAAAATACCTCATCCAGATGAGGTGAAGTTACTGGTTCTGCTGTAACAAAACTGAAGAAAATATCCATCATTTATATTTCCCCCGTTCATGCTTCCGTGCGATGTATTGTACAGCAATTACCAGAGTGTAATGATTACAATTTTATTTCAAAAAGTAAATTACAAGTAAAAATGACTAAGAATGTAATCGTTACAAGTAATTCGGTTACTCTGGGTGTCAGGAAGGGCATCCAGCCTTAAAACTGGGCTTAATGTACACACAGTAACCTAAGTAATTAGGGAAAGGCAATAAGAAGAAGAAGAAGAAGGGGAATAAGAAGAAGAATTATTTTCCAATCAATCCATCAATCAATCAAACACTACTGATCTACATTTAGGATAGTCGCCCAGGTAGCAGATTCCATGTCTCTTGTTTTCCTAGCCTTTTCTTAAATGATTGGAAAGAAATTGGAAATTTATTGAAGGTTTCCCTTCGTAAGTTATTCCAATCCATAACTTCCCTTCCTACAAACGAATATTTGCCCAATTTGTCCCCTTGAATTCCAGATTTGTCTTCATATTGTGATCTTTCCTACTTTTGAAGACACCACTCAAACTTATTCGTCTACTGATGTCGTTCCACGCCATCTCTCCGCTGACAGCTCGGAACATACCACTTAGTCGAGCAGATCGTCTCCTTTCTCCCAAGTCTTCCCAGCCCAAACTTCGCAACATTTTTGTAACGCTACTCTTTTGTCGGAAATCACCGATAACAAATCGAGCTGCTTGGATATTTTCAGTTACTGAATCAAGTAATCCTGGTGAGGGTCCCATACACTGGAACCATACTCTAGTTTGGGTCTTAACAGAGACTTATTTACCCTCTCCTTTACATCCATACTACAACCCCTAAATACCCTCATAACCATGTATAGAGATCTGTAACCTTTATTTACAACCATATTTACGTTATTACCCCAATGAAGATCTTTTCTTATATTAACACCTAAGAACTTACAATGATCCCTAAAAGGAACTTTCACCCTATCAAGGCGGTAATTAAAACTTAGAGCACTTACCCTATTTGTGAAATTCACAATCTGACTTATAAACCAGTTTATCATCATACCATTATTACAACATTCCAATATTACTTTTGAGAAGCTTATTCCCGAAACGTACCAAATCCAAAAATAAAATTTTGCAGGAAAGGTGAAAAACGTTCAGAGTTTAAAATTTTTACTGAAAATTCAATTTAGTAGGTACATTTATTATGTTCAGAAATAATAAATGCATTGTTATGCAAAACATATCTTATAAAATGTTTGCACTTTAAGAAATGTTTAAAAAAAAGAATGGCTTCGGTACTTTCTAGCACCGAAGTTCAAAATTCAGCCGAAATCGGTCATAACAACTCCGAAGGGACAGCCAATCAAAGCTCGTTATACGCTATAGTCCCACAAGGTTATAGCGAGTCCGGAGGGACCGCCAATCAACGCTCGTTATAGGCGATAGTCCCATAAATCGGTTATAACGACTCCGAAGGGACCACCAATCAAAGCTTGTGATAGTCCCACAAACTGGTTATAACGACTCCGAAGGGACCACCAATCAAAGTACGTAATAGGTGATAGTCCCACAAACTGGTTATAACGACTCCGAAGGGACCGCCAATCAAAGCTCGTTATAGGCGATAGTCTCACAAACCGGTTATAACGACTCCGAAGAGACCGCCAATCAACGCTCGTTATAGGCGATAGTCCCACAAACCGACATTTTATTGCTGTTGCTAAAAATGTCATATCTGTATTATGCTGTACACTTATATGGTTAATAACAGAATAAAGGTAAAACTTCAGAAAAAGTGAGTGAAATAAGTCCTATATTTGTAATACAGTACAGGGTCTTTATTATAAACCCAGACCGTCCAGCCTCGTTTCTACTCTCCGAGACCTAAGCCGCTGTACGGCAGGTGGGCGCATAGTTCTTGACCTTACAAGGAGCGTGCACGTGTTCGACCTAGCATCAACAGCCAATCTGAATCTCAGCTGTTAACATGGTGAGACAGTTATCACAGCAACACCGTATTTTCGTATATAAAAGTTATTTTTAGAATGAGTCGGCTCGACGGGTGCGCGATGCATTTCACGAGCAATTTCCTGAGCATAGATTCACGTAATTGTAAATAAATTTGAAACTACTGGCTCAGTGCCCAATAAAAGAACATGTGTGTACATGAACAGTTTTAATGGAGGAAAAGTAGATGACATTGGTTCGAATCTTGAACGATCACCGAATAAATCACTCACAAGCACAACAAGTAGGGGTTTAGGTTTCTTCTGCACGCAGGGCTACAAAGCTGTTACACAGGACCATTGTTTAAAATCTGATGATACAACCACAAGAGTGAGATACTGTGAGCGGTATCCTGCATCACTGAATGATTGTTTATTCGACCCACGGCTTGTGTTCTTTTCGGATGAGGCCTGGTTTCATTTCAATGGTCGTGTGATCAGTCATAACTCTCGCTATTGTTGTGCAGAAAATCCTAAAGGTGTTTATGAAATCCCTCATTATGAAGGATGACACTTCCAGCATCTTTTATAAGGTAAGGTATAAGATTGTATACAGGCTTAAAGAAGGGCGACCGCACTTGACGGCTGAGGCAGCTGCTGTAGCGCAGAGTACATACACCGTGCGGTCGGTCTGGGTTTATAGGAGAAACCCTGTGTTTGTGGAACGGGACTGAGAGGAATTTCTCTTCTACTGTTTACACAGTAGGTACAGCAAAAGCAATAAGTGAGGAACGAAATAGCAACAATATAAACTGATGAATAGAGCCCCGAATTTTATGCACTAATAGGTTAGAATGCAAACTTACTGAAGCGAGAAGCAAGTATAGTCTACCTTCACAACGATTATGCTATGGGGTTTACATAAACATTAGGGTTACGGCCCATCAGAACCCCTATAATTTATGTTACTCTTTCTACACTATGGAACAGCGGGTGGCTGGCATTTCCTACTAACCATATTAGTTTGCAATCTAACCTATTACTGCATGAAAATCCGGGCTTTACTGATGACTAATGTCGCACATGTTCTTGGCTAATAAATTAGATGTTCTCTCTGTGCTTCCATATTGTAGACATCGTTGACTGTGACACACCCGTTTGAACGCGATGCTGACGTTTGAGTCCCCATATTATAATCGCCAGGTTATGCGTGACTTTTCTTCAATATTAAACACATTCTCTTTCTTTTGATACATCACCACATTCAGACTGATTTGAAATCTACTGAAAACAAGAGTTTGAAAATAAAATTTACGTTGTTGTTAGCAATTCCGAAACGCGTAATAAACAAACATCAACATTGGACATTATAGTCGATACATTTTTCCAAAAATGTGATGTAAAAATACGGCGCTTTATACAATATGTCGTACTAAGCAATATTTTAAACACCGTGTTTATATAGGATTTAGACGGGAACGTTAGATTTCGCCGTTATATCCAATACGTCGTTAAAAGCGACGTCGCAGTAAACGGTTTCGACTGTTCATCCGCCTGAGAGTCAGAAATTTCACTGCAGTCATCAGAAAACTACAACGATCAAAATGATTTACAATGGAGGCGCTGATTAGTTAAGTGAAATAATCGAACATAAATATAAATGGTTCATGGTGTGGGTTACTCTAGTCACGTCCTAGTTCGCGAACCATGGGCAACGGCTGAGTGGACTAGTAAGTGGTCCTGAGAGTCGGGATACCAGTTGCTATGGAATGGGAGTGGGCATCTCGGACGTATTCTGAGTCGTGGCCCTCCTTGTGCTCAGGCGGCTAGGACTATACAATCCACCAGTGGTCCATAACCCGTTAGAGGAGAGATCCTCACTTGGACTATGTGCAAGTAGGGCAGTATCCTGCTTCATGAATTTACCGAGCTCAGAACATTTTAAGCAAGCCTCGGACCTATGGGAGTAACGGAGTTTCACTTCCATTTGACAGGGGAGGGACACATTGGAAACAATATTGCGAACGAAATGGAATTCGATGGGGAGCTATCAATATTAATGGGGCTTATGGAAGAAAGAAAGTAGAACTGGCTGAGTCAGCTAAGAGGAGTAAGTGATATTCGGGTAAGGGGAGATAATGAGGAAGAGATAGGAGATTGTAAAGTGTACTTGACGGGTGTTAGAAAGGGAAGGGCAGAGTATGGGGTAGGGCTCCTTACCAGGAATACCATTGCACACAACATAGTTTCAGTTAGGCACGTAAATGAGCGAATGTTGTGAGTAGATTTGTCAGTGGGAGGTATTAGAACGAGAATTGTCTCCGTGTATTCACCATGTGAGGATGCAGATGAGGATGAAGTTGACAAGTTTTATGAAGCGTTGAGTGACATCGTGGTCAGGGCCAACAGCAAGGATAGAATAGTGCTAAAGGGCGATTTCAATGCGAGAGTTGGAAATAGAACTGAAGGATACGAAAGGGTGATTGGTAAATGTGGGGAAGATATGGAAGCTAATGGGAACGGGAAGCGTTTGCTGGACTTTTGTGCTAGTGTGGGTTTAGCAGTTACGAATATATTCTTCAGGTATAAGGCTATTCACCGCTACACATGGGAGGCTAGGGGTACCAGATCCATAATAGACTATATCTTAACTGACTTCGAATTCAGGAAACATGTTTGGAATGTACAAGTTTTCCGGGGATTTTTCGATGATAAAGGCCACTATCTGACCTGTAGTGAACAAAATATCTCGAGGCCTAGGGTAGAGAAAGTGAAATCTGTCTGCAAACGAATAAAGGTGGAAAAATCTCCAGGACGAGGAAATTAGACAGAAGTACATGGACATGATTAGTGAGAAATTTAGAACAGTAGACAGTAAGCAGGTTCAGGATATAGAAACAGAATGAGTGGTATACAGGGATGATGTAGTAGAAACAGCAAGGGAATGCCTAGGAACAACTGTGTGTAAAGATGGGGAAAGGTGGAATGATGAAGTGAGAGCAGCTTTGTAAACGTAAAAAGAAGGCTTATCAGAAATGGCTCCAAACAAGGACCGAGTCAGACAGGGATTTGTACGTAGATGAAAGAAACGGCCAAACAAATAGTTGTTGAATCCAAAAAAAGTAGTGGGAAGATTTTGGTAATAACCTGGAAAGGCTAGGTCAAGCAGCAGAGAAACCTTTCTGGACAGTAATAAAGAATCTTAGGAAGGGAGAGAAAAAGGAAATGAACAGTGTTTTGAGTAATTCAGGTGAACTCATAATAGATTCCAGAGAATCACTGGAGAGGTGGAGGGAATATTTTGAACATCCTCCTGGTGGTGTTGCGAACATCCAAGCGCATGGGGAGGAGGAAAATGATGTTGGTAAAATTACGCTTGAGGAAGTGGAAAGGATGGTAAATAAACTCCATTGTCATACAGCAGCAGGAATAAATGAAATTAGACCTGAAATGGTGAAGTATAGTGGGAAGGCAGGGATGAAATGGCTTCATAGAGTAGTAAGATTAGCATGGAGTGTTGGTAAGCTACCTTCAGATTGGACGAAAGCAGTAATTGCACCTATCTACAAGCAAGGGAACAGGAAGAATTGCAACAACTATCGAGGTATCTCATTGATTAGTATACAAGGGGAAGTATTCACTCGCATCTTGAAAGGGAGGGTGCGATCAGTCGTTGAGAGGAAGTTGGATGAAAACCAGTGTGGTTTCAGACCATAGAGAGCCTGTCAGGATCAGATTTTCTGTATGCGCCAGGTAGTTGAAAAATACTACGAGAGGAATAGGCAGTAGTACTTATGTTTCGTAGATCTAGAGAAAGCATATGACAGGGTACCGAGGGAAAAGATGTTCGCCATACTGGGGGACTATGGAATTATAGGTAGATTATAAAAATCAATCAAAGGCATTTATGTTGACAATTGGGCTTCAGTGATAATTGATGGTAGAATGAGTTCTTGGTTCAGGGTACTTACAGGGATTATACAAGGCTGTAATCTTTCACCTGTGCTGTTCGTAGTTTACATGGATCATCTGCTGAAAGGTATAAAATGGCAGGGAGGGATTCAGTTAGGTGGAAATGTAGTAAGCAGTTTGGCCTATGCTGACGACTTGGTCTTAATGGCAGACTGTGCCGAAAGCCTGCAGTCTAATATCTTGAAATTTGAAAATAGGTGAAATGAGTATGAAAATTAGCCTCTCGAAGACTAAATTGAAGTCAGCAGGTAATAAATTCAACAGAATTGAATGTCAGATGGGTGATACAAAGCTAGAGCAGGTCGATAATTTCAAGTATTTATGTTATGTGTTCTTTTACCTTTTTGCTAGTTGCTTTACGTCGCACCGACACAGATACGTCTTATGGCGACGATGGGACAGGAAATGCCTAGGAATGGGAAGAAAGCGGTCGTGGCCTTAATTGCCTGGTGTGAAAATGGGAAACCACGGAAAACCATATTCAGGGCTGCTGACAGTGGGACTCGAACCCACTATCTCCTGGATGCAAGCTCACAGCTGCGCGCCCCTAACCGCACGGCCAACTCTCCCGGTAAGTTAGAACTAACAGACATGATAGTAGCGAGAATGATTGCTGGTACAAACAGGTGGGGTCAATGGCAGGAGGGTACTCGGAATGAGGAGATAAATGCTGATTTAGGAATGAACTCGATGGATGAAGCTGTACGCATAAACCTGCTTCGGTGGTGGGATCATGTGAGGCGAATGGAAGAGAATAGGTTAGATAGGAGAATAATGGACTCTGTTATGGTGGGTAAGAGAAGTAGAGGTAAACCAAGACGACGATGGTTAGACTCAGTTTCTAACGATTTAAAGATAAGAGGTGTAGAACCAAATGAGGCCATAACACTAGTTGCAAATAGAGGATTGTGGCGACGTTTTTTAAATTCACAGAGGCTTGCAGACTGAACGCCGAAAGGCAGAACAGTCTATAATGGTAATGTATGCATAAATATAAACCTAGTGTTATGTTTCTCCTGGTCACAGGGCCCGAAAATTGCTTCTCATAGGTTTGCCTTTGCTGGCGAGATGTAGTGTTTACAGTGCACTGGTATGGGCTAGAATGAAATTTTTACTTTCATTGACTTGTCTCAGTCTCATCCTTAGCTTTGACAATATGAAAGTGACTGAGGTATGAGCGATGCTAGTAATACCATTCCTTATGCAGCGAGTCCCTGTTATGAATGGTGTGAAAATATCGCTCATAGGATCAGCTGGTACATGCATTTCAGTAGGCTTGGCAGACTGATATGTAATAGCAAGTTTTTTTAAGAAATGAAGAAAACAGGGCGCATGGGAGGAGGTATGAAACGACCTGAGCAAATCACTTGAGGACTGTAAAAGAGAAATGGAATAAGGCCTTTGCTGGCAAGATGTAGTGTTTACAGTGCACTGGTATGGGCTAGAATGAAATTTTTACTTTCATTGACTTGTCTCAGTCTTACCCTTGGCTTTGACTATATGAAAGTGACTGAGGTACGAGTGATGCTAGTAATGGCATTCCTTATGCCGCCAGTCCCTGCTATGAATGTTGTGTAAATGTCAGTCATAGGGTCGGTTGATGCACGCATTTCAGTGGGCTTGGCAGACTGATGTGCAATAGCAACTTCTGACTCAGTGAGGAAAGCAACGGGATACTACCTCAATTCTCATTTCCCTAGTAAGCTTCTTCAGTGACACCTAGGCCATTTATGACAGCTGTTGGCGGAGCTGTGGAGGATCAAACCAGCCTTCGGGATGAATACCCGGCATACGCAGGGGGCATGGATGCTTTATCTTTTGACCCATTCACCCCGTGGGATTTGGTATTTAATTGTCAAAAAGGCGCGATTTTGAACGCCCTGTTCGACATGAATTTGGGCCGTTTTCAATATTTATTTTTCTTCGTATTATTTAGTTTCCTATGAATGCCAATCTAATTTTGGAAATTTTTATTTGGTACATTCTGAAAGTAAGCTTGTTGTTTTGATGCAGTTTCAAACAGTTTTCTGTGAAATTAATTTCCGCGCACGCGAAGCCGCGGTGCCATATCATTCAACGACATTGATAATTTAATTATCTATTAACATAAATAAAACTGTACCGACTTTATAACTGTCTGTCGCCTGTTTGTGCTGCAATATTGATAATAATTCATTTGTTTGAGTTCTAATTACGATTACATAATAATTATGATAATATAATGCATTACGTAATATGATTACATCATACTAATTATTTTCTTCAATTCGCTTTACGTCGCACCGACACAGATAGGGATTATGCCGAAGATGGACTGGGAAAGGGCTCGGAGTGGGAAGCAATCAATCGACCGTGGCCTTAATTAAAGTACAGCCTGGTGTGAAAATGGTAAACCATATTCAGGGCTTCCGGCAGTGAGGTTCGAACCCTCTATCTCTCGAATGCAATGTAACAGCTATTCGACCCAAACTCAGCACTATTTTTCTTTACTTTGTGAATAGGGCGGCGTGATAGCCAAGTCGTATTGTCACAGGTTTCTTAACAAGGCATCCGTGTTTCGAATACCGCACAATACAGGTAGGAATTTTGAAAAGAACAGTCACGGTCCATTGGCTGGGATTTCATGTAAAATGGGAGGTCCCGAGGCTGTGATAAAAAGAAATAGCAGACTACAGGCTTGCTTGGTTCTTGCTTTGAAAGATGACAGGTAGCTTCTTCAAGGTACGTCCTCCCTAACGCACTGGCGACGTTCTTGTAGAAGCGTACTTTGAGCCTGCAATGAAAGCCTGAAAATGGGACTGACTCAAACATATGATATCGACTCATATGAGCCAGTAGTGAGCCTGCATGGGATTGAGTCTGTTTGACCCTCATTGATCTGTGTGTACTGGTGGTACTTTAAAATACCACCTCAAATTTAACTCTATAATACTGGATAGCGAATATCTCCTCCTATTCTTTGTAATGTAAATGGTGCTTTCAAGTACCTACAGTACTGTAAGTGTTCGACGCTTTATTTTCTCCTTGGCAACCATGTTTCCTTTTGTCAATCAGCAGTCAGCTGCGTTACACGTTGCGTTGACATAAATATGTCTTAAAGCTGAGGGTCATCCGAAAATTGGTACAATATAACGAAATAGTGTCATGTAACAAAATGCGTGACGTGATGTTACCTAGCAACAGTACCTTGAGAACTGCATAAACCGGGGATCTGTATATCATGATCATCCATCAATCAGAGGGAAAATTTAATAACTTTCTTTTTGCGTTATATTTCTTCCAGTGGTATAATTTATTTGTGGCTGACGGTACTTTAAGTGGTGTAGGGGTAGCGTGCCTGCCCCTCGGCCGGAGACCCCGGGTTCGATTCCCGGCCAGGTCAGGGATTTTTCTCTCGACCTGAGGGCTGGTTCGAGGTCCACTCTGCCTACGTGATTAGAATTGAGGAGCTATCTGAAGGTTAGATGGCGGCCCCGGGTTCGAAAGCCCAGAATAACGACCGAGAGGATGCGTCGTGCTGACCACACGGCCCCTCGGAATCTGCAGGCCTTCGGGCTGAGCAGCGGTCGCTGGGCAGGCCACAGAGCCCTTTCAAGTGCGTTAAGTGACGTGGAGGGATATTGACGGTATTTGAAATTACCATATGAAAATTTGATACATCGGATTGCTGAATTTTAAACCGATTTACCGGGCTAAGTGGGTCTGACGGTTGAGCTGGCCTTCTGACCGCAACTTGGCAGGTTTGATCTTGACTCAGTCCGATGGTATTTGAAGGTGCTCAAATACGTCAGTCTCACGTCGGTAAAAGAAATCCTACGGAACTAATTCCGGCTCCCCGGCGTCTCCGACAATCGTGAAAGTAGTTAGTGGAATGTAAAGGCAACAATATTATTACAAAGATTTTTGTGTCTTATTTACACAGCATACTCAAACATGCAAAAAGCTCAATATGTTCGGGCCTTACAGGTTAAGCTGTACCAGAGCATGCCGTGGTCACTGGACAAGGCTTACTTGGTTGATATAATAATTTCTAGCTGAGTGCAGCCCTTGTAAGGAAGACCCTCCGATGAGGGTGGGCGACATCTGCCATATGTAGGTAACTGCGTGTTATTGTGGTGGAGGATAGTCTTATGTGTGGTGTGTGAGTTGCAGGGATGTTGGGGACAGCACAAACACCCAGCCCCCGGGGCCATTGGAATTAACCATTGAAGGTTAAAATCCCCGACCCGGCCGGGAATCGAACCTGGGACCCTCTGAACCGAAGGCCACTACGCTGACCATTCAGCCAACGAGTCGGACACTTGGCTGATGATCTTGCCTAGTGATCATGATCGTTAAGACGTCTGGTCTTAAATCATGGTCCTATTGGTGGAAAAAAACATTGCCATAAACGTATTGGCCGGCAGGGTAGGAGAGGTGATAGTATACAATTTCTAATCACTAGATTGCGTTCCAAAGGCCTGAGTTCAATTCCGAACCTCTCCGCAGTGATCATATGGAGTGAGGGCATATGATGTTGATAGTGATTCTTCCGTGGGATGGGGGAAGTTAAACCTTGACGAGACCCCTTGTTATTCGACGGGAGTAGGCTGCGCGGCCATAGCATGTTTCACCCTCTCTATCTCATTACCATCATCATCATCATCATCATCATCATCATCATCATCATCATCACACATACTCAGGCGCGCAGATTTTACCCCTGGGGCTAGGAGAGGTAGAGTACATCCATGGCATCTCCTGCCTGTAGTAAGAGGCAACTAAATGGAGTACCAGAGGATCTCAAACTCGGAGCATGGGATCGGCAACTACGATTCCCCTAGATGAGTCTGGCATGTTCTATTGTATGGAGGCCCTGGAATACATCCACAGCGTCCCTTACCTGTTGAAAGAGGTGAACTAAAGGGGCACCAGCGGGAGTTTGGTTTGGTGAACACGGCTCTCTTAGCTGTCTCTCGTTTGGCTTCCACTTATGTCAGGCCCCTCACTTTCATCTTTCCTATCCGACTGTCATTTATTCATTCTCTTTCACTTCCAACCCCGAAGGTATTAGGTTTGCGAGACCTAGATAGTCTTTCATTTTCCCGCCCTTCGTGACCCTTCCCTTTGTTTTCCGGATACCTTCATTTCCCGGAGGATCGGAACTCCTTTACTTTTCCTCTGACAAATGTTTATAGACGATGGTCGGTCAACTCAACTGCTCCACACACTGAACTACTCAACACGTATCACTAAAGAAATACAATGGGGCTAACGAGCACTCCTCTCCAACGCTACGACGACACTCACTAATCACAACACTACCAAGACTAACCACTGAACAACAACAAAAACAACTGGTTCGCAGGTAGCACGCTTTTATATCCGTGGTGATGAAGTACTGGAATCTTCTGAGCGCGACCAGAAAATAAATACAGTATTCTCGTTTCACCTTCGAGAAGGCCCACGGAGAAACCAGACGAAGAGCACGATACAAGGAGAGGCTGCCACTTGCCTCAGCCGGCTAGGAAACCTCTGCCAAACTCACTGATCCCTTCTAGGAAATACCGGCTACAGAGGGCTGGGAGTCCACGAGGACGTAACAAAATAAAGGACGCGACTTAAATGATCGCTCATCCACGCTAAGATGTATAGCGAGTGTTGGATACCGTACCCCAGGCATTTCTTCGACAAGTCACTTACCAGATTATGTGTCCACTCAGGCTGATCACTCTCTGCGCTCTACGATAGGAGCACTGGCCAGATGCTCATCAGTGTTTCAGTCTTTGTGTCCATGAACACCATAATGCACGACATCCCGATCATTAGACAGGTAGAAGTAGGCTAATTACTTGGCCTCCAAATTCACCTGATCTAAATCCGTTTGAGTTTGTTGTGTAGAGATAGCCTGCTTATTATTATTATTATTATTATTATTATTATTATTATTATTATTATTATTATTATTATTATTAAATGACCTTGCAAAGAATGAAATCCTATTAATTGAAGTTGGAATCACAAACAAAAGTATCCTGAAACAGACTGAAACCATTAAAGGAAGAAAATACGAGATGCTAGCCAATGGACTCTCAGTTACGTACAATGGAGCCAAGGTGACGATGGTCCCTGTGGTAATAACGTGGGGCGGGCTAGTCACCAACTTGTTCAAGAAGCACATGGACATATTGGAAGTGAGCAAACAGCTACAGGCGTACCTACAGACCATCGTACTAAAAAGAACGTGTGAGAGTGTGCTAATCGACTTCAGACGAGGCAACTTGGATAACGAGTTGTGGACGGAGGACTTACAAAGAATGATGGAACATATGGAGGCGGTCCTAGTGTCGTAAATGGTGTGTAGAATCATTGGATGTAACATGGACTTGAAAACTAATTGAATAAATTATTTATAAATTATTATTATTATTATTATTATTATTATTATTATTATTATTATTATTATTATTATTATTATTATTATTATTATTATTATTATTATTCACGACTGCTGTGGAGGATGGAGCAAGACGTCGTTGAAAAATTGCGCTTGTGAAACGATACATACAATGTGCATGTTCATAATGCAATGACACGAACTGAAGCCTGCAGTATAGCAGGGAGTGGGTATTTTGAAACTAACTGAAACTAAATTCTAGCCAATAACAATCCAGTTACGAAACTTTTATGAACCGGAAAACTGTCGATATAGGAAAATTTTCCCGGTCCCCTGTATTATAGTTTAATATTTATGTATGTTTACCTGTATACCTACATTTAGTGAAACTTGTCTGATGCCGAAACGGAAGGAAATTTTGCTCCTATAACGGAAAGAATATGTAACTGTCCTTTCTAACCCTTTTCAGTATATGTGTATTCCAAATGGATCTAAGATGGCCGAGATAGCATTTGGCCAGGAAATATCTGTTTCTGTGCTTGATGCTCTAATTTGGATCATAGAAGCAGTGAAAGGGGTGTGGCAAATACGGTACGCCAGTGCTTTGACAAAGCCAAGTTTACAAGTAAGCTAGCGTTGCTGAAACAACCTGACGTACTTAATACGCACCGTACGAAAAATCCTGATCATTTCTTCCAACAAATGTTTCAACGGAATTATAACATCAACTTGACTATCTTTTAGATCCAATCGACTACCACATAATTTCTGAACTCCGCTAGCTTTGACATACGTTTTATCATTAGCAACGCCTCTACAAGAAGTTCCATTTCCTTTTCGACTTTCAGATATCCCAACCATATACATTTTAACATGTTTATTACGTTCACACTTCCGTTTTAAATAACTGACAGTGATTTTACCATCTTGGATTAAAACTTGGGAATTGAAGAAACATCCCCCTTTGATGATTGTGTTTACACTCAAGGCCATCACAGTCTTAATGATATTATAAAAAAAGGATCCATTTTAGTTTTAAACTCTCAAAATTTCATGTTTAATCACGTTTTAATCTTCAAAACTGTTAATTTACTCTCTTTTAACATACTTTGGTGCATTATCGTTGTTTTAGATGTTATTGTATAATGTTTAACGAAATCATTTTCAACATTTTAACCTATAATTTATAAGATTAGAATGACTCTATATGTATTATTTTTAAGATTGATATAGGCTGATGATGCCCGTAAGGAGGGTGAAACATGTACCATTGACTTTTATGTATTATGTATATTTTTTTGACCATATGAAATAGTGGATCATATTGTATTGTATTGAACAGGTGGACTTATAATATTGTAATAATATTTGAGACAAAAGCCAAGTTTGTCTCACACTATGATGAAGGAACCGTAATAAACGAAAATAGATGTGCTACAACAGTGGAATTATGGTAATGTCAATGCAGAAGGTTACGTGGCAACTGATGTAAAAGTTGAGACAGGGTTGCGTTAGAAAAATCATTGAGTTCGTCATCCATCACTTCCAAGAAAAGAAAACAGAAATTGGTGGCGATAAAGACTAGAACGAAGACGATGAAGAAGGTTGTTTATGTAACGTGAAGTCCTATCTACCTGCCGCGAGTGACAAGATTCAAATATATTGGCTCCACGGTCACTGATGATGGCCGACTTTTCAAAGAGGTCAATGCGAGGATATCCGCAGCCTAGATGAAATGGAGAACAACAACAGGCGTCACTTGTGACCGGAGGATGAAAGATAATCTCGAATCAAATATGTCTCGTACTGTCGTCCGACCTGTTGCGAATATTAGCCGACTACGACTAAGACAGAGCGTCGACTGGGCGTCTTGGAGACTAAGATGCTGAGATGGACAGCTGGCGTCAGTAAACTGGATCGCATCTCCAATGAATCCATCAGGGAGAGATTTGGCGTTACACCGATTTTTTTTTAAATGCGCGAGGTTCGTCTACAATGGTTTGGACATGCACTAAGGGCAGACGCCGACACTATCGCGAAGACGGATGACATGTTAGAAGTCGCCGGTAGGAGACCAAAAGGACGACCAAGGAGCTGATACCCTTCACAAAGAAGAGTATCCATCTCCACCTTGATCATGGCCCAGGACATAGCTAAATGATGACAACGAATCCATGTAGTGGACTTCGCTATCAGGAGGAACAAACACTGAACAAAAAAGAAGAAGTCCTACCGACATGTCCTGTCAGTCGTAAGAGGCATTCAGACATTTTCACTGGCGAAATATGACGAGAAATTGTTCGGCATTATTTGCCGTGCCCGAATTTTAATTGTAAACCCTGCTACCAGGGATAGTTGTGTCCAGCGTTCAATTCTTAATTACTGGAAGTAGTAAATGACAGTACTGTACAGTATTACTATTGGTGTTATTCCTATAAAACATGTAATACAGGGTTATTCTAAATGATTGTTGGGGTTACAAAAATTCATAACTCAGTGCAATTGACGCAGGAATATGAATCTTGTTTTATTGTGTACTGTAACTCATAAAGTTATTTTGACATACATTAAAAATGCTCGATATGTGCGCCTTGCGTTACTCTACACACATCTACTTGATAGTCCATCTCTTCCCACACACGAGTCAACATGGCAGCAGTGATGCTTTCGAAGGCGGCTTGGATGGGCCGCTTCACTTCCTGAAAATCCACCGGTAGAGGAGGAACAAATACCTGATCTTTAACCTAACCCCACAGGAAGAAATCGCATGGTGTAAGATCTGGTGAACGTGGTTCCGCGTCCCATCCATTGTTGTGGAAGTTCTTGGTTTTAAAATGCTCTAACCTCCCTGTGGAAATGAGGTGGTGCACCATCCTGTTGCAGCACGTAATCATCCCTTTCGTCACTCATCTGGGGTCTGTGAGCATGTCCAGGTAAGTCAGCCCTCTTACTGTGTTCATTGAAGAAGAACGGGCCATAGACCTTCGTGTCTGAAACGGCACAGGACACATTCACCTTAGGAGAGTCTCGCACATGTTCCACATAACAAATGTGCACCCCAAATGCGAACGTTTTATTTGTTTACCTCTCCACTTACCTGAAAAGTAGCTTCGTCACTGAAAACTACTCTGTCAAGAAAACCATCATCTTCTTCAATCCGTTCCTGCAGTGCCATGCTAAAGTTGAAACGTAGGGCTTTGTCATTAGCTGTTAGAGCTTGACGCAGTTGTAGGCGGTATGGCTTTACCTGTAGGCGCCTTCGTAACACACGCCATATTGTGGTTTGAGGAACTTGCAGTTCCCTGCTACATCTCGTAGTTGATTTCTTAGGACTACGGAGATAAATGCCCCTAATCCGATTCACATCCGCTTCTGACACAGCGGGACGTCCACTGCTTTTCCCTTTGCAAAAACAACCTGTATCCACAAATTCTGCGTACCATCTGGGAAAAGAGTTGTCGGAAGGAGGCTCCTTCCTGTATTTTGTCCGAAAATGGAGCTGGACTCTGGTAATGGACCGATGTTGATGAAATTCAACAGTACAAAGAGCTTTCTCCTTATCGCTAACCGCCATTTTGTTAAACACTGCTACTACTGCCATCTGGTGGTAACTTATGTACTACAGTTGATGCAAAACAAAACTTTGAGAGTTTTTCTAACCGTTACTGCAACAATAAAAATGGTGCGTTTTCCACGTTTTCAAACAAAAGTTCACGAAACCCCGACAACCATTTAGAATAACCCTGTATTTATTAAGTAAGTGTATGGACTGTAATCTATTGTGCACTGTGTGGAAGTTCTGAGCAATAACAGTTTTGTGTTAGTGCTGATGAAGTAGTGTGCAGAAGTGTGTGATTAGTGTCATTATTGTATCTACATCCAAACTAAATCACATAACACAACTGCTAGATTATCTAACGGAGGTATGTAAAAATTATATATATATATATATATATATATTAAAAATTATATTTCTTCGTGGCGTCGACCTATGTACAGTAGATCTTTTGCCACAACTTTCATCATTTGAGAGGAACCCGCGTGTAAGTCGAATTGCGGATGTGGGGTAGAGTGTTGAATGTGAGGCAAGGAACGTTAAGGACGACACAAACACCCAGTCCCCAGACCAGGGATATTAATCATTTACAATTAAAAGCCCCTGACCAGGCGGGGAATCGAACCCGGGGCCGCCGGGTGACATGCGGACGCGTTGACCCCTACACCGCGGGGCCGGGAAAACGAAGGTATGTACTAATGATTTTTATTTTGTTTTTTAACCACCTTTAGGAAACGGAATCCTGCATACAGCGGAAATATATTCTGTTCCCTTGGGTTTCAGCTGAGTTTAGGTTTTACTGTATAACTTTTTCGTTCACTTCACATTTGAGGAATCCATCCATACAGTCTAACCCTGTATATTAGAAAAACTCTGTGTATGTTTTGTGTGAATCAAGCAGCAGAGGTAACATCACGAAACATACGCAATCAAAAGCCAGTTTGTGAAATAACTTAGATATAAATCCACGTACACTACAACCAAACGTTACATAGAAGAATGTTATAGTCTGCCTTCACAAGTATTTCCCGCCTGATCTCGAAGTTTACGAGCTATAAATCAGAATGATGCGTTTAGTTATGGGACCACATTTTTAAAAATAACACCAGGTTGATATTTTCTTAAACATGTCGTCGAAAACCTGTTTATGGCTACTTTGTGGGATATGACAACCAGCGAGGAGTTAAATGTAAACAAGTCCTAATATTTTCTTAACTGTTTGTTTTCTATGCAGCACTACCGGGGGAATTTCAACACGGCATTGCAATAATTGTGCTTTCATCGCGTTAAGATTTGAATGTTGAACATTCTGCATTTTACTCTCGAGCTAGATGAGTAATGACTGGACAACGGGATTTAGGCTAAAACCTATCATTGTTATTTCTTTAATACATACGTTCTTAGTATTAAGTACTTAGGTTTGTCATGGGCAATTAGCTCTGAATAAAAGTGTTTTATAGTACCTAAAATGGATACTTTAACTTTTGAACTGATTTGTAAAAATTTATTTTTCATATTTTGCTTACCATTTTCCCTTCTATCTACCATTTCTTTTAACAGCCATTCCAAAGCAGATAACTACCCATGCCTTTGCTAGCCAGTCCAGCAATAAGCGGCGTAAGAATAATATACCTGAAACCTACCCCCTTCTCATCTATATAAAAACAGATTTGTGACGGTCTACTGGACCGATTTGCTCCATTCCTTTTTTTTATTCTCTCCGGAAATACCTGCTGGTGAATCATCAGTTCAGTCAACTTTCAGTAATTGCAAAAACAATATCACTTAAGGAAGGCACTTGCCGGCTTGCACACTGTTAAGGAGCAATATCTTTACGTAAAGATATCGACGAAGCACTTGGCGGGTTGCACATTGTTAAGGAGCAATATCTTGACGTAAAGATATCGACGAAGCACTTGGCGGGTTGCACACTGTTAAGGAGCAATATCTTTACGTAAAGATATCGACGAAGCACTTGCCGGGTTGCACACTGTTAAGGAGCAATATCTTTACGTAAAGATATCGACGAAGCACTTGCCGGGTTGCACATTGTTAAGGAGCAATATCTTTACGTAAAGATATCGACGAAGCACTTGCCGGGTTGCACACTGTTAAGGAGCAATATCTTTACGTAAAGATATCGACGAAGCACTTGCCGGGTTGCACACTGTTAAGGAGCAATATCTTTACGTAAAGATGCACTTGCCGGGTTGCACACTGTTAAGGAGCAAAGATATCGACGAAGCTAAACTATTAAAAATGGTAGATTGACTACAGGCAAAGCTGCAACTTTAACCAAACTTGGTACACAATTCTGGATTACTGGAAGAAGTAAATGATAGTACTGGACAGTATTACTATTGGCGTTATTTCTGTAAAACGTATAATATTTATTAAGTGTATGTACTGTACTACTGTGCACTGTGCGAAAGTTCTGAGCAAAAACAGATTTGCTTTAGTACTAATGAACTAGTGTACAGAAGTGTGTGATTAGTGTCATTGTTGTATCTACTATCAAACCGCTAACTGTTTACCAAATGTTTGTGATACTGTTGTGGTAATATCAAATACAGTAGAGACAATACGCGACACTCGGCGAGATATCGAGGGACAGCTATTGGAGCTCTCTCTAGCGAGTAGACCTGAAAACTACTGATTCTGTCATAAGAGCACGTGTATTTGAGTGTGAAGTTCTTGGTGTTATGTATACGTTTTCGGCGAGTTGACATAATGAAATATTAGCGTGTGTCATTCCTTGATATCTCCTCTCAACATGAGGGGAAAGGTATGTGCTGTGTTTGGCTGCAGTAACTATGAAGTAGAGAAGAATGCGCTGTCTTTCTTTCGCTACCCTCGTGACAATAAAATGTAAGTAATATTGTGTTTGCATATATATTCTTCCAGTGACAAAGAGATTTTTATAGACTTCATAATCTTCTGAACTTCTCGACTCATATTTTAACTAGCTTAAAATATAATACGCATATTTTATTGTATAGTGCAGCAGTTAACCTTCAATACCGATGTGTTGTTGTAGGTGTGATCTGTGGGCTTTGAAATGGCACAGGAGAGATTTGGATAAGGTGTACGAGAAAGAAGGGACTTTACACTTATGTACGAATTATAAGATCTGTTCAGATCATTTCCAGGCCAGCGACTTTAAAAATCCTCGACTATACAGCCAAGGGTATATTGCATTTTTACTCTAATTGTACGTAAATATTCCTCAAAGCATCACTATCGATAACATTTTCATACTTTTCTTTCTTTTATCCCTCTTCTCAGATTAAAGCCAGGATTTTATAGATTTTCTTTCTGTTAGTAGGCTTCATGTTAAGAGAAAAATTGTCCAGATTTTAAATGTTAATTTATTGCATTATGTGTGTAAGGAATGTGCCGATATTTTTATTGACAAGTGTCTTAATGTGATGATACAATGTTTCTTAAACGAGAAAAAAAGACAAATCTAACCGTAAAAGTTCAGGCAGGAATGCTAACGCAAAAAAAAGTAATGCATAAATGAAAGATCAAGCCATTTCACAGCAGTCCATTTCACATCTTGTTTATATGTCTAATTTCAGTCTTTAAATAATAACCTTTTAAATAATTCTTCATTCATTTATCCAGAATTGCTTTAGCAACTTCGAAGTTAATATCTCAATAATACTTTCTTTCTAGACGTAATTTATTTATCCATTTTCGTATATGCATTTCTATTGATATTTGAATTTAGCACGACTTTTCAGGTCAAGTCACTAGGAGCGCCACCGTCGAATTGCCTCCCATTTTAACAAGGCTAAATCCGTAAGTGTCACGTATTGTCTCTACTGTGTTTGCTAATATGGATCTACTTTGGTTGATATTTTTGAATAGATTACTTTTTATAATAAAATATCTGTAGAAAACAAGGGGAGTATTTAAATAATATAACATTTTTCGTAGCACATACAGTATTTTAAAGCTATTATAAATCAGTATATGAAGAAGACATGAGTTGACACAGGGGTGGATCGGGGAGGGAGAGATATATAGAAATAATCGAAAACGACTTATGTTAGTGTTGAGTCCATAGTTTTCGGGATCGCTGAGATAAATAGTGGCACTTCGATTTCGGTTTTAGTCTCCATAGGTATTGGGGTGAAAAGGAGTGGAAAAGAAAATATTCAAAATTACCTATACTAGGATGAATCCACTCGGCATAACTCTCAACCAGACTTGGCACCCACATGACATTATCTGGAGAAATATACTGTGGGGGTAAGATAGCCCTAGCAACCCTACGATTGTGGGTTGGAAGGGAGTAACATTAAAAATATCGAAAAACGATCAATATTATCGCCGAATCAATACTTTTGGGAGTAGCTGAGATGAATTCTGACATTCTGGATGCCATTAAGTCCACGTTCAGCCTCCATAGGTATGAAAGGGTTGAAAAATAAAATGTGAAAAATGACCGAGATCAGTGGTGAATCTACAGTTTTCGGGTTCACTAGGCCGAGTGGTGACATTCCAGTGGCAGTTGGAATCGTAGCACGACGAATAAATACATACAATTATCACTTACTTTTATTATTTGTCTGAAAAGGTCATCTTTTTTCCCAGATGGGGTGCAACAAGGACAAAGTTCCAGGCGAAACAAAATAATTTAAATACCAGGTGGCTCTCGAACGCCGTACTTTCTACTTATAAATGCCCCGCATGCACAAATGATGAGTGAGATGTCTACCAACTGATTTTCACAGGGGACCTACTGCCAGCGGGCAGGTTACGTCAGAATATAAAGAGATAAGAAACGGAGTGTCGCTCACAGCATGTTACTCAGCGCTGCCGGTCTAATGTACCACTTGCATTAATAAACATCGTTTTCGACCGCATAGTTCTAGGCTGGTGTATGGTACAACCGCACTATATTTGCTGTCTGCAGATCAGGAATGGCTAGTGTATTCAGCAGCGACGAATACACAGACATTATTTTTATCTGGACAATCTGGCCGGAATGCAGCAGAAGCTCCAAACAGACGTATGCCTTCTACACAAGTACTTCACCAAACATTATTAGTTTTTGTTTCATACATGCAACTCTTCCATCGAGTGGAATGTCTACACGTGTATACGAGTAAATTAATAAGTTACTAGATTTTCTTTTCTGCAGCTTTGGCGTGTCTACAAACAGTAGCGGCGATTAGGGGGTGGGGCGAGGAGGGACAGTCGCCCCCCCCTCCACTTTGTGGAGTAAACATTATATTTTTATTCCACTTTAGCCAGCTGGAACTAGGAATTATTTTAAAAAAGCTGTTTGTACAAACCTTGTTATCTTATCTGCTAATTCCTTCGTTTATTTTCTTTAAGTATTAACATAAACATTGACGGAAATACCCACAAAATGCTGTTCGTCGCGGCTAACCAATTTGTATAGCACTACGGCAAGTAGTGGAGACTTTGCATGTGCTGTGAGGATGGGTAGTAGGGGTACATATTTTTTGCCGAGGTCGTGGTCACTGAGTTATAATTCACCAACTTGCCGCGCGCATTCATCAGTCTGGCAGTCTCCTTAGTGTCTGTTAGTTTCTTAGTGAGTATTCAAATACTAAGTTATTTTTAATTGCATAATCATGCCGTACTTCTTTTTAATTATATGGGGCGAGTTGGCCGTGGGGTACGGGCGCGCAGTAATCGGGAGATATTAGTTTCGAATCCCACTGTCAGCAGCCCTGAAGATGGCTTTTCGTGGTTTCTCATTTTCACACCAGGCAAGTGCTGGTGCTATACCTTATTTAAGGCCACGGTCGCTTCCTTTCCTCGCATAGCCCTTTCCTGTCTCATCGTCGCCATAAATTCTATCTAAAGTGGAATGAAATGTAATATTTACTCTACAAAGTGGGGGTGGGAGCGACTGTCCCTCCTCACCCCATCCCGTAACCGCCGCTACTGTTTGTAGACTCGCCAGAGATGCAGTAAATGAAATCTAATAACTTTTTAATTTATACACTTATTTATATCGAGTTGATTGTATGGAACAGAAACTAATACTGTTCGGCGAAATATGTGTGTAGACTGCGTACGTCTGTTTGGAGCTTCTGTTGCATTCCGACCAGTTGTCCAGCTTAAAATAATGTCTGTATATTCACCGCTGCTGATCACACTAGACATTGCCGATATGTAGACAGCAAATATAGTGCGTCTGTACCATACACCAGCCTAGAACTATGCGGTCGAAAACGATGTTTACTAATGCAAAGGGTGCATTAGACCGGTAGCCCTGAGTAACATGCTGCGAGCGACACTTCGTTTCTTATCTCTTCATATTCTGACATAACCTGCCCGCTAGCAGTAGTTCCCCTGTGAAAATCAGTTGGTAGATATCCCGTTCATCATATGTGCATGCGTGGCATTTATAAGTAGAAAGTACGGCGTTCGTGAGCCACCCTTTTTTTCAAACTTTAAGAGAAGTCGTACACGCCCAAATCGGCAAATTTTGATATTTTCCTTTTTTAAAATTTATTAACGTGTGAATCATTCTGTTTAATATGGCATTTGTTTCATTCAAATATTCCAATATTTACTATTTTAAGTAATGAATTTAATATATTGGTGCACTTCTACTACAAGACACCTTTTGTGCAATGTATCACTAATTTACACATATCCTAGGAAGTATTCACTCTAGAAGGCTGTAGTTCAGCGTGTTTTGAAGAGAAAGCACCGTTTTATTAGTTGGTCATCCTGCTTGAGCCGCAATCGCAAGGTGCAGTGTTGTTTTTGGGGAGGATTTTAAAGCTCCTATTCCGCAGTAAGTGATGCTAACGGAAACGTTTACTTTTAAATGCAATTTACTCAAAATCACTTTTTCCGAAACAAATGTTCCCTTTTCACAGAAACTACTGGGTGTATTTTCGTGAACTGTTTACCAAATGCTTGTGATATTGTTGTGGTAGTATGGATCTACTTTGGTTGACATTTATTGAATAGTTTATTTTTTATAATTTTACTTATAAATCAGAAGAATTTAAAATTGGGGAATATATTTTTAAATATAACTTTTTCGTAGCACATACTTTAAAGCTATTACAGATAGGTGTATGCAAAAGATGTGTGTCAACATCATACTAAAGAAATACATTTATACATTCAACAGGCACTGAGAAAAAGGTACATTTTTCAGCTGTTTTAACATTGACGGGATACAGAATCACAACTCCCCTTAAATTAAACACAAGTCAATGCCTATAAAACTACGAAATATTTCGTAAAATATAAAACAACGTCACAATAAAAAGTACATACATTCACTTCACACATAATTCACAGGTAATACAAATCCTAAAAGCAAACATTCAAAAAAGTAACCGGGCAACGCATGGAGCAATTTCTAATTAAGGCACATTATTTGACCTATTTATGGTGAATGCTACGGAACAGGTCCTCTAGTATAACTTTAAAATTCTAGCTGTCACAAAAATAACAACGGCACATCTTCTCTCCAAAAACAGTTCGTCTTTTGGCTTACAAATATTCAACATCGGTTGTGTGCATAACTTGAACTTGCGTAATACAGAAAATAAAACCACCAAAAACTGCTGCGAATAAAGCTGAAAAATAACTCGGACATGGTGCTGCAGATAAATACTAGTCTGAAGATATTTACCGCTGCCACTAACATTTCGTCCGCCTCCGTAGAGTAACGGTGGCCCGCATTCGATTTGCATTTCTGCCAGAAATCTAAAAATGGGAGGAGGGCTGGTAAGTGGTTGAAATGGTACATGCAGCTCACTTCCATTGAGGGTGTGCTTGAAAGGAGCTGCACCACTACTGTCTATTATCTAGATATCGACTCTTATCTGTCTGCAGACAGAATTCACTTTCCCTATCCCAGCCTAGTGCTGATTCACGGCAGACTGAATTAGATCTGCATGTTTTAACTTAATGGAAAGCTGTTACTGAATTATTTACTTCTTCGCAATAAAGGTGCATGATAAAGCATCATTCTTTTAGAAAAGGTATTGGTAATAAACTGTAAGTGTCCGTGTTTACAAAAGGCAAATAAAAGAGGTCATGTTTCTTACCTTGGCCAAAGACCTCTCTGTGCAATAAAACTGGTACCAAAGAGTTGTAGGTGTGACGGTATTGTATAGTAACAATGTTGCTAAGAGCCGACCGGGTTTTATGTCGGCGAATATTGCAGAAACCTGCTGCTGGGTGTGAGGTCCTAAAACGGTGGGATACTCCGCGATAATCCCTTGTCTGTGGAGTCTCAAGGAAAGTCGGTATTGTGTAGCTCCTGAATATATTAGCAACTTTTAAGTGAATGTTCCACACCTTGTAGTGCCAGGTCGAACCATTCGGAGATAAACCCTCTTACCAGCAGCATACTACACTTCATGGAATTGGAGTATAGTGTGAGTTAAAATGTTTAAGACTAGTCCGTTTCATGAATTATTTTAGCTGTCACCTATATATATAAAATAACATGTCTTGACTGACTGACTGACTGACTGACTGATTCATAATTGCCGAACCAAAACTAATGGACATAAAGAAATGAAACTTTGAGAATACATTTATATTCCAGTGTTGGTGCTCACTAAGGGAGGAATTTTGGATAATCCATCGCTAAAGGGGTGAAAAGGGGGGTTAAATGTTTAAATGAGTACATCTGTATCTCAAAAACACAACAGATTACAGACGTAAAAATTGGTATTTGGAATCTCCTTTGAAAATAAAGAAACCCGTATTAATTTTGTTTTCGGAACATCCGCTTAGGTGCGTGAAAAGAAGTGAAAATTGTGTTGAATTCTTTTTCTGAGGACACTTATATCTCAAAAACAGAATATAATACAGATATAAAAATTGGTATTTGGAATCATCATTAAAACTAAAGAAACGTGTATTTTTAGTTTTCGGTAAGCCCACTTAAGGGGGTGAAAAGAAGTGAAAAACGGGGTGAATTTTTAAAGTGAGTATATCTCAAAAATTGAACATGTTTTAGACGTGAAAACTGGTGTTTGGAATCACCTTTAAAAATAAAGAAACATGTATTTTTGTTTTAGGAAAATTCACTTAACGGCGATGTGCGGTGGGGTGAGGGGGTGAGGGTGGTGTGGAAGAAGTGAAAAATATTGAATTCCTTTCATAATGATACTTATATCTCAAAAACTGAAGATGTTACAGACGTGAAAATTAGTACTTGGAATCTCCTTTAAGAATCAAGAACACGTATTTGTTTTCGGAGAATCCACTTAATGGTGTTGATATTTCCTAAGCTCAATTCAATAGACCTGTTGAAACCAGCTTTCCTATTCGATGAAAGTATCAAAAACACCACCGACCCTCAACGCACCAAACCTGGAAAGGAACCGCACAATATTAGGACTGACCAGACCGTCACCATATCAGGGCGCATGGTTCATCTTCCTGCACGTTTCCTTGAAATTCGCGTGAGCGAAGCCGTGGGTAACATATAGTCTTTATATATACAAACAATGTTGTTGTTTGGGTCGTCAGTCCATCGACTGGTTTGATGTAGCTCTACATGCCACCCTATTCTGAGTTACACTTCGCATCCTACATCTACTCGAATCTGTGTGTCATATTCATACCTTGATATACCCCTGACGTTTTTACATTCTACGCATCCCTCGAAAATAGCTGAACAACTCCTGGGTGTCTTAAGATAAGTCTCTTCTTCTAGTTAAATATCGCCAAATCGTTCTACTCTCACCAATTGGATTCAGTATCTCTTCATTCGTGAATCGATCTTCCCATCTCACCTTCCGTATTCTTCTGTAACACCACATTTCAAAAGTTTCTATTCTCTTTCTTTCTGAGCTAGTTATTTTCCATGTTTCACTTCCATACAATGCCGTGTTCCAGATGAAAGTCTACTAAATCGTCTTTCTAATTGCTATATCAATGTCCGAAGTGAGTAGATTTCCTTTCTTAAGATAGGCCTCCTTACTTATGATAGACTGTACCGTATTTACACGAATAATACCCGCATATTTAAAAAAAATTGAGGCACGAAATTGGGGTGTGGGTTTTATTTGAGTCATTGTTGGCATTTCTTTTTTAAAATCAGCCTTCCTAAAGTTAGGGTGCGGGGATTATTCGAGTAAATACGGTACTTTATGTTCTCCTTACTTCTGCCATCGTTAGTTATTCTACTGCCCAAGTAACAATATTCATCTACATCATGCATGTTTTAATCTTTTATTTCCTGCATCATGTGACTTCATTCGACTACACTCCATTCCTACTTTTGTTTTAGATTTATTTATTTTCCTCTTAAGAACTTCCATTGTTTTTGCCGCTTCATTGTTATGAGAAAAAACGTGTTGTACGCATGATGTCTTACATTGCAAATTGTTTTAAAAATGTTAACAAAGGAGTGATTATCCTGTTGATTATTATTCTTAAGGCAAAATTCACCATGATCATAATTCTTGGTTGAGGGACATGAAAGGCCACTGTCATTCCGTCTCTGTATGTAGTTCGAGCTTATTTTTATCCCAATGACGACAGTGGTGAGTATTCTGGAAAGCGATGAATACCGAGACTCACTTGTCGCAACAATCAAGACGTCGTTACCCCACTTGAACTCAGTCCAGAACTCGTAAACTGAAAGGAAATGAGAATCCAAATATACGGAAGGTCGAGTAACGCGAGTTCTTATAAGTCGTTGTTGGTTTACTCATCAAGAGGCTTGCAGCTTAATGCTTATCAGTTTTCTGTGTTCATATCCACCGTACGAAATTTTACTGAAGGAACAAATCTGATTATAACCTTTCCAGACAAGTAATCCTAAATCTAGGTTTTGCATGCACCGAGGAATCATGGAGAATGAAATAATTTCAGAATTGGATTTTAAACAAATGGGTAAAACACATCGGTCATAATATTATTTGTTCCGCACAATATGGTAATATGGATATTTATACAGTTACATTACTTAATTTATGGAACTTTCAAGCGAAAGAAACTAACGCTTTTTCAAACAAAATACTATGTATAATTTGTTTTAAAAAAGCCATTCTTTCATTTAGCGTCAACTGAGTTAATATAACTTAAGATTTTTGAATTACAAAATATAATACTGTCATGAATAAAACACCTTCTGTTTTATCGCTCCAGTCCAGGATGACACACACACACACACACACACACACACACACACACACACACACACACACACACAATTATATTCAACCATGAATGACCACACTCACTAATTAATGCCTATTTACTACCTTATGTCCCCTTCACACATCAGGTAGTCCGGCTAGTTAGTATTACCTGAGACGGCTGTTATGCTTATTGACTGTCCCGCCTTACTTTCACTTCTTTAAGTCTAGTGACCCCACACAACAGCTGCGTGCAGACAGGGCTGCTGGCAACTAATCGGATCTCGATAACAATAATGATTACAAATCTACCCACTATCACAACAAAAATTAGCTATTTTCTAAACAATTTTGTGTTAGAAAAGCTGGCCTATTCAGCACATTGTGAAATAAAATTATTTTACTGCATATGTGCGAATCAGTAGCCTCCGTGGCTCAGGCGGCAGCGCGCCGGCCTCTCACTGCTGGGTTCCGTGGTTCAAATCCCGGTCACTCCATGTGAGATTTGTGCTGGACAAAGCGGAGGCGGGACAGGTTTTTCACCGGGTACTCCGGTTTTACCTGTCATCCTTCATTCCAGTGACACTCTCCAAAATCATTTCATTAATAATTCATTAATCATTGCCCCAGAGGAGTGCGACAGGCCTCTGCAGCCGGCACAATTCCCATCCTTGCCGCTAGAAGGGGTCTTCATTCATTCACTTTCTGACACGGTCAAATGACTGGAAACAGGCTGTGGATTTTCATGTGCGATAAAGCAACTTTGCCGAACACTTTGCCGCCTACTCTGCTGTATTACATCACTACCTTCAAAGCTTGGCTGTAAACATCTCAACTCGTACGTAAAACACCACCTTCGATCCTCGTAACATATATAACTATTCTGTTCTAAACAGCTCATTGCCTGCTATACATCATAGCCTTCTCAATAAGCTTCACAGTTATGATACATAATGCAACTACCTTCGTGATATACAGGCTCCGATGTCGTCATGCAAAGAGGCGAACAGTTTCCTCCTTCCGACCCTCGGTTTGCAAGCACATGATTCATCTGTGCCTCGTAGTTAAGAAATATTCCCGAATGACAGCTGAGATCATTAACACATGTAATAGTTTGATACCTAGTAAGTGAGGTCTATGTAAATTTAGGAGAAGTTGGCTTAAATTGTGATCAAAGTGTTCAAAGCATAACGATTATTTTGCTCGTTCATGTAGCCAAAAATCGCAATTATTGTGCATTGATAAAAAAATATGGAGGCAACTAACGTACAAAAATAATAATAAGGCTTGCCACTATACATCTGTATGTATGTAGGGGCTGCCTGGCCGGGCCGGTAAAGGCGTTCTCGATTCGCCCGGAAGGACGTGGGTTCGAATCCCCGTCAGGAATCGTAAAATTTAAGAAACGAGATTTCCACTTCCGGAGGTGCATATGGCCCTGAGGTTCAGTCAGCCTACACCAAAAATTAGTACCAGGCAAAGGCGGCCGGGCGTAGAGCTAACCACTCTACCCCATCACGTGCCGAGGTTACGAATGGTGGAAGCCTTTACCTTCCACCCCTCCAAGGGCCTTCATGGCCTGTACGGAGGTGACTTTGCTTTTACTTTGCTCTGTATGTATGTATGTTGGGTATTCAGCCCAAAGACTGGTTTGATCCTCCACAGCTCCACCAACACCTGTCATAGATAGCCTAGGGGTCACTAAAGAGGCATACTAGGGAAAATATAGGAGCGAGGTAGTTTCCCGTTGCTTTCCTCACCGGGCCAGAAGTTTCCATTACATATCAGTCTGCCAAGCCCACTGAAATGCATGCACCAACATTCTCTATGACTGATATTATCACACCATTCATAACAGGCACTGGCTGCACAAGGAATGGTATTACTAGCATCGCTCATTCCTCAGTCACTTTCATATTTACCACGTTTCCATGGGGATTGAAATCGATTTGAATGCGCTTTCTGTACTCAGTACGTTACCTGTTTCCATGTAAGGTTCAGTTCGTATTCAGATCGATTTGAATACGACACTCGTAGTTTACGAGATCGCGCGAGGCCGTACGAGAATAATCCGACGTGTAGCGCTTGACATCAACGGCGAACCCTAACCAAATAAGAGTAAATAAAGAACTCCTCGTGCATTATTACCTAAGGAATGTAAAGTTCGTGATACAAACTTGTTTCTTGTACAGCCTTATAGACCATGCAATCCCCGAAAGCAATGGAGTTTAAAAACTGTGGTATTGTGCCTAATAGTGCATTAGGTTTTCGTAAATTTGATCCATTCATTTGAGAGATGGGAGAAAGAACGATTGGGGCGACGGAGGGAAACGACATTCTTCCTGCAGCAGTTGCAGGCACAGAATATGGTTTTCCTTCCGTCTAAGGTAAGCAAAAGAAAGCATATGAAGAAAAGGTGGTACTGGGTAAAAGAAAGGAGTAAGGCCTGGTGGGAGCGTATAGTACAACGTTATTTCATAGAAGATGATTTGGTTAGACAACTTCAGGATGAGTTCTTCGACATTTAAGTTCATATGTGTGCGTCTTGAACCACACCTCAAATCAAACAAGTTTTTCGCGAGCAAACCAATGTCTGTTGAGGAAAATATGAGATAGCTTTGCACAAACTAGCTTCATGTGCTGAATATCAGTTTCCGTCGAAGAGATTGTGTATTTCCTCTCCTCGTATTATTTCCGATAACGTTATACTCTCCTCCCGCGTCCACAGATTTCTGCTAATACTACACATTACAAGATATTAGAATCATTACGTAATGACGGTTTTCACTTTACAAAGGTGAGAGGACAACCACCTGCTAAAAAGTATTTCAAATCTCCCCTCATTTTTTCACTGAAGATGGCTCAAACGAGCCGAAACATGTTTGAATTTGTTTACTCCGTCTAATGACGGAATATTTATTGTATTGGATTAGGAGGATACTCTCATTTTTCACCTTTGTAAAGTGAATACTACACATGGTAAAATATATAAGGAGCAGTAAGCTGAAATCAACTGAACAGGAACGAAATCGCAGGAAGCACATGATAAACAAACTACAATGGAGAATCCGTAGCATTTTCAAATCGATTTCAATACGTTCCACGTTTCCATGATACTATATCCGTACTGAGTACGATTCGATCCCACTTTCTAGTAGGATCGACTTTGAGACTCAGTATGAAATGAGTCCCTGTTTCCATGAGGTTTTCGATACGGAAAACATATTCAGATCGATTTGAATTCCCCATGCAAACGTGGTAATTGTTAAAGCCAAGGATAAGACTGAGACAGATCAATGAAAGTAACAAATTTATTCTAGCCCATACCAGAAGACATAGAGCACTGTAAACACTACATCTCGCCAGCAAAGGCATACCATACCTCTAGATCAGGGGTTTCCAAATAGCGGCCCGCGAAGACTTTATAAATGTTTTTTAAGAAATGTGAAGAAGAATTTACGAAAAATATTTGGTAGCTCGTTCAAAAATGTATTCATTTTTATATCCTGTATAGACCATAGTCAGAACTAATTCATTCTTTAATAATTATTATCTCCTGTTTTTTAATATTCACTTCTGCTGAATAGATTCTTTGAGTTAGTAAAATGAAAATTCAAGCTTCGCCGAAAAATGAGCCCTCACAAATACCAGTTCTAATTCTTAACAATTATTAAAATGGCCTTGGGATCCATACCAATTCTTGAACTACATGCCAACCTCACTGTGGTCTTTTTATTCAACGTACCATGCAATGAATATCAAGAAATACTTTAAAAGCCATTGGTGTAAGAAGCGGTTTTATTTCTTCGTTCTTCTCTCATTGGCATTATTGGCTGGTACACAGTGAAAATGTTCATAGAAGTACTCCTGGAAGTACATTGTTGGGATTTTAGCATTGTGCCCTTCACACTACTACCACTAAATTGTCCTTTTTGTTTTAACTACATTATTAATTTTAGTTTGTGTTTCGTTTTACTTTTCTCATTTGTCAAATATTAATTCAAATGAACTGACATTGCTGGGTGCTCTTCTTCCAAATTCAATCGACCTGGTTATCATAGTGATTATTCTTAATTTCACTCTTTTATGCAATGGTAAAATGGTGTTTTAAGCAATTAAAGTTATTAAACCTTCCTTCCAATTTCATATTGTATTTTGTATACTGGTACCTCTGTCCTATTTGCGGAATTTTACGAAAATTGGCCTACTGTTAAAGTGCGGCCCGCAGTCATGCTCCAGGTTTCCAATGTGGCCCTCGAGTTCTTACTAATTGGAAATCCCTGCTCTAGATGATCAAAAATACAGTGCAGATTTTGAGGGATTCCTTTCATGCACCTTCTGGCACTCTCCTTCAAGGAATTAAGTTGCATTGCTTGTAAATATTGCCCAATAGCTATAATGTAATTTCAATTGTTTAAAGTGTCTGTATGATAGAAGGTTAGGTTTTATAAACTGCATTTAGTTGTACATTTTAGACTGGGTTTTAATTTGCACGTTTTCAATATCATGTATGTTACGTATAGGCTTGTTATGAATCAACAATAAAACTCACTGCTATAAACCTATATAACAAGAAGAAAGTCAAAACCAGAACTCACCATCAGGTCGGGAAAATGCGTAAAATGTACTGCTGTATTCACTCTCAGCGGACATTGGAGTGCTACAGGTTGGTGAGGGAGAGATGAGTGATATATAAGTGAAATATAAGCAAGTTCGAGTGAAGGTGGAAGGTTTGGTTGTTTAGCGAGATGCAGTGAAGTGTTCTGGAAATGAGGAGGTGTTAGCAAGTGGAAAAAGTGAGTTAAGTGGGGTAGGAAGCTTAATTTTGGTTGCACGTGAGTCTGGGCAAACAGTGAGGTTAAGTAAGGTGAGATTGCATACCGACTAGCTGAACAAAGAGCCTGCCAATGACAATCTATTCACTTATGTGATACCGGTGAATGTCTTGCCGCACATATTGCAACGGTGGATCTTCTCGCCAGGGTGAACGCCTGAGTACTAATATTGCATCGGCGTCTTCCCTTACCAATGTGAGCCAGCGCATGCAATCTTGGTGACTGTATGTTAACACTTAGTGCAACTGCAGTGTCTACTGCTGTATTCTTAGTAATAGCACCGAGTAAGTGGCAGGGTCACATAGCTGTCAGCTTGCATTCGGGATGCTTTCTGTGGTTTATCGTTTTCTTTCTTTTCTTTTTCTTTTTTTCTTTTTTTTTGCTATTTGCTTTACATCGCACTGACACAGATATATCTTATGGCGACGATGGGACAGGAAATGCCTAAGAATTGGAAGGAAGCGGCCGTGGCCTTAATTAAGGTACAGCCCCGGCATTTACCTGGTGTGAAAATGGGAAACCACGGAAAACCATCTTCAGGGCTGCCGACAGTGGGGCTCGAACCCACTATCTCCCGATTACTGGATACTGGCCGCACTTAAGCGACTGCAGCTATCGAGCTCGGTTTTATCGTTTTCATACCAAGCAAATGGTCTTGCTGTACCTTAATTAAGGCCACGATTGCTTCCTTCCCGCTCCTAGCTCTTACCTATCCCGTCGTAGCCATAAGATCTATCTGTGTCGGTGCGACGTAAATACGCTTAGTATTTTCATCTTCCATAAATGTCTCCTGCCCCCATTCGAAGGAAATGATAATATTGGTGTATAGTCACTTGTATAGTTGTATTTTCGTCGTGCTGCACGCAACTTCGTGGCATTGTGGCAATTTATTTACATTCGCAACACATTACATTTTCACAAAAATGTGCTATTCAGTAATAATGCAATGAATAAATTTCACGAGAAGCATTACGTCCGTTAAATTTACATTACTCACCCATGAAAATAACATACCTAACACCGAGCTCGATAGCTGCAGTCGCTTAAGTGCGGCCAGTATCCAGTGATCGGGAGATAGTGGGTTCGATAGTGTGTTGGTGCGACTTAAAGCAAATAGCAAGCAAAAAAAAACATACCTAACCTAAATTATGAGGACTCATTATCTCAATAAGGACTATTTATGTAAATCCCCATGCGGTAAATTTAGAGAACGGGCATGCAATATACTTAACATGAAGGTCTGAAGCCACAACTACCCAAAGAATGCTCTCAGACACTATATATTACATTCGCAAGTACCATTCATAACATTCGTTCAGACCGCACCAATCGATCAACTGATGGACTTGGCGCGCATAGTACAGTACGCCAGTACACGAAGGCAGTGATAAAACCAAAGAGTAAGAAAATATTATAATTATTATAATATTCTATATAGGACCACATATCTTTTTAACGCGTTTATTTCCATAGAATGGATATTTTTGCTTCGCTAATGGAGGCAATTTCTGTGGTGTAGTGGTTAGCGTGATTAGCTGCCACCCCCGGAGGCCCGGGTTCGATTCCCGGCTCTGCCACGAAATTTGAAAAGTGGTACGAGGGCTGGAACGGGGTCCACTCAGCCTCGGGAGGTCAACTGAGTAGAGGTGGGTTCGATTCCCACCTCAGCCATCCTGGAAGTGGTTTTCCGTGGTTTCCCACTTCTCCTCCAGGCGAATGCCGGGATGGTACCTAACTTAAGGCCACGGCCGCTTCCTTCCCTCTTCCTTGCCTATCCCTTCCAATCTTCCCATCCCTCCACAAGGCCCCTGTTCAGCATAGCAGGTGAGGCCGCCTGGGCGACGTACTGGTCATACTCCCCGGTTGTATCCCCCGACCAAGAGTCTGAAGCTCCAGGACACTGCCCTTGAGGCGGTAGAGGTGGGATCCCTCGCTAAGTCCGAGGGAAAAACCGAACCTGGAGGGTAAACAGATGATGATGATGATGATGATAATGGAGGCAATTATTCATGACACTCAAGCAGCGTGAACTTTATTGTACGCACGTAATTTAAATCTTTCCATTCATGCGCAAAAGGAAACGTCCAATTTACTCAAACATTGCATACATAACTGTTCACCAATTGCTTCTAGATCCGACTATCTCAAGCTCAGATTTCATATGGAGTCAACGATATTTCAATCCAGCTTGCAGTGTTATAATAGCCCCGTGCGCTCGGCGCCTATACTAGTTGTAACGGTTTCGCAGAGTGCCTGTGCTGATTGTATCCCGTGATGGGTCCTTGTGCTGATTTGGAGATTTACCAGATGGCCGATAATATTTTTCTCTATTAAATCAAGAAAATCTCCCATGTAGCTAAGAAAATTCCCGTCGCCAAAATTCACTACTATTCGTGCTGTAAATGTAGAGATAAGTTTACGTAAATGAATACCAACTAATATGAATGTCCTGGTGTAAAATGACCATATATGAAGAAATCTGTTAGAAATAAGGTCCTTTCTAAATGACGATCGAATCTCAGCGGTCAGCTGGTTACGAATTACTTTAATTAAAAGTCCTATACATTAAAAAGACACAAATGTTTACTGTTTAGCTGTATTGTTTTATATAGTTCAGAATAACTTTGGCTACTTCCTGCCTCTACGCCAACGGCCGTAGCCGTGTTAAAACACCGGATCCCGTGAGATCTCCGAAGTTAAGCAACATTGGACGTGCTCAAGATTTGGATGGGTTGCCACGCGCTGTTGGTGGGGGTAAGGGAATGGACGAGCGGAAAGGAACTGACCACCCTACCGTACGTAAACTCCGGCTCAGGCACACCTCTGCGGAGGTTCGGACCTGCCTTCGGGCAGAATACACCCTTACCTTACCCTGCCACTTGACTGCTCTGAACACAAGGCACGGCCTTAAGATCACCAATCACATGTCAACAGCGCGCATCCTTGGCGGCGGGAAGCTTCCAAACTTATGACATCTGAACTCTGAAAGACTATAGTATTACACATTACTAAAACATATCTTTTTCAGATACCTTCTGCTGTTCGCATGAAAATTATAGTGATTGCAAATACAAAGTGTTTCTTTGAATTTCACGGACCACCTGTCATAAATAATTCAAACACCTACGTTACTTCAATGCTATCCTGGTACAGTATGTGCCTTGGGTTGTGGTTCACTTCTGACGAAGCGAAGTCAAGCAATCGCGAAACGCAAAGTTTCCGAGCATTAAGCCTACAGGGTGTAATTGAAGTATGGTGCGTCATTTGAACTGGTGGTGGAAGATGGTATTCTAAGCAAACATCTTCAAATAGTTTACTCCTATTTTAATTAGTGTAGGAGAAAACTCACAAATCTTCGGTCAATGTTTTTGTGAAGCCAATAGACACTGGATACTCCCCTCTGCTAAACGGAACATCGGCACGGCTGTGATTGTACCAGGTCGCCCTCCCCTCCAAGGCTGTCATTAACGGTCAATGTGTCCCATGGTCAGTGCACTGCGACCTGCAGATAAGCTCTGAGTATAAGCGAAAAGGCTGTATGTATCATATAACGAAATGTGCGATATCGTTTTAATTTATAATGAGGCAAAAATAGACGAATGTGGACGAATGTGTCAGGAAAGTTCTCCTAGTCGTAGACATCCAAGAGATCGGGCGTTTCCCACTTCTACAGAGACTTCCACATCGGGGCTGGTTATCGTAAACAAACAAACAAACAATACATAAATAAATAAATAAATAAATAAATAAATAAATAAATAAATAAATGATGGTTTTTTATGTCCCACTAACTACGTTTACGGTTTTCGGAAACGCCGAGGTGCCGGAATTTATCCCGCAGGAGTTATTTTACGTGACAGTCAATCTACCGACACGAGGCTGACGTATTTGACCACCTTCAAATACCACCGGACTGAGCCAGGATCGAATCTCCCAAGTTGGGGTCAGAAGGCCAACGCCTCAACCGTTTGAGCCACTCAATCAATCAATCAATCAATCAATCAATCAATCAATCAATCAATCAATCAATCAATCAATCAATCAATCAATCAATCAATCAATCAATCAATCAATCAATCAATCAATCAATCAATCAATCAATCAATCAATCAATCAATCAATCAATCAATCAATCAATCAATCAATCAATCAATCAATCAATCAATCAATCAATCAATCAATCAAATTCTAATTCTTTCTGTTAGGTTGCAACAACAACAACAATAACACCAACATAAATTTGTTTGCGTAGGGGTTTTAAAAGACGAGCACCGACCGCTATTCTCTTATTATCAGCTGATTCCTCCCCTCCTCATCCCTGCCAACGGGCAAAATCCTACTTGGAGTACGCAACACATTCCCCTCACAGATCTTGGCCTCGTCTCAACTCCATCTAGCTTCATCAGACTTAATCGAAACAGACTTTCAACCTATTAGGTCGTGTTACGTACATGTAGTACGTGTTGAAGAGATGTTAAGTAGAGAACAAAAAATGGCAAGCCGGACACCAGTGGGATCCGAACCCACAACCTCCCGATTTCGCGTCGGTTGCTCTACCAGTTGAACTATAGTGGCCTAGGCCATCTTTGTTCTGTTTGAAAGGATCTGAGCTGCTGCTAGCACACTGTAGAGTGCGTTTAAGTCACCCGTTGTGGGGCATGTCAATGAATATTGAATTTTCACGAATTTAATTTTCAAACAGAACAAAGATGGCCTAGGTCACCATAGCTCAATTGGTAGAGCAACCGACGCGAAATCGGGAGGTTATGGGTTCGGATCCCACTGGTGTCCGGCTGGCCATTCTTGCTCTGTACTTAACATCTCTTTAACACGTACTACATGTACGTAACACGACCTAATAGGTTGAAAGTCTGTTTCGATTACAATGCGGTCGTGAAAATTCAATATTCATTCATCAGACTTAGTTTGCCACTGCTGCCCGAAGAGTTATTGAAAACCTAAAAACATTTACTTTTTAATATTTAATGTTTAAAGATAGCTGACAATCACCTCGTAATGGTTGCTTAGAATAGTCTCTTCTGTGACCTGTTAAACGGACATTCCTTATTTCAATTACACACTGTCTATCCGGTTTACACGGAATAAACCCAAAAGATATGTATGCTTCTAATTGTTTTATTATTACACATGATACCTTCCATCACGAAATGTCCAGCTATCCGCATGTTAGTTAATACTTCTGCAAGTTCATTTCATGAACGCCTGTCCTGCATATCAAGTAGAAAGACGATCAGTTTCTCAAACACGAGTTAAGAGTGGCCTTTCCAAGGTGTACAGGAGCCGCAATTACTGGCCATAGGTGTTCCATCTTATCATATTAAGGTACGTTATTTCATTGCATATAATTGTAGTGGTGTATAATGAACTGCTCTAGTGTTAATGAGCACTATGTATTCATGAAGTGTGATACTCTTCTCTCTTTCGCGTATTGCATAATTAATAGCAATAGGTTTTTTTTGTCAGTTTGCCTTCTGGCCCGATTTAATAATCTTCTGACGAAACGGACCAACGAGGAGGCGTCTCTCTGGAAAGAACCAAACGCTGTTCATATTTTCTTGCTATTGATTTTTAATTCGCACTGACTCAGATAAGTCCTCGTCGAAAAATGGGGAAACCATCGAAAACCATCTTCAGAGGTTCGTGAACCTAACCATGCAGCCAAATCGCTCTAGCGCTCTTCACAGTTACATATTAGGATGATGGTGATAATCAGATTGGTTAAAGATAATATTATAATACTATTTTATTCCATTAATTAGCAGTTAATTATTAATTAAAGTAGTTTCTAGATACTGTATATAGTCTTAATAACTTTTAAATTATTTCGCTATCCATTGTATGCTCTGGTGAAGTATAAGAGAGGGTCGTGAGCCCCAACTACGCCACATACAAAGGCATGAAATAAATAAATAAATAAATAAATAAATAAATAAATAAATAAATAAATAAATAAATAAATAAATAAATAAATAAAAATTAAACAAATCTTCAACTTATTGAACAGTTACAAATCCAAGGCAACGTGGCTCATTGAAATTGAAAACGATATGAAAAACGCTGGAATTAAAAGAGATACGATAGAAAACAGAACACATTTCAGAGAAGTAACCCGAAATGCAGGATTTCAGGAAAGAAGGAAGTTAATAACTGAAAAAAATGGACTCAAGATGGAAAGGAGCAACATTATAAGAAAAAGAATAAGTTTGGAAACGAAGACAGTTAAATGTAAAGGAAAGTAACCAAAGTTGATTTATCGTACCCTCAAAAGGGTTATAATAATAATAATAATAATAATAATAATAATAATAATAATAATTGTACCGGGAGGTACACCTCTACGCCGCGCGTTCGAAATGAGCGCCTAAAAGAACTCCTCTATCTACCAAATGTGAAACCAATAATACAAGAAGTTAGAACTTTACTCAGAAGATAGATGTCACCACAGAAATCTGATATAATTTTGTTATTGTGAAGTTTCCTGTACTGTGTGAATTTCTACTTGCTTTGTTTGCCCTTCATCAAGAAGTTTGGACATTCTTCCATAGATGTCACTGCGGAAAAACTATGATTATGCACCCTGGTGCAAAGTGAAAGAACTTTTGATTTAAAGAAATTTTGTATTCATAAGTTGTTTTTACTAATTGATGCTCATTTATTTTTGGGTTGACAATATTTATCTTTTCTTTATGCCAGTTTTGAATCTAGCCAATCCCAAATTTTCAACCTATTACTGCATTCTTCTTCGATTTTGAGTGTAACTTTTAAATCCACCAATAAATTGAGAGGGTGTGGGTGGTTTATTCGTGAAAGGTCTCGAACTTTATAACTTTATAACTTTATAACTTTTAACTTTATAAACTGCGGATTTTCACGTCTCTTGGCCAATTGATCATCATCTAACCTAGTGTGTGTGTCAAGCAGGAGGCGGGAGGCGCCTCTTTCATCAGGCAGCGGTACATCGACAAGGTAATGGCCACATACCATCTTTATTTCTTGCAAGCTCCGCAGTTTAATCTGAGGAAAAGGTCCGAATCTTCAACTATGTAACCTAGTTTTTCTACAGATGTAACTTCTGCCGGCTTATGTAATAACTTCATAAAATCTTTAACTGTAAATCGGGGATAGAGAGTGATGTACCCTCTCGAGCTCCCCTTCATATTGGTTTGAGGTGACTACGTTTTGTAATTGGTTTTCTTCCTTCCCGTAATGTCTCAATTTATTCTTCTACGAGATACCTCCATAGTTTGGGAATAGCCCCTTTTCACCAGCCTAGTGCCCTTTAGGTTTTAAGTGCTCATATCCAGGAGTCCTAGCATTCGCCTCCTTTCATTTTGTGTTCGGGCCATTTATTTAACTGTTATTCCTTTTACACGAAGGCCCTATAGGTTGGGTACGAGATACCCCTGTTTCATTTGTAAGTTGGGCCATGGAAGGCCAAAAGGTGTAAGAAATTTCTTGGTGTTGCCTTGAGTAGGCTTGAAAACTGAGAGCCTGTTAGCTCTTTTTCAAAGTAAGATTACTGTACGCCTCCTGGAGGCTAGATGTTGAATTTTGGGAGCAAGTGCTCCATGAATTTAGGGGACGTTTGCCCATTGAACAAATTTGTGTTCGTTTGTAAATTTGAGCTGGGAGCTCAAAATTGTAAAATTAGGGGCTTGAAGCCCAAGAGTGTTAAAATTCTGAAATTTTGGATTTCTTTCACCTCTGCGATCCACGACAAACCCCGGAACAACAACAACAATAATAATAATAATAATAATAATACTAATACTAATACTAATACTAATAATAATAATAATAATAATAATAATTCTGAATGAAAAATGGCGTCAAATTTCCCTTTGGGAAAAAGTCAAATGATCATATATATGTCTTTCAATAAATGAAACACCAGGCGAGTTGGCCGTGCGGTTAGGGGCGCGCGGCTCTGAGCTTGCATCCGGGAGATAGTGGGTTCGAACCCCACTGTCGGCAGCCCTGAAGATGGTTTTCCGTGGTTTCCCATTTTCACACCACGCAAATGCTGGGGCTGTGCCTTAATTAAGGCCACGGCCGCTTCCTTCCAACTCCTAGGCCTTTCCTATCCCATCGTCGCCATAAAACGTATCTGTGTCGGTGCGACGTAAAGACACTAGCAAAAAATGAAACTTGAACTACTGAAAATGATTAATTTATTTTCATCTAATGAATCGTTTATGAGAGGCATATGCATGAAATTTGGAGTCGACTAGTGAAGGATCCAGTGTATTGAAATGGGGAAGCTGACTCAGGGCCTATGGGGCTACCAGAAATGAAATAATCAGTTCGCTAGAGTATGATGAGCTGAGACCACTTTGATAAAAGAACCTTCTATATCTTATGCCTCTCAATCATGGCCATCCATCAATACTTCACATCACAGCCTGCACGGTTGCTAGGTAACATCGCGTCACATATTTTGTATCGCTAATTTCGTGACGTAAATTTTCAAATGAACCCCAGCCGTAACACATATTTACGTCAAATTAATAAATTGTGGTGTTCGATAGGGCTATTGTTAAATGCCATACTGAGGCAGTGGAGATCGACAGTTCCTTGAATAATGCGCATTGCTATTTCTGGACACTCTGCTTTGTGCAGATGACCAAGATTTCTTTGCCAATAGAACTCCATACACTATCTACACTTCATGGCTAAACACTATAAAATGGTCATTTTTGACACAAGACAGCAGTAATGGATTTTCAGTGGAGAGAACGAGTTAGGACTGAAATCTGATTTGAGATACAAAGTCAGCAATTTTGGATTATTTGGGATACAAAATGACTTACCTAGAGAATCAAATATCGAGATTAAAGTACGAAAATTGCTACAGAGATCTCAGCATAACAATTAGGTTTTAAACAATACAAAAGCACACAAGACTAGAGATTTATAAATTTATGGCAAGATCATTTCCCACCAATTGCAAACGAGGCTTCGACAATTCAGAAATAGGATGCCCGAAGAAGTACTGGAGGTTACAGTTTATTACATCACGAACAGAATGAAGAAATAACAATACAATACAATGGATTTATTTTGTCTGGCAAGATTAAGGCCATTAGGCCCTCTCTTCCATCTAACCAGAAAATACAGTATCTACATATGCAAAATTGAAATAAATACACTTACAATTGGAATATCTTGCAACTACTAAACAATACAATATTATGATAAAAATTAAAAATAGGAAAAATAGGAGAATGATGATGATGATGACGACGATTTTTATTTACACAATTATGACATCATTAACTAATTTCTATTAACCTTGGTAATAACTGTGGGATTATATAAAGTCTATACTTTGAGGAAGGCTAAATAAATATTTCCATGACATTACTTAGTAGGTAGCGGTGACAAAGTCGCCTAAAATTAGCAGGTGAGGCTCCTCTGACAAGGCCCCCGCTAGAGGCGCTACTATTCAACCTCACATGAACACCTCGGTTGGCGGTATTTCTACACGTTGTATGGTAACTGGTGACGTCGTATTGTTAAAATACGTCAATTATATTACAATGGTGTACTGTTGCGTACCGTTTTGTAAACAAGGCTCTAGAAATAAAGTTCCTGGAACTAGTTTCCATGTATTCCCTTGCCCAGAGCCAGCTAGGGAATTATGGATTAAAGCAATAAGCAGACAAGGTATGATACAGTAAATACGCAGATCATGTGACTGCAAAAATTAGGCTACTTATTATTATTGCTCCTGTTCTAATGACAACAATGTTATCTTCGATATAAATCTCGTGGCCCAAGAGACGGTGTCACTGTCTAGGAAGCCCGCCTCCCTCTTCAGGGGAGGAATGAAAATATTCAGTAGTTACATGATCCGTCAACATTAGCATATTATTGGGGAAGGTATAAGCAATGCCAGACTCCTTGCTTGTCATGGCCATCGTATTTGGCACAAATATTGGAGTAGGTACCCCAGGACTTGAAGGCTCTCTCATATTTTCATTATTTCCGTGGTATATTCTACATGACACTCACATTGAGAATTGCCACTGTCGAAACTGTGATTTGAACCTTGGAATATTCAAAGAGTGCAGCTGCCCATTCTTATCACGGAGCGTAAGTTAATATGCTCGTCTGTGCAGGAGGAAGAGAGGAATAGTTCTGGAACGTAAAGTGACGCAATTAATAAGTAGTTCCTTTTTACCTTTCAGTTTTTCGTGAAAAATAACCAGACAAGGAATAAATGGTCTTCTATAAGCTTCTAAACGGTTTACTTCTTATTTTTCGGAACAAAATAAATTAAAATATATCTTTTCCAACTTTTGCAACCGTTAGTTAGTGAACAAATTACACACGCGGATGAATCGGCAGCAACGAATCCTGAATTAGCAAGAAATTTTCAAGCACAACTGGAAAGCATCGAAAAGGAAGCCAAAGGAGCACCATACGTTTCTATGTCGAGTGCTGCAATGGAATATATTGAAGGGTATTTGGTAAGAGTTGTCGAAGACCACATGCCAAGTCAAGAGTGTGTTGATAAAATTAGTAGTATCCAGAGTCCATCTCCAATAATGTCATTAACAAAAATCAAAGACATAGGTGGTCTCAGGTACCACATTCAAGTTTTGTTTCACTGCTTTGCCAAAAATAGCACAAACATTAACCGAAATACTGTTGCCACATGTTGCTAAAATCCTATTCTACCATGTGGGAAAAGTGATCATCCTAAGGAACTAAGCAGAATAATACTGCAGAAGTTTCTGCGCCCATCTGTCACTAACTACGTTAATAGCATGACAGATGAGTATCGCCGAGAATACTTCTTGAGAAGATACACAATTTATGAGAAGAAAATATCAAGGAACTTGGTTAAAGTCGTTCCTTTTCACTGAAAATCTACGGTGCGATGATAAAAATATCTAGTGCAGACCTTATATCCTTTTAAATGCCAGACATACATTTTGACAGTTATGTGTGTTATCTGAAATGAAAATCCACAGCTGAATTCAACTCCTAGGGGTAAAAGGTGAACATTTATTATTTTCTACTTCATTCTGCTCAGTAAGGTATATAATATACAGGAGGTATAGTGTAGAGGTAAATTTGTGCTGTTTTAACTCCCGTTAGCAATGCTAGTGAGTGCTGATGTGAGATGGTATACTAGCGCTGCAGTGGTCAAGACAGACACTGCCAGGCGGACACAGTTTCTGAAGAGAGCACTGCGAGTGAGCAGGCTTTGTATTCCTTGTAGGCTAAGCTCTGACAGAGACGGGTAGTGTATTCCATTGTCGTGCCGAAGAAATAACAAATGAGTTTGTGTATCGTGTGGTGCGGTGAGGTGGAATAGATAAGTGTGTATCAGATTTTGACCGTGTTCCGAAACTGTGATTGGATGAAAGGTGGTGAAATTGACTGTACAAGTAGAGAGGTGAGCATGAGGAGAGTATTCGATGAAGAAGGCATAAAGCATGAAGATTACGGCGCTGTTCGAGTTTTAGCCAGCCGAGTTCATCGTAGGCAGGTGTAACATGGTCAAAGTAACGTAGGTCACATATATAGCGAACACAAGCGTTTGGCGCTCCTTGTAGTTTGTCGTTAAGAGCAGCAGTCAGGTCATTGTACACGGCGTCACAGTAGTCGAAATGAGGTAATACCAGAGTGCAAATGAGGCGTTCTTTTAATACTCGAGAAAAAATGTTTCGGAATCTTCTAAGTGAGTTAAGTGTCTCAAATACTTTTCTGGAGATGCTCCAAGAATTTTAAAGGGCTTTCAATTTAGACTACATACAACTTTACACAAAGAAACGGCTTCACGAAGCAATCAATTAATTGGGAGATTCTGGAAGAGATGACAAGAGACAACTAGGCCACTGGATGTTGTTGTTTGGGTCATCAACAAGTGGTTTAATGCAGCTTTCCATGCTACCCCATCCTGTGCAAACGTTTTCATTTCTACGTAGCTACTATAGTACGTCTTACACCTACTCTAATCTGTTGTATCATATTCATGCCTTTGTCTACTTCTACCGTTCTTACCGTCAACGCTTCCCTCAAAAACTAACTGAACAAGTCCTGGGTGTCTTAAGATGTGTCCCATCTCTTCTTTTGGTCAAATTTCGCCAAATCGTTGTCTTCTCCCCAATTCGATTCAGTAACTACTTCCTTTAAGACTTCGTTTCCCAATGTAATATTTCCTGAATTCGACTGCACTCCTTTGTATTGGATTTATTTATTTTTACCTCGTACTCCTTCTCCTTCATGATTCGATCTACTCATCTTACCGCCAGCATTCTGCTATAACACCACATCTCAAAAGCTTCTATACTCTTGTTTTCTGAGCTAGTTATCGTCCATGTTTCACTTCCATACAATGCCACTCTCCAGACGAAAGCCTTCAAAACATCTTTCTATTTCTTCCAACGACTTTTGAAGTGAGTATTTTTTTTTTTTTTTTTTTTTGCCTCTCTTAAGAATGCTCTCTCGTGCTTGTGTTAGTCTGTATTTTATGTCGTCCTTACTTCTGCCAACGTTAGATATTCTACTACCAAGATAAGAATATTCATCTACTCTTTTTGGACTGAATTCGACTTCTCTGCATTGTTTTGGATTGCTTTAGTTTCCCCTCTTACTCCTTTTCCAAGAGCGTGTCCATACCATTAAAGCAATTTCTCCTGATCTTCTGCAAGCTCAGATAAAATAATATTATCGACAAATCTCAGAGTTTTGATTTACTCTCTTTGGACTATGATTCTCTTTACACATTCCTTTTTGATTTCCTTAACAGCGTGTTCTATGATGAAGAAGATGATGATAATAATAATAATAATAATATTTTACTAGTCTACGGTCTCAGCTCCAGGTTACGGTTCTTCATAAATTATGCCCTTTAGGCAGCCGGCCTATAAGGCTCGACGTTAACATCAAAGAGGACATATAATATGAACCTGACTATTAATAAATTTCGGTGCAAAACGATGTGGCGAATTTCTAGTTCACTAGATAGTGCAGCGATACTCTTCCGGTAGTGGTGCCACATTTCAGTTCATTCTTCTCTCTGCTCAACCATGCCTGTCATCCCTTTGTAATCCCTTTCTCCCATCCCTAATTATGAGATCATAGTTCCATTATTACATTTCCAAATAATTCTGATATATTTAGTTTGAAATAACTTTTAAGTTGCATTTACAGGCTTTCCCAAAAGTCCCTAGTAATATGGAAAAGGTCTTTTCTTTTAGAAATATTTTCATTGCTTTTCTTAATTCGGTATATATGGGCCCTTCATTCACTGAAGACAATGTGGATGGGGGCATGCACCTGGGAATGTTGAGGACCAGGTAATATCGCTGGTACTTACTGAGTATGGAGAATTCCCAGTATACTTTCAACAGGACGGGCTGTCAGCCCATTATGCTCACCACGTGACAAATGAGAAGTTTCAAAACCATTGGATCGAAGGACGAGGACAAGTTGAATGACCGCCACGATCTCCGGACCTCACCCGCTTGATTTTTACCTATAGGAACAATTGAATTAGGTTGTCCATCTGGTGGAAGTCAATAACACACCTCACCTGAAAGTTCGCATCTTTGAAGCCTCCAGCCACGTGGTGTCAGACATCTTGTGAGATGTTCGGCAACACTGTCGCAAACGTGTTGATCTTTCTGTGGAATCTAATGGCTAAAATTCCGAAAACGTTCTGTAACGTAGTATTATTTTCATGTGAAAACTTAAATATACTGAAAGTAAAAAACTTTTCCCTAGCGATGGAGACATTTGAGAACAACCTTTAGTGATTTAATGCTATTAAACCCTAAGAATCGCACGCCAAAATTCTCGCGAGAACAACTCCATATATAAAGTAAGAAATAATTTATTCTTTACTAGTAAATTAAAGTCGATGTGACAAATTAGCCCGAAAAGTGTTTGGAACTCCGAAAACGGCCATGAGGTGCCACAGATAGTCTAGGTGTCACTGAGGTGTACAAGTGAAATGAGGAGTCGGGAAATTTTCCTTTGTTTTCACCACCGAGCCAGAAGGTGCTACTACACATATTTACCAAGTTTACTGAAATGCACGCACGAACAGACTCCATGAGCTGTACTTTCACACAATTCATTACAGGGACTACCTACATTTTTTTGTTTGCTATTTGCTTTACATCGCACCGATACAGATAGTTTCATGGCGACGATGGGATAGGGAAGTCCTAGGAGTGGGAAGGAAGTGGCCGTGGCCTTAATTAAGGTACATCCCCATCATTTGCCTGGTGTGAAAACGGGAAACCACGGAAAACCATATTGAGGGCTGCCGACAGTGGGATTCGTACCTTTTAATTCCCCGATGCAATCTCAAACCTACGCGACTCTAACCGCACGGCCAACTCGCCCGGTACAGGGACTAGCTGCATAACAAATATTATTATTATTATTATTATTATTATTATTAT